>NW_028258327.1:6008281-6316852 GCF_053883595.1 Heterocephalus glaber
CCAAAAATAGACAGATCATCTGGACAAAAAGTCAACAACAAAATTTTACAACTGAACCAAGCTTTTGAACAAATGAACTTAATAAATGTCTACAGAGTGTTCCACCCCACAAGATCAGAATATACATTCTTTTCAGATGCGAATAGGTCATTCACCAAAATAGACCACAAGCTGGTTCATAGGATATGTTTAAGTAAATACAAAAGAACTGAAGTTACCCTCTGTATATTATCAGACCATAGTGCACTAAAATTGGAGATCAATAGCATAAGAAACTGCAAAACCCCCACAAACACATGGAAATTGAATGACACTCTCCTGAAGAACCAATGGGTCACAGAAGAAATTAGACAGTTTCTACAAGTAAATGATAGCAGCAGTACAACATACAAGAATCAATGGGACACAGTGAAAGCAGTTCTACAAGGGAAATTCATAGCAGTGAATGCCCATATTAGTGAAACAGAGAGCCCAAATAAACAACCTAATGGTGAATCATAAGGTCTGAGAAAAAGAAGAGCAAGACAAACCCGAAGCTTGAACAAGGCAGGAAATTATAAATATCAGACCAGAAATCAATGCAGTGGAGACTAAAGAGAATGATACAAAAAAATCAACAAATCAAAGACTTGGCTTTTCAAAAGAATACATGGAATCGATAAACCCTTAGCCAACTTTATCAAAAAAGGAAAGAAAAAGCTCAAATCTATGCAACTAGGAATGAAAAAGGTGAAATCACAATAGATACAGCAGAAATCCAGAGGGTCATCAATAGCTTTTTGAAAACCTGTACTCTAATAAAATGGAAAACACAGAAGAAATGGATGTGTTCCAAGATACATATGAATTGCCAAAGTTGAACGAAGAAGATAAAAGAATTCTAAACACCCTAATTACAATCAGTGAAATTGAAAACATAATTTAAAATTTACCAACAAAGAAAAGCCCAGGTCATGATGGCTTCACTGTAGAATTCTACAAGACATTTACAGAAGAACTATCACTATTTCTCTTTAAACTCTTCAATGAAATTGAAAGGGAAGCAAGGCTCCCAAATTCATTCCTGGAAACAAGTGTTACTTTGATTCCAAAACCAGGGAAAGACCCAACCCAAGAAGAGAACTACAGGCCAATCTCCCTAATGAATATAGATACAAAAATCCTCAACAAGACACTGGCAAGCAGAATACAGAGGGTCATCAAGAAGATCATACACCCTGACCAAGTTGGATTTATCCCAGGGATGCAAGGTGCTTCAACATACATAAATCAATAAATGTAATACACTATATTAAAAGAACAAAGGACAAAAACCATATGATCATCTCAATAGATGCAGAAAAAGCATTTGACAAAATCCAACACCCATTAATGATAAAATCCCTACAGAAAATTGGAATAGATGGTCTTTATCTCAACCTGATAAAGGCTATCTATGAAAAACCAATAGCCAACATCATACTAAATGGTCAAAAAATGAAAACTTTCATGCTAAAATCAGGAATAAGACAAGGATGTCCACTATCACCCCTTCTGTTCAATGTAGTTCTGTAAAAAATAGCCACAGCAACTAGACAAGACAAAGAAGAAAAAGGAATAAAGATAGGAAAGGAAGAAGTTAAATTGTCATTAATTGCTGAGGATATGATACTCTACATAGAAGACCTAAAAACCTCTGCCAAAAGACTTCTAGACTTAATTGACAGATTTAATAGAGTAGATGGATGTAAGATCAACACTCAAAAATCTATAGCCTTCTTGTACACAAATAACAGACTCACTGAGAGAGAAATTAGGGAAACAATTCCTTTCACAATAGCATCCAAAAAATGAAGTATCTAGGAATCAATCTAACAAAGGAAGCAAAAGACCTCTATACCAAAAAACACAGCACTCTGAAAAAAGAGACTGAAGAGGATATAAGAAAATGGAAAGACAGCCCTTGTTCCTGGGTAGGAAGAACCAATATACTGAAAATGGCCATACTTCCAAAACTGCTATGTAGACTTAATGCAATGCCGATTGAAATCCCAACAATATATTTCACAGACCTAGTGGAAATAGTCCAAAAATTCATTTGTAGCCAGAAGAGACCTAGAATAGGAAAAGCAAATCTAGGCAACAGAGATATGGCAGGGGGCATCACAATCCACAACTTGAAACTATACTATAAAGCTACTGAGATAAAAACAGCATGGTACTGGGAAAGAAACAGACCCAAGGATCAATGGAATAGATTTATTAGAAGATATAGAAACAACCCCAGACATTCTCAACCACCTCATCTTTGACAAAGGAGTCAACCATCCTCACTGGAGGAAAGATAGCCTCTTTAATAATTGGTGTTGGAGAACCTGGATTTCAACCTGCCAAAGATTAAAACTAGACCCCTATCTTTCACCATGCACTAAACTAAAATCCAAGTGGTTTAAAGATCTAAATATTAAAACAGAAACACTAAACTTGTTGGAAGAAAAGTTAGGTGGAACTCTTGAAGACATTCACATAGGAAAAGACTTCATGAACAAAACCTCAGTAGCACGGGAACTAGCACAAAGAATCAACAACTGGGATCTCATCTTATCAAAAAGCTTCTGCACTGCAAGGGAAACCACCAACAGAGCTAAGAGACAACCTACTATCTGAGAAAAAATTTTAACAGCTGTACCTCAGACAAAGGACTACTATCTAGAATACATAAAGAACTTAAATAATCAGTCCCCACCAAATTTAAAGTCCCAATTCTAAAATGGGCATCTGAAATGAACAGACATTTCTCAGACAAAGAACTAAAAGCAGCAAATAAACATATGAAAAAATGTTCAACATCACTTGTTGAGGTCTCCTCGGTGGGAGACCAGAACCTGAAGACAGTATCTGACAAAAGTTATAAAATGAAGAAGCACGGGCAACCAGAGCTCCATGAGGAGTTAAGGCCAGGTTTATTGTTAATACTCTTCTTTTATACATTTTTCAGCAGGATACATCAATCATTAATAGTTTACAATGCTAGTCAACTAACCACAAGTTATACGTGTGAGTACATAAAACATCTAAAGAACCATCTGTATACATTTAATCTTAGTGCATCTTATCTAAATCATCTTGGCTACTTAAAGCTTCTAAAGGATTAGCTACTCTTATCTACTCTTATGCCAAGCAAATGTTTGAGAGTCTCAAGGGACTGCAGGGGAATGAACACTGTGGGTACAACAAATAGCTTTTTGAAGCTACCTTTAACTTCTTTATCTGGGCCTGCCACAGACATCAGGACAATCTGTCTTCCCAAGGCTGTCCGAGGGCCGAGAACTTCTCACACCCTCCACAATCACTGGTCATTTGAGAGATACACATGAAAACAACTCTGAGATTTCACCTCACCCCAGAAAGAATGGCTGCTATTAAGAAATCAACCAATAACAAATGTTGGCGAGGTTGTGGAGAGAAAGAAACTCTTCTCCATTGCTGGTGGGAGTGCAGACTGGTGTAACCACTGTGGAAATCAGGATGGAGATACCTCAAAGAACTAGGTCTACATGTCCCATTTGACCCAGTTATTCCCCTGCTGGGTATCCTCCCAAAAGAATTACAAGAACCATATCACAGTGACATATACACAGCCATGTTTATAACAACACAGTCTGTACTACCTAAAGCTTGGAAACAGTCCAAGTGCCCATCAACTGGTAACTGGATAAAGAAGATTTGGTTTGTTTATAAAATGAAATACTACTCAGCCATAAAGAATGACAAACTAGAGACATTTATAGCTAAATGGATGCATATTGAGGCCATACTCTTAAGTGAAATAAATAGGACACACATGTGTAAACACCAAATAGTTTCTCTGGTGTGAGAAACTGAAAATGCAAATAAGGATTAAAATGAATAATTGATAATGTGAAATAGGAAGTAAAGGTCTAAAGGGGTAGGAAAGTGGGAGGGGTAGGGAAAAGGAAAGAAGGGAAAGGAAAAATTATGAGAAGAGGAAAAAATGGAAGCAAAGTCTTTGTAAACAGGGAAGGGTGGAGCGGGTGGGAGGGCAAGGGAATGGGGAAAAAATAAGAACCAAGATACATCATGTAAAGGTACAAGTTCCCAATAATAAACGTAAATGTCTTGTATACCTAAAATGTACCAATAGAAGAATTTGAGAAAAAAAAAGGATGCACTTTGTGTCAGAAAGCAACAAAATTGAGGGAAAGACGAAGGCCATTTTGATCACTTTTTATTATCTAGGACAATGAGAACATTTCTTATTGTACTGGATGATTGGTATTATGGGCACAGAAATCTAAGAAGAAATTATTTATCTTAAATAATAACTATAATTTCCTATTAGCTCTTCTTATGACCAAATAATCATAAAAGACTTTTGAGATCTTGTGTTGACTGAACCCAAAAAAGAATATGTAAATTATGTATATCTATATACCAAGCTCTTAATTTATTTTCTATATTGATCTTATAGTCTCACCAGCTATGTGCAGAAAAAAAAAAATCTCTGCAGACCTTACCACATTCTCCAGCCCCATCCCAATCTGTATGGTTTGTTACACCTTCAGTGTAACAAACTTCTATAATAATACATTCTCTTGGAACATATCCATTCAATCAGATCAAAAAACAATGTACTCATTTTCCTATCATTATGTTTTATCCCTGTATAGAATTTGCATGACTTTTAGGAATATAGCAAAAGCATGTAACAAGGATTTTGGAGTAGCGCACAGGACAAAACCTTTTAGCAATCTATGTCTCTTGTAAATCTCTTTAATAGTGCTTGGTACTGTTTCAAAGCATACTTTGATTCAGTATTGTAGCATACCTAGTGAGAGATATAACTTGCTCTTTAAAAAAAAAACTATAATTTTTAATGATTTGGAAATGCAAACCTCTGAGAAGTCAAAGACCCCATGTAAAGTAATAATTATACCTCAGATTCAAGTGTATTTATCATCTCTACCAAAGCCTTTCCTTTGGCTGTGTTCTCATCTTTAAAAAGGGCATTGGCATCATTCCAGTCATTCAGGCTCTCAGCCCCCATTATTCTGTAGTCACCTTCTCCTACCCAGGCTCCAAGTCTTACTAAGCTGATATGGACTATGTCTTCACCCACATTCAAAACATATTCCTACAAAAGCTATCTCCCTGAAGTAAGCTGTAAATTGAAAGCACAATACAATATCACTCTGTACCCATCAGAAAGACAGTGAAAAAACAATATGTACCAGGTGTAGCAATGACATGGAGAAGACAAAACTCTCATCTAAGTCTGGTGAAATAGAACTTGTTTGGAAATCTTTTTTTACTATTGCAGAAAATGTCCATATCCAAAGACATAAAAATTACAATTCTAAGGATATTTCCAAGATGACGAGAAATATTCTCATAAATAAAACTTGTTCTCTCAAATATGAATAACAGAAAAACAGATACTAAGAGGAAACAGGATTATACTTTTTACTTCTTTAACATACTTATGACTGTAATATAATAAAATATTATGGTTAGATTCAGTTGTATTAGACTGCATTAAATATGAATTATAGTACATGCATTCAATTTAATGTAGCAACAAGGTCATTATCCAATAATTGTCTCTTTCTGGTGCCCTTCTGCATTTCCTGCTGACTTTCTGGCAACTATTCAGTCCATTATATCTGCATTCTATATGCTCACTGCTCTTTTATTTTCTTATGCTTTGGTCTTCTTCTCTACCTCAATTTCTTTTTCTATTTATCATTTTTGATATAGTTTCTTGCTATAGTACCTGATTTGTAGATTAAAGAATATAAATAAAAGCGAACTTTTTAAATTTTCAAAACAATTTAAAATATAAGGCTAGATTCAGAGAAAAACTAATAATTTAAAGCTTATAAACAAAACGTTATTTCTAGTTTTTAACCTTTTTGACTTTTATAAGTACATATTTATAGTACATAATGATTACATTTATTGTAGGGAATAGGTATACATACATAAGACACTGATTTTTCCTCCTTCCCCTCACCCCCTTGTATTTTGCAAACATCAGATTAATTTATTTGTCTTAAAGTTAATTATCATATATACAGATTAAAATCCAGACTAATAGGCCAAAAGACATATAAAGCATGTAAGACAATTGTACTAAGTTAAGGTACAATTTTAGACATATTGTCTATGCTAGATTACAATAAGATTTTTTTTCTCTCTTTTTTCCCATTATGTATTTTAAATAGCTAAAACGTGTGGCTTTTGCAAAGAGTCAGTATTTGTCATCATCTTAATGTTGTATCTTCTACTTTATTCAGATGAATATATGAACTATTCCTGTGAGATCTTTTATCATTTAGTCTTGGCTTTAACCCTCACAAAATAAAGTGAATAGATACACATCAAAAGATTTGTGCCTAAAGTCTTATGCCTATAAACAACCTATTTGTCATTTTTATTTTTAACTTGAAGTTCAAATAATCTTTCATAGCTGGAATAGGACATCCAATACTATTTGCTGTGATAATATATTTATTCATTTGTTTGAACTACTTGTGTTGAATGTAAGTTGAACAAATTTACACATATCTATTTCCCTAATTGTGACAGGAAATCAAATAACATATGCTTTATTGCTGTGGGATAATCCAGTATAATTTTTTTGTCAACACATTCACTGCAAAGAGTGGATTTCAGTTCTCATACTTATTCTGACTGCTTTTGTCTGTAATGAATCATTTGGAAAGTGTCATGACATTTTGCTCTGTCAGATAATTAATCTGTACTTTTCCTAAATACTCTTTGCAACTCTATGAATCATTTCATGGCTAATAAAAGATACTGTGTTACAAAAAAGAGTGAACATACATTGTAACTGTATGTTAGACTGAAGGCAGCACATTATTCAGGCTTCCTTCCGGTATACTGTGTGCACCAGGGACTGTAGCTGGTTTTGCAAAATAAACATAAAAAGCAAAAAAATGCTACCTGTCCTTAAGGAGGCAACAGCACAGGGAAAGAATAATAAGAATAATAGTACATTTTAAAAGCATGTTTAAAGCTCCATACAAGTTCCTTGCTGTGGAAACCCAGAACAGAATGACCAACTTCAGGAATTTCAGAAATCACTGGATTTAACCTGTATACTGGGTTCTACAGGCTAACCATTGTTCTCTTATAAGAGGGGAACAGAAAAGGCATCGTGGACACACCCTGCCAAAATCCACAGAATCTACAGAAAAATGTTATCTTATTCTAACACCAAATATACCCCATAGGACTACACTCTTTTGGGTTTGTAAAATCAAATCATGGCATCAAGGAACTCCAGTAATTCTGCATGTATTTGAAATGTTGACGGTTTTTGAAGGAATTTATCTCCTTCCAGAAAATTGAATTTACTATTAAAGCCGTTAAGGCAAGGTGCATTAGCAGAATGATTGCAAAGTTTGTATGTCAGTGATCTTTGAAACATGCTAAAGGGCCTTTTCTCTGAGTTTAATAATCCAATTAAAGGCCACAGAGTGCAACTCTATGAAAGGAAAACTTTCTTCTTTTTAAAAAAAGTTTTCTTTTGCCCTACACTGATATTTTAAGTCAATTTATGCTAAATGTAGTGTGGTCTTACACTGTATAGTTTACCTTATCTAGAGTTAGATATGAGGATGGAAGTTCTGAAGGTAAGAACAAAAAAAATGAAAAATGACACTGTCTTCAGTGAATTAATGAACTATTTTGTATCTAGGCTGAGTTATGTTTTTAAAAAAATTAAAAATGGCAAGGTTTACTAAGAGCAAGCTTTCAGTAATCCCCCATGACTTGTGCTCAGATCACCTTACCTTTGAATCTTCCACATAGTATAATGCCCAATACTATCCCATCCACTGGGATTTCAGTAATGACTACTAAGTGTTTGAAATATGAAGTTACATATGTTACTAAAATAATGTATTTTCCCAGTATAATGTAGTCATAAATTTTCTTCATTGTTCTTAAATGTGAAGCTATTTTTAAGTTATAAAATCAGAATGTCCATGATGTTTTTATTTTTCATTTTTAGATACTGGAAATTAAACCCAGACCTTCAGCTAAGCTACATCCTCAGCTCTTTCTTATTTATTTATTTATTTATTTATTTATTTATTTATTTATTTAGAGACAGGATCTCACTAAGCTCATCAGTTGTTCAGACCTGATTTCAACTTGAGATTCTCCTGCCTCGGTTTCCAGACGGGCTGGGATTACAAGTATGGATCCAATTTCATGATAAATTTAATGATCAGTTCTTACAATGTGTTCACAAAGAGAATATACCTAAATCTAACAAATTGCCTGTGGTTCCTTATGTGGAAAATGTTTATACATATGAGGCTGCTCACACCAACCCATTTGATAGCATTTATTGCAGTGCTATTTCACTGATTGATATCTGAATTCTTTATCTCATATCACTATGTCCCTCACTTACCTCACTTGCCTTCCTCTCTCTCTCTATCTCTTAAACATATTTAATAATTCCTACCTCCAGAGAGTTGTACTTGCTATTTCCCAAGAATAATCTAATAATCTTCCATTACACCTCTCTCCTCCTCCTCTTCCTCCTTTTTTGCTTCTTCACCCCTCTCCAACTCTGTTTCTCTCTCCCTCTCCTCCTTTCTCCCTCTTTCCCACTCTCTCTTCCTCCCTTCCCATGCTTCACACAATTGCTCTTAGAGCACAGGTGCCATAAGGAATAAAGTCTTTCCACCAACAACCCTACCAATGATCTTAGCCAACAGCCATCAACAATGGGAGAAGTGAGCCTTCAGGTGCTTCATTCTGATTCTTTGAGCTACTCCCAATATAAGTGATCTCTGACAACTCCTGCCCAAATTGGGAGCAAAATAAATGTCATAAATTCAAGCCACAAAGTTTTTCAGTATTTGCTAAGTGACATAATAACTGGAGTCGATTTCCAGTGCACACATTGTACAGTCTGATTACATACACACTGAGGCATACACTGTCAAAATCAATGAGTGTTGTCCTATCAATATTCATTTACTCATAGATTTTTTTCTTTCCAATGTTTTCCATTTTTGCCTGCAGCTTCCCACTTCTATTTTTGGTCATTTTATTTGATAAAAAAAAATTTCTTTTAGTAGTTCTCTAGTTTGGTACTGCTGCTGAAATTTTTCACTTTTTGTTTAAAAATCTTATTACTTTATTTTTGAAGGATGTTTGTAATGAGGATAGAATTATGGATAGAATTACTTTTTTCACACTCTGAACTCACCATTTCATTGTCTATTTGTTGCTCTGCTGAAGAACATGCCCATTTTCTCTGTTTATGGCATAGACTCTGTCTTTGTTTCCCAACAGTTCAATTATGTCATGCTTACATATGGTTTTCATTGTATTCATCTTACTTAGGTTGGTCAGCAGAGGCTTCCTTGGTGTGATTGAAAATCTTTCTCAGCCATCCTCTCTTCAAATGTAGTTTCTTCCACATTCTGGAATGCTAATAGTAAGTGTGTTGAGCCTTTCAACCATATACCCTGTGTCATATATGCTCTTTCCAATTTTCTACTATTTTATTCTCTGTGCTTCAATCTGAATAGTCTCCTGAACTGTCTTCCAGTTCATTAATTCTCTCTTCAGCTGTGGCTCATCTGTTCATTCATTGAGTTCTTAATTTCAGTTATTTGATTTCCAATTATTTAACTAGTATTTATTCTTGTTCTTATAATTTCTATTTCTCTACCAAAATCCTTACTTTTATGTTTAACTTTAAAGCATATTAATCATTTTACTTTAATTTCCAAGTTTGATAATTCTATAATTCTGACATTTGATTCTTCTGTATATTCTATTGTCCAGGATTTTTTTTCCTCTTGGCTTTCATTCAATTTATATCTTTTTATATATTCAATTATTTTAGACTGAGTGCCAAATTCTTTGAAAACTCTAAATGATGTTCTTTTCCACCAGAGAGAATTTACAACTGCTCTTGGCAGGCAACTAGGCTAGAAAGAGATCACCATAATTTATTCAGGCATTGAGCTAATTCAAAACTAGGCTGCCCATCATTTTGAAGGGGGTTAATTATTCATATACTGTACTGTCACTCTTAGAGATTAGCATATTGGGGTTCCAACCAAAAACTTCAGGTGTTTACCAGGGATTCTGCTTCATAGAGAACCACAAACATTTTTTTGTCCTGGTATTTAGAAACCAGAGATTTCTAAAATATGTGCTTAGTCTCTCACTTTCTAAGCCAAAGTTTCATTTCTTTCTTTCCTGCCTCTTTTGAATCAACAGATGCTGCAAGGGGAAAACTGATGCCAAGTATTGGACTCATTTCTGGGTGTTTACTTACATATTCTCATTATCTTGATATCTTGCTGATGTTAATTTTTAAAATTTACTTATTTCTTTTTTGGGGGGGCAGGGGTGGGTACCGGGGATCGAAGTTGGGTCCTTCCGCTTGCGAGGCAGGCAGTGGAACCACTAAGCTAAATCCTCGGCCCCTAAATTTACTTATTTCAACTGTAATTTCTCCCAGTGGAAGAATTAGTCAGAAGAAAAAGTCTGCCATTATTAAAAATTGATCCAAGGATGGCTTGTTCTTACACATTATAAGACTATAAAAGTATTATTCTGTTAAGAGAGGTTTTATTTCACCATGTAGAAGCCAGTTAATTGTCAACTCTAATTTTTACTCTCCTTCATGTTATCCTATTTCTCTCATACTATTTGTCACAGTTTGAAATTATCCTATTTGATTATTTTTGCATTTATTAATGATTTTTTAAAATTATCTGTTTTCCTAAGTGTTTGAGTTCCCCAGTAATAGGAACATGACTCCCTTGATTGTTACTACAACCCAGATCCCAGCCCTATGTTTAAACCACTCAATAAATATTATCTGAGTGAATAATAGAGAGAATAAATTGATTGGTAACCTGCCAGAAGATCCAAGAATTGTTCTTCAGAAAGAGATAAATAAATACAAAAATTTAAAAGCCACAGGTGGCAAACTATGAATATTTTATTCTGTCTACTTGTTACTAATTCAAAGAGTAAGAATGTTTCTCCTATTATGGTTAGTAATATTTAGAAAAGTAGTATCTGAATCCTGATAGGTTGTCAATGTCAATCATCTAAAAAAAGTATTTGCTAAGTAGCTATTTACTCTGTACTAACACAATCTCACTTGAGAACAAGCATTTTTTCAAGTTCTTTGTTAATTTTCTTTTTTATTAGTACATTTTTACAGTACATAATGATTGCATTCACTGAAAAGTTGGTGCACGAACATAACACATCTTAATTCTTTTTCTTTTACTCAAGTTAATACATTTTATGGTTGGTACTACTTCATTCTTCAATTTACAATTACTACTATTGGAATTTCAAGATATTTTTCTCCTTCTAGTATTTCTTTTTGTCATTTCTCTACTTTAATACTTTAAAGAGTTTCATAGATAATGCAATCACAGACCATCCTTGCATTACTATGCTTCAACCTAAGATTTTTTTGCTTTATAATGAATCCAAAGTAATATCCATTCTGTATAAACTGTACTTCAAAGTTTGAGTTTGGATCTTTTCACAGGCTAAAACTGTGCAATACAATAATTCAGTGCTGGTTAGCGTCAGGAAACTGCAGCCCTTAGACATGCAGTCATGAAAGTAAACAACCAATGCATTACAGTGAATTGTGTTGCTAAACTATGTTGAGAAGGTTAGGTGTACTAAGTTCAGTTTTTACTTAGAGTGTTTTCAACTTAAGACAAACTTATTGATATGTAATGCCATTATAAGTTAAAGAAAATCTGTATTTTTATTTATCTTCTTTCCATAAACCTCTGTTATTATGAGTTATTCTGTGTGTGTGTGTTTGTGTGTATATGCACACACGCATGTATGTGTGAAAATTATGAAGAGTCAGTCCTTTGAGCCTACTTCCAGTTGGGCTGTGACAGCTCATGATAAACTGCATGTTTGTGCCTGGTCTGTGCCCCAGTGGCCTCTTTTGCCCAGGGGAAGGTGAGCTTTAAGTCCAACACAGGTCCAACACAGTCCTTCCAGACTCTATGCTCTAAACATGCCTTCAAATGGAGGCAGTACTGACTTTGCCAGAAGTTAGCTATGCCCTACAACTTCTAGAAGGTTAATAAAAAGGGATGGACTCTTTTGGAAGGAAAATTGAGGAGGTAAAAACAAAATTTCTCATGTTTCTTTGAGATAACTATATTCCATTGTAATTACAAAATATTAGACCCTGAGCTCATGGTTGAACTTAGATCAAAAATCAAACCTTTGGAAGACATAAACTGGCCACCTGTGATCTGAGTTGAATCTCATATATGTTCTTTTGGGCTGGCCCTCTGTTTGTTAATTTTTTAATGCAACATATTTGGATTACAAAGGCCCTTCACTCTGCCAATTCTTCCTCTACTGTTTAAGGGTTTCTATTTTCTTTTTTGGGTTTTTTGTTTTGTTTGTTTTATGTTTTTGGTATTGAGGATTTTACCCAAGGCCCTTGCACTGAGCTACATCACCAGCCCATATATATAATTTTTTTAAACAGGATCTCATTAAGTTGATAAGTTGCACAGGCCAAGTTTGAACTTGCCATCTTCCTGTCTAAGCCTCCCAGAGTTCTGAGATTATAGGTGTGCACCATCCTGCCTGGCTCTGCCTAGGATTTTATACCAAACATAAGTGACTTGATTATTTTGCATACCTAGCCTCTACAGACATTTGCAATTTCAGTTTTAGAATTTGTATATTCAAATTTTTAGAACAAATGAATTATCTTGAAAATTCAATATATCAATTTGCAGTTTCTTTAAGAGTATTGAATAATCTTTATCATTTTTATTTCAAATGACATATTCAATATCTTTAATCACTGGGAAGTCAGAACAGCTAAAAATGTACAATCTAAGATTAGAACTGTTGTGCACTATGTTATTCTATTGGATTATCCAACACTGCCTAAAATCATAAAAGATGCATAATTATTATAATTTTTTTCTAATTTGTTTAAAAATATTGCTATCTGCAAAATAAGAAAAATAAATAACTACAAGATCTCAGTAGACTAGTAAGACAGCAGTAAACATTTGTGCCCAGTAATTGAGTCAATTAAAGGGCTGATGCTAGTGCACTGAGCTGGGCACAGTAGGACTCAGCCATGTGCCTGCTAGCAAGTCATGTGGGAAGATCCTGGGCAACATAGTATATGACAACTTATCTCTGCTACTTCAGTAGACTAACCTGTGAAGGCAAGTTCCCAGTAAAGAAACCAGAGAGGACAAGCTTTTCTGAGGCCTGGGCTCATGGGTTGTATCATTACAAATGAAACTGACCAAAGTAAGCCACAAAGCCAATGCAAATTCAAGGGATGGCAGAACAGACTCTATTCTGATGAAATGTAACATTGCAAAATATGTGGCTGCAGAGAGGGGTATTAAATTGAAGCCATTTTAAAAATCAGTCTAGCACAATAACATTTTTTAAATCTCCTTTTTTCTTCAATATACCTGAGAATCCTTTGAAATAATTGTTTTCAACAAAATTCTTAGAATGTTCTCACTTCATAGCATAAGATTTTTATGCTGCCCTTGGTCTAAGGCTTCATTTTCTAATAAAGTAATAGAGTGGGAAATTTTTTACTCTTTTTTCCAAAATCAGTAAATATATTAAAAGAAAGCTAAAATCTTATAATCTAGAGGTGAAAAAAATGGCTCTAAAAAGCCAAGCTTTTGCTGAAGATGGTGACTGAGCAATCCTATTCCTCCCTGAGCCCTCATTAAAGTTTACTTTTTTATAAGAGACACATAGAAGGTCCTTATGCTGTCCTGAATAAATTAAGTGGGGATGCTCATTACATTTGGTGGTGAAGAAGACTTGGACTATTCCCAAGAATGTAAGAATCCCACTGTCTTTGAGAGAAGGAATATCATTAGCATATTAGTCGTTTGCAGTCTCACTGCTAAGTCCCTTCTGATGAGGCAGGTGGACAGCCCAAGCTGAGAGGGCGTGAACAATATACAGATGATTGACTTCCATGACCAGAGAGTTCAAAGACAAAGAAATGCTGAGGCATCTTTCTGCTTACCTCCTGGCTTATTATATGCAAATCTTTGTGTCACTAACTAAATAGGGAGAAGAGGAGCTGAATCTGCCTGTTTTCTAAAACTGACCCCATAAGGCCTAATTTAACATGACCCCTGGGGGCTGACCTACTTACTAGTCCTTCAAATATGTCTCTTCAATGAAGTTTTGCATGTTGGACTAACATAAAACTGTTTTTAAGTGAGGATTATGGGAAGTACACACTTCAGACTTTATACGGATCAGATAGAAATGAATTTCAGACCCATGATTAGCTTTGATTTTTATTTGCTTTCACGGTTTTATTAAGTGTTTTCATAAATATAAATAAATAATAGACAAATAAAATTTGGCTATGAAGTGTGGATATTTGAAGTAGGTATGTGCTAATAAATAAATTATTATTAGCCAAAGTCTTTAATAGAGTTTGGAAGTAGAAGTTAACAGTGTGAAAGTCAAATGTCTGTAGCAAATGAACAAGAACCCATTTTCAGTTATTCCCACAAAGAACACCATGTTCAACTGTTTGGCAAAGAATTAGCAATAAGTTAACAAAGGGAAATTAAAACAGGTAAAAGAAATTCTTTTCTCTTCTCAGAGAAAAACATATCAGCATATCCACAGACACAGGACTAAAACAGATTAATGTTCAAAACAATTACTGAATGGTACTTAGGGCCTAGAAATCTTTCTTTTATGTATATTATTTTATCATTTCTATTTATCAAGATCAAATAGATTGTGTCATTACTAATAGAACTAAGAAGTAACATTGTGATGCTTTTGGAATGAGAAGGATAAATCTATTATGCATTTTAACTGCAGTTGGAAACACAGACTTTGCCCAAAACAATCCCTCCAGAAAAGTCATCACAATGCAGACAAAACCCAGCTCAGTTAATTTGGTTTCAGGAGTTTTGCTTTGTTTTCTTTTCTTTTTGTCCATTTGTGAATTAAGGGCTGTATCTTAATCTCATAAAAAAAATATTCATCATTTAAAAGTCATTCAAAGAGGAAAAGCTAACTAAATTAAAATATTTTCTACAAGGTATTATGTTTATTATTTTCAATACTTTAACAGACATGGGACTCTACTGTGCCCCAGTGTGGTAAGCAGAATGCTAAAATAAGCCACAGATTCCCATTCGTTTCTATACCTGCTGTGTATAAATTCTTCCTTCTAAATATGAGCTGAATCTGGGAATATTATGGGATATTGCTCCTATAATTAGATGATATTATATGACAAAGGTGAAAGGATTTTGCAAATGAAGTTAAAGTCCTAATAAATTAACTCTGTGTTAATTAAAAGGGAGACTATCTAAGTTGGACCTGACTTAACTAAATGAGCCCTTTAAAAAGAATGTGTAGAGACAGGAAAAGTCATAGCAATTTGAAGCAAAAAAGGAAACCTTTCCAACTGGCCTGGACTAAACAGACAGCATGATATGAACTCTATTTGGAGAGGGACAGTTTATAGGGGCCAAAAGCCCCTCAGGTAACTGAATTCTGCCAACAACGCTAACAAGCTTGGAAGATTTCAAGACTCAGATGAATTATAGTCCTAACGATTCAACTCATTGAGACTCTAATTCATATCTTAACCTACAAAAAGGGTGAAATAATAATTAGTGGTTTTTTAAGCTGCTAAGTTTGTAGTAGTTTATTATATGGAAGTAAAACATAATAAACTCATTAAATTATTGTCTGAGGTTAATAGAATAACTTTGAGTGGAAAAAGTATTAGGAGTCATTTAGTCCAACTTTATTCAGTTAGTTATTTAAATATTATCCTGATTAGAGAAACTAATTAACCTTTCTTGGTTTTATTGACTACATGCTTCAGAGTTCATCAAAAGATTGAATTAGTTTTAGGGAACTGAATTAGTTTTAAGGAACTGATCCTAAAATGCATTAATTCCCTTAGAAATCCTCTGATGATTACCCAGAGGATTTTAATCAAGATGGGCAGAGAGTACAGTTTTAATAAAGGAAGAGAGGTCTATTTTGGCTCACAGTTTCAGAAGTCTCAGTCCATGGTTTACAGGCTCAACCATAGAAATGGCATGATGGAAGGCCTGCCAGAAGAAAACAGCTTAAAGCATGGTTACTAGGAAATATATAAGGGGAGAACTGGAGAGAGAGATACACCTTTCCAGATTTCTCCCCTAGAGACTTGTCTTTGACTAGACCCTACCTCCTAAGATCAATACAGTGAGCTGCTGGACTTGGTAATGGATGAATCCACTGATGAGTTATACTGCTCCATGATGCAATCACCTTCTAGAAGCTCCACTTCTCAGCACATGAGAGTTTTGAGGGACATTCTAAATATAAACAATAAAAAGTAAATTAAGGCATAAAATGTCCCACTTTACAATGCACAGAGCTACGTGGTACTTACTTCAATTTAGCAGGTCCAAAACCAATTTTAAGATTTAGCTATACAGTATAGCTGGTAAGGATATGAGTACTAACAAGAATCTGCACATTGGTTGTGAGCACATTCTAGATAGGCAATTCTGAATGGGAGGGAATTAATTAACTGACAAAACTGTGGACTCAGAGTTAGATTTAAGAGAAGATCCTATCTCTGCTACTACCTTACTGTGTTATCTCAGGCCAGGCCTGAATCTTCATACATAATTTATGAAATTATATGAATTATTAGAGAAAACTGTCTAATAGACCTAGTACATATGTTCTAAGATTATGTTAGTGCATAAAGTAGAGCATAAAGTGGAGTTTTGCCTATATCAAAACAGTTTTGCTTTGGCCTATTCTCTGAAATCGTTCTTTCATTTTTATTTTTTCTCAATGAATTATAATTATTATGAACTGCAAACATCCACAAATAAAAAATAAGTATTGCAATGATGAAAACAGGAAGTTATGTATTAAATTCTTAGGCATCTACCTAGCTAATATCCTGAGTCATACTAGAAATAAAAGAGGCTAAAAAGGAGAGTAAGAAAGAAGAGAGGAAAGAAACTAGGAATAAAGAGAACATAAGCTGTAGCATTCGGACATATAAATGCAAGGGTCAAAGTCTAAGAACTTTCTCAAACTTATCTCTTTTTAGAGAAGGAATTCTAAGGATGAGACTACTCAAGACTCTTCCATAGAAAGGCTTTAATGTCAATCCCCACCCCAAGAAAAGCATAACCAGGTTTCAGCCCATTCTCAGAATGTGCCTAGAAACAACTACAGAATAGTATATAGGGTCTCAAAGGCATCTCTGATTTCATCTGCAAAATTAATTACACTAAAGAATTCTAGTCTCTGAGAGGGATCCTGGAAACTCTGAGATGCTAGAAAAAAGTCAGTTTTAAATAATTTTCTTTATTATCTAGAATACTTCTACATAAAATATTAGCTCCTAACAAATGATTTTTCAAAAGCATACTGAAGACAGGAGACTCTAATAGGAGATCTGTAAATATCACTTACAAAGGAACAATCCAACCATCTGTCCCTTTTAAATACTACTGAACACATCTTTAAGAGCTTTAAAACAAACTTTCAGACTGACCACGAATTCCCAGAGGATGGATACAGTAACTATGATGTTCCTTAATAGTAACTAATACCAACAGGATTTAGAGATCTTGGGGTGTGTGAACCAAAAGCAAACTATGTGGGTCCTCCACAGGCATCAACTTCAAATGATCTGGTAACTAAGATGGAAACGAATGCATTCATCTTATTAATAAATGTTTCAATAAAAAATCCATGGAAGATATGATTCATACAAAATATATCTGTAGAGTCCTTGTTGAGGTAAAGAATAAGGCAAAGGGGGAGGCTAAGACACAGACAGTAACAACATTATGAAGGACTAAGACAAAAATTGGAACCTTATAGTTCCAATCAAAAACAAAATTCAATAAAGAGAAAGCTGTTATTTCCCTCAGATTTTAACCTAGCTCTCCCTAGCAGATAAAAGTAAGAGCTATATTGAGAAAATCTTTTGTGGAACAAGTTGCTAAATCTCCAATTACATCTCAGAAAAAAAAAAAAAAAGCTCAATAGTTACTCATCACAAAAAATGACACATACTTTGAGATCAAGAGTCAGCCACCTGCCTGGTACATAGAGCAAATGAAAGATTTAAAAAATTTATCTTGTGCTTTCTGATAACATAAGTTTGATAAGAAAAATGATAGAGAAGATTAATACATAGCATACCTGCATGCTCATAGGTAAAATTAATGGCTTCAGAGTTCCTTTCTGAATCTCATGAGTGGTCAAAAAAATCCTTTTAAATTATACAAAGTCTCATATTGTGTTTTGGAGTCATAAGGTAAAAAATAGTATAATTTTACAAGTCATTTTAAATTTTACTCTGTAAAATTGTGTGTATATATATATATATATTTACATATTGTACTATATTTAATTTTCTAAAAAGTGATTATTTTTCATAGCACTTCCTTAGCTCTTAAAATTTTCACCCTTGAAATTAAAAGGCACCCAAATTGAGTGGTGCATGTGTGTAAATGTGCATATATACACAAATATATATATATATATATTCTAGTCCCATCAACCTTCTCCAAAATCAACTTATGCACCAAATCACAATTTGTCAAGTGTGGCACAGGGTAGGTTACAGTTATTAGTTTTGCTTCAATGCTTGTGGCCTTAGGAACAAAAGTGTTCTATTCTATGCACATTTAAAATGCAATTTCATAAGCTTAAAATGCCAGTAGTTTCCCATAAATGTTGCTGTAATCACTTAAAATCACTTAATATTCCAGAATAAAAGTGATTTAACTATGTTATGACCACATCCATGTCAAGGAAAACAAGAGTCTGGACTAGTATTAGGTGATGTTTTTATTTTACTTTTTTTTAAATCAAGATGTCTGACACAGTTTAATTGTTATAGTTTTCAAGAAGCTATGTTTAGGCAGGCATAAAAAAAGATTTGATTGATTTAAATAATATTGACTAATGTGGAAGATCATTAGACTAGGTAGATAAACAAGTTTTCTTTTGTGGGACAAAAATCTCCAATCTGTGTCATATTTATCAGCATGGTAAAATCACAAAAGACTATTTTACATCCAAATCAGTTACCATTTTATTGTTAGGCTGTATATTTCTTCCTTCAGGAATCCCATTTTTTCACAGATGAATATAATGAGAAAATATGATCTATGCAAATATGAAGAAAAGTATAAAGGGTTTTTTCATAAAAGTATGAGAACTTCTGAATAAGAGACCATATATTCACACTCTAAACAATCATGTATTGTTGATGGTTTGTAGTTCATTGTTTATAGAGTGTTTCTATCACTGAGTTTAAGTGACAGTTGATGAAATGTATTTAGATAGCTCTTTTGTGCTAGGCTTCAAGATCTTGTGTACAACTATTCTCTGTACTTCCCACACCCAGACAGACTCATAAGTATTGACCATTATACTTGAGTTTATAGTGTTTGGGGGTCAAAGAACAAACTGCATCAGTCCTCAACCTATGATGACCTAGTCAAGATGCAGGAGGCAAACAAAATGAAATTTTTGTTTGGTAGTTATAAAGCAATTGAATATTGTTCTCAAAAATTGTTTTCAATTTTGCTATATATTTGACATTTTCCAAATAAAATATTGGAGAAAAAAGGTCAAAGTGGTCATATTCATTTGGTAAATACAATCTAAGAATATTTTCTAATAGTGTACTTTTAAATTTTGAAAACAGATCCTAACCTTTCTATACCTTAATCCCTAAAACAGAGCTACTTCAATTTACTCAACCAATGTTACAGATCCTAATCCAGGGATAATAAATATGTAGTATGGATGCTGCAACATGCAACCTGTGTACAACAAGGCTATGAAGTTGAATGGGTGGGGCCTCCTAGTATCTCCAAGGAAACATCCTCCCCAGTTGGTTTCCTGAATTTTTCAAAATAGGCCATCCCAAAGTTCCCTGTGTTTATCCTGCTCCTCTTCTACAGAGGCCATCCAGGCTTTTTTCTAAGGTCAATATGGCAACTTTAGATACTGCACACACACTTGCACTTCAGAGATCCTTCTGCTGATCCACTAATCAATGAATTCCTATAAGTAGATGCCAAATATTCAACTCCTTATATGAATCAAGAATATACCATGCTAACCAGTCAAGAAAACTAGTCTTTTCTCCTAAGTTTATGACTTCCAGTGAATAGCAATATAAAAAATTTTTAAAGTATGTGTTTTAATTTTTAACTTTGAAATTGTTCTTATTTTTATTTTTTTCCAAGTATTTTATTCACATATAATCTATGTTGAATGGTTATAGTCCATAGTTTTACAATGACTACATACACTAGGAAAGGATATGATGAGACAATGGAACTATTGATTAAACCTTTCTGTTATAAGCTTTCTATTACTGTAAGAAAATCCACTTAAACAAGGAAAGGTTTACATTAGCTCATGGTTTCAGAGGCTCCAGTCCAGTCACTTAGCTCCATTCTCTCTGCCTATGGTCAGGCAGTATATCATGGCAGAGAGTATAATGGAGCAAAGCTGACCACTCACAGTGGTCAGGAAGCAGACGGAAGGGAAAACCCAAGAAGAAAGACTGGTGACAAGATACAGTATTGTACAGTCCCAAACATCAGGTCTCCATGACCTACCTCTTATTTCTGTTACCTCCCAATAATGGTGTCAAATTATGGATCCCTCAATGAATTCATCCATAAGTGAAGTTGATAACTCATGATCCAATTATGTTTCAAAGCCCCACCTGTGTGAGCTTTCTGAGATGTTTCATATCCAAACCATAACATTTAACCAACATTTATTGAGCTCTTAATATGAAACAAGAATATACCATGTTAGGCAGTCAAAACTGTAGGCTATTCTCATAAGTTTATGACTCTTGAAATGCAATATAAAGATTTTTTAAAGTATGAGTTTTAATTTTTAATTTTGAAATTGTTTTTATTTGTATGTTTGCCCAAGTGTTATATTCACATAGTATAATAGTATTATGAACTTTCTAATAAAAATTAATACTACAGTTCGACACACTACCTCTTTAAGTTTTCCACCAAAAAGGGCCGCCCCCTTCAACTCTCTCAGTTAATTATTTTGTAATTTAAGAACTTTTTTGTGGTACTGGGGATCAACCCAGGGCCTTTTGCATGCTAAGCAAGCACTCCATCCCTGAGCAATATCCAAGTCCTACTTTTTTTTTAATTTAGTGAAAAAATTCATGATATTTGTTGTGTGCCAGACACATTTAAAGTGCATCCCAATATCAACACAGAATTGTAGGACTAATCCACAAAGCAGCAATGCCTATTTTCTAGATAGGAAACTGAGGCAGTAAAACATAAAGCAACTTCCTCAAGGTCACATTGTCAATATGCTTAGAGCCATGACTATATACAGTACATATGTCCAAGAAGTAGCCTTGGACAGCTATTTATTAATTTTTCTATTTTTGTATCTATCAACTTTCTACAATGGACCAGAGATGTAGCTCAGTGGGGCAGTGCCTGCTGACAAGAACAAGGCCCTGAGTTTGATACCAAAAAAAATTAACTTTCTACAATGAAAAAATATGACTGTCTTACACCACAGAAAACACAAATACACACACACACAAACACACACACAGAATTTTCTTTTCTCCACTATATTTTCCACAATATGATTCCCTCTTAAATCACTATTCAGTTTGCATTTGTGTAACAGCTGATCCATGCAATACACTTTGGTTACACTTCAATTCCCATATGTCTTTTAAAGATATTATTTTCAAGAAAATTCTGAATTGATATGGAAGTTAGTTATCTGAATGATCCCTTATATCTGATCTTCATCAGTTTAAATCAGTCCTATTTCTAAACCTGAACAGTTTTTTAAGATTCACTAATTGTGCAGGAAGAGTTTAACCATCCATGAATTCCTACATCATAAGATAAAGAATATAAATTTAAATGAAAGATAATATAATAGCCTTGCATGCATAAATCCTCCCTTTTTCAAAAGATACTTTATTGCCAAATTTACTAAATTTGAAATTATTTCTCTAATTTCACGTATTTATCTGAAATTATTTCACCGACAAATCCTGATTGGGCATCTTGAAAACTCTAGAATTGAAGAATGCTCTTATTTCCCGCTCTTAACAAGATTTGAAAACACAAAAATACAATTATGTAAAGCTACAAATCTCCAATGATGAATGTCATTATATTGTATACCTAAAATGTATCAATAAAATTAATTAAAAAATTATAGGGAAAAAGTCATACAGAAAGTGTAGAAGATAACACATAAGGAAATATAACACTGATAAAATCAAAAGTATATTAAACACTAAATTCATAGTATTGTTGAAAATTTTGTTTACAATTTCACATGTACATAATTTGAACTGAATTAACCTGTTTTGAAAAGCAAGTAAGATTTTTTAATACAGATAATTGTATATCAAAAGAAACCTTAACATTTCTTGAAAAAAAACCTTCATAAAGTTGCCCTTATTTCCCTTAAAACATAGGTTTTTAGATAATGTAAACATTAAATATCTAGCCTTTTTCCTCATAAACATAAATCCTGAATTATTACTCTATATAACACAAAATGAAAATAACTGCATGAATTTAAAATAACATGTTTTACCAAACCCATGTATCAATTATTCAATCTTCTCTTCCCTCAAAATCACTTTTTGTTTTTCCACTTGAAAAGAAATGAGTAAATCTTAAATATTTAGTGATAAAAATATATTTAAAGTTATAATGTACTTCTGTTTATGTCCAAAATTTTCAAAATTGCAAATTCCAACATATGTTTTTAGATATTTTCTTCTAGATCCCATTATTGCAAATGCTTCACCTGCTATCAAAAGAAGTAAAATTAATCTTGTATTCAAAATCCAATCTGCATGAGCTATAAACTATGGAAACATTAATATTTCTCCCACTATCAGTCAACCATGTGGCATCATTCATTCTGTCAGGAAGGAATCAATCAAATCATCCTAGAGTAGAGACTCACTGATAGCACATGAGTAATGGATCAGGCCCAAGAACCTACTGCAAAGGTTCAAATTACTATACACATAGAAATTTAAAAGAAAGAGGAAGGGGGAGGAGAGGAAGGAGGCAGGGGAGGAAGAAAAGGAGAGATTTCTGACATGACATATGTACAGGTATTCTCTATTTTATTAGACTTGAACTTCAACCTGACACAGAGTATAGAGTGTAAATTTAGCAAATTTTTTAAAAAGAAAAATCAGAGGATTTGACTCAATAAATTTTTGGCAACTAAATAAATTTGTTTCTCAGATATGCTTTCTTCACAACTATCTAATACCAATCACTAAAACTTAATATATTAATAGGTTTTATTAGATATATCTAGATTTTATAGGCTTCACCAGCACACACAGTTGTGTGCTAATCCTTAATTTAACCGACAGGAGCAGGTCATTTATATTTGGAATCTGGAACAATTAATGAAGATACAATTCCAAATTCAGATTCAGACATTCCACAATAGCTATAAGATCTCTGATCATCTTATCACCCAGTCCTACCCCACTATTCAGTTCTCTTTGTAGACCTGGAATCTGGAACATACCATATTTTAAAGTGAAGTTGCTTTCCAAGATTTTCACTGTGTAGCAGTGGGTGGGATTCTTCAAAGCTCCATGGTACTCTGTTGCTGAGTATGAGGTCACAATGATATAAGGTATATGATATAAGACCTCCAAATAATGTAAGAGAAATATTATAACTCTTAACCTGCTAGATATCCAAAACAGTGAGTTTGTGTTCTCTAAAACTGAAGAATGAATTCTAGGAACAACAGAGGTTAAGAGCAGAAAGAATTTATTGAGAGAGCGTCTGACTAAGAGAAACAGAAGAGAGGGTGGAAAGCGGGTTGCCCACCCACCCTACTTCTCAAAGGTATTTTATTAAGCAAAGCCTTGAGGTAAGGTGGGACAAAACTATAGTCAAATAATAAGATCACAAGTATAGTACCTTAGGTAATATTGATCCAGTTGGAAATCACAAGGTGGGACAAAACTATGGTTAGCCAATAAAGTTATAACAAGTATAGTCACTTTGGTAATATTGATTAAGTGGGAATCAAATGGGGAATCAAGTCACATAGCAAACATACATGGAACAAATAGGGATTTCCTGGAAGGAATGGGGTGGGGAGGTTTGGTCCCCACCAAAGGTGATTGATGCCTATTTAGAATATCAGTCATTGGTGTTGTTTTTCCTTTTTTAATCATCTTTTCTAAGGGGGGCTCAGCCTTGCCAAACTGTCTTATATTTTCTAACTAGTTTACCTGTCTATAATACCAATACATCTGGCACCTAATCAAAAAGATCAGCAATACACAGAAGCAGCCATTCAAATGACCATTCTAAGAATGTAATAAAATTATTCTGAATTATTCTTTTAAAATATATTTTATTTAAAAGAGGAACTGGGGCCAGGAATTTAGCTTAGTGGTTTCGCCACCTGCCTCGCAAGTGCAAGGACCCAAGTTCGATCCCCAGTACCAAAAAAATAATAATAATTATAAATAAAATAAAAGAGGAATTGTTTGTAACTTACAAATAGGCTCATTTTGAGGCTCAGTTGAAGCTCATTTAAAATGTAAAGTTAGAGAAAGAATAAATGAAAAACATGAGTGAGATTTCTGTTCTGTTCGTGATGGAATAATAGAATACAGATTCATCCTCCTATAGTAAACAGCTACAAATGAGACAAAATATTTGAAATAATTCTTAGCAGACTTTGGAAAATAGGCAGGACAGTCTATGAGAAATCCATTTTACATATTGTGATAAACTTCATTGTCAATTTAATTTGATTGATGAATTATGGCATTAGTAAATACTCATACACTCCTACTTCTGAGTGTGTCTGTGAGGGTGTTTCCATTGATAATTGGCAAGTAGAGCAACAAACTGGTAGGAGAGACCCACCTTGAATATGTGCAGCACCATCCAATTGACTGGGGGCCTAGATGGAACAAAGTGAAACGAAGAAAACCACAACAATATTCCACTAAAAACAAAATTAGTAAAAGGCACATTCTTTTTAAACTCACATAAAACATTCGCAAAAAATGGACTGCATACCAGGATAGAAAACAAATTAAATGATTTAAAAGATACAGCTGGAGACACAGTCCTAGAATGCTGTGAGCTGAGTTTAATGAGAGATTGTGGTCAGAGGTCAGATGACCAGACTGTTGGCAGTAATGGAGCCACTAAGACCAGGCTCAAGAGGTTTTACTTGGGAAGAAGGATTCCATTGGCAGTTGAACTAAAGTTCATGCTCTGGCAGAAAATTTCTCTGCATTTTGCTCATGTCCAGAGACTGTGCAGGAGACTGAGATTAAAGGTTATTTAACTTGGTGGAGGATATTTCAGGTTGTGGCTGGGGTAATGTTGGGGGCTTTTAGCCAGATTTACATTGAGAATCAAGACCAAAGAGCCCAGTTGAATGACTTAAAAAGTTTTGAGTTTGGCCAGAAAGGAAGCTTTTTGTAAAGTTGGAGGCCTGCAAAGATGGAGTAGAGGAGAACTTGGTTGCTGAAAAGATTACCATTAAAAAGAACCCAAGTATTTTAGAATAGGACAATAGGAAAATGCTTTGAAGAAATGTGAGGAATCAGCAAGACTTCACCTTTGCAGGCTCAAAATTACAAAGGTAAAAGACACTGCTTTGAGAAAGGAGACCTGGAGCAGCATGCTACAAAATAGGGGAAGCCATAGGATTGGAAATGGATTCTTTAAAATTTATTTGACCCTTTAATTCTCTTGAGAAAATACCCAGCAGGGGAATAGCTGGGTCAAATGGGACATCTAGACCTAGTCCTTTGAGGTATCTCCATACTGATTTCCATAGTGGTTGCACCAGTCTGCACTCCCACCAACAATGGAGAAGGGGTCCTTTCTCACCACAACCCCACCAACATTTTTTATTAGTTGATTTCTTGATAGCAGCCATTCTTTCTGTGGTGAGGTGGAATCTCAGCATTGTTTTCATCTGCATCTCTTCAATGACCAGTGATGTTGAACATTTTTTCATATGCTTATTTGCTTCTTTTACTTCTTTATCTGAGAAATGTCTGTTCATTTCAGATGCCCATTTTTGAATTGGGTCTTTGAATTTGGAGGGTCTGATTTTTTCAGTTATTTTCCCAAAAGAATTAAAAGAATCATTGCACAGCGATATATGTGCACCCATGTTTATAGCAGCACAGTTTGTAATAGCGAAAGCTTGGAAACAGCCCAAGTGCCCATCAACTGGAAACTGGATAAAGATGTAGTTTGTTTATAAAATTGAGTGCTACTCAGCCATAAAGAACGAGAAACTAGAGACATTTATAGCTAAATGGATGCATATTGAAGGGTGGGAGGGAGCACAGGGAATGGGGAAAAACTAAGAACCAAGATACATCATGTACAGGTTCAAGCACCCAATGATAAATGTGCACATATTGTATAACTAAAATGTACTAATAAAAGAATTTAAGCAAAAAACCAAAAGAGTTTATTTGACCCAGCTTAGCCATACAGGCACTCAGATGTATCTGCAACCACAAGCAAGATGCAAAATGGCTCAGTCACAGCTCTAGGTGGTGGCAGACCTTGACATCATCCACACAATACTGGTTTTATATCCATGCAGAGTGCAATAGTTTTAGTATCAAGAAAGCTTCTTCCCAGATTTCAGAAGAAGGCCTGGGAGGCCACGCAGTGTGCCCCTGGGAAGGCAGTGTGTGAAGCTGGGAATGTGACACTGAAAGTACAGTGGAGACCACAGAATGAATGTTAGAGTAGCCACTAATGTGGAACATCTCAGGAAAGCTGCAAGCAGTGAGCAAAGCCAGCCAGAGAGGCTATGATGTGGATTGTCTGAGCAAAGCCACAAGGAGTGAACAAAGTCAGCCCAAGAAAGAAGTTATGAGGGCTACAACCACCAACAGTGCCACAGGGGCAGGGCCACCCAAATGCTAGGAGTTCATATCTCATCATAAATTGACCTGGGTGCTGGACAAGAAACTCCAGGATTTAATATTTGCCCTACTAGATTTTGGACTTGTTTTGGTCCCATTCCTTTCTGTCTCCCTATTTTTCCCATTTGGAACGAGAATGTTTACCCTGTGCCTCTGTATGTTGGCAGTATTTAACTTTATTTTCATTTTACAAGAATTCACAGGAAAGTTTGCCTAAATCTCAGGAGGGACTTTAAAAAGACTTGGACTTTTCAGCAATGCTAAAAGTGTTAGAACTTTAACAACTCTTACAAAAGACTAAATGCATTTTGGACAAAGAAATCTGCATGAGTCTTTCAGAAGCTACAATCAGAATGTTATGGTTTTTATCTAGATGTCCCCCAAAGCCTCAAATGCTCATGGGTGGGGTTTTGGGGAGGTGATTAGATAATGGGGTGGGATACTCATCTGTTCATTAGTCCATTGGTGAATTTATAGCTAAATGTGAGGTTGGGAGGTTAAGCCTAATCAAAGTGATGTATGCAACTCCCAAACCAGCTAGATATCTGAAATAAGAGTGATGATCTCTAAAATTGAAGAATGAATTCTAGGAAGAAAAGAAGTTAAGAGTAGGAAAAAATTATTGAGAGAAAGATAGCTTCTGTCTAACAGACAGAATGGGGAGCAGAAAGTGGGTTGCCCATCCACCCTGCTTCTCAAAGGTGTTTTATAGGACAGAGCCATGAGGTGAGGAAGGTACAAAGTGGGACAAAACTACGGTCAACTTGTAAGATTACAAGCACAGTTGCTTAGGTAATATTGGTCCAATGGGAAATCACAAGGTGGACACAAGGTGAGACAAAACTATGATCAACCAATAAGATTACAACAAGTGTAGTAACTTAGGTAATATTGATAAAATGAGGACCAAATGGGGAAGCAAGTCATGTAGTAAGTAATGAACAAGGATTTTCAGTAAAGGATGGGAGAGGGACCTTTTCTGGAAGGGATGGGTTAAGGTCTTGGTCCCCCACCCAGGTGATTAATACCTATTTAGAACATCAATCACTGCTATTTATCCCTAGGGAAAGTATGTGAGTGTAATAATTTCTTTTTATAATGCTAACCAGTGCTGAGGGCCTAGCTTTGTCTAACTGCCTTACAATAATTTCTAACCAACTTAGCTATCTGCAATAAAAGGAGGTATGTCACTTCAAGCATAGCTTGGGAGGGTATATCTCCCTCCTTCCTCCCTTGATCCCACTCTGCTTCCTGCTTGCCATGCCATGAGTTCTTTCTCCTCTGCCATGCTGCCCTACCTTATAGCCAGCCAAGTATGGATTGTGAGCTCTACAAATTGTCAGCCAAAATAAATTTTTTCTCCTTTAAGTTGTGGGTGATAGGTATTGTGTATCAGCAATAGGAAAGCAATTAAGACATCTATTATAGTTGCTGAATTTGTTGCATTTGCCTGAGTGGCATAGTTGTTACTATTAATTGGTTTTTACTACATTCCAAACTCTAATGTGTTTTTGTGTCATAAACAATATTAAGGTTCATTTCTAAAGAATTTGGTACCTGGCTAATTACATTGCATCCTCCCCTCACAATTAATAAAGGCAATTTGATTTTGGGACAGAGGCAAAGACTAATACTTAGCCACTCAAGAAAACATAACTAGAATGCTGACACTAAAGAGACTTCCACACTAGCAGCAAAGTCTGTCCAATATGATCAACTCTCAATTCTCAGTTCAAAACAAAAACAAAAGCAAAAATAAATACAGAGAAAGCAAGGCAAAAAATTGCCTCTTAACTACTGCAAAGCTGATCCATGAGACATTGATGAGGAGGAAATAAAAAACCACAAAGTTGGATTACTTCAAATGATAAGAGAGGAGGTAAAAAAAAGATGAATAGGGATTCAGCAAGCTCAATGATATAACTAAACTGACAATACATGTAATAAACAAAATTATCAGAGTTCATAGAAGAGACTTGAAAAAAGCTAGCTGAGGCCAGAACCCAGTAATGCAAATGCCAGCAGCCTTCACCATGCCAGACCATGCTGCGTGTGTGCATCTGAATCCACACAGTAGAGGCACCAGGGAGAACATACAGGCCATAGTTATAAGCTCCAGAAGATAGAGAAGAAGTGAACAACAGAGAGGGCCTTTCTGATGCTCCTCAATGAAAATAGAAGCCCACTGGGAAAGTGAAGAAAAACTCTTCGATAAAGGTGCACTGGACCATCATGGTTGGTAAGTTGGTGGAATCAGCACCTCCCATAGAAATCTGGACTCACATAGAAGGGAGAAGAGCTGAAACCTGCAGCAGAACCTTGCAGACTTTAATCCTGCAGGAGTTCAGGGACTTCAACTTGGATCTTGCAGCCAGAAATCAGACTGAATCTTAGTAGACTAGAGCTGGCTTGCTGAGACTAATAGACTTGGACCCACACAGTGGTGCACACATTGCCTACCAGGACATCAGAGACATATTCTGAGGGAGACCTTTTATGTTTGTTTGTTTGTTTTCTTTTTCTCTGTTTTTTTCTTTTTTCTTTCTTTTTTCTTTTCTTTTTCTCTCTATCCCTTCTGGCTCTATATTTCTCTCCCTCTTTGTTCCTGTTCCTGTCCCATTCTGAATATTTTCTCTCTCTCTATCCTCTCAACTATCTCTTTTATGGGAAGGTGAATTCAATTTCTAGCTTCCCTATTGTTGTCAGTTTGCTCTGTACTTGTTTCTGTTCTTTTGCTCTGTCTTTTCCTCCTGTCTTCAACAGATCCCCACAATTTGCATGATGCTTGCATGTCATCTAGCCTCACCTCTAACCTTTCCCTCTCCCTTTATCACTCTACCCTTCCCTCCCGAACCCCTGCTAAATCCTTATCCAATATGGTAATTAATCCAATATGGTAAATTTACCATATTGAGGGTTTACTTACTACAAACATATTTTGGGCTGGCTCTAGATTTTGATGAAGCTCACAAGGTTAAAGGTGACAGATTAACTGCTACCACAAATTGTCATTTTTCTAAGCTATGTTTGATGCTGATTGTGTCAATTGGACTACAGTGTTGTGATTGATCTAATCAGCTGTCATCCAAGGTATACTGAAAATGAGATTACCTAAGAGCCATTAGAGCCATTAGAGACTCAAAACCTAAAAAGTCCATCTATACCTGGAAGATATCTCTGAGAAGCCATCACTCCATAGGGGCTCTAAACACCAGTAATAAAGATACTCAAAATAAGAAATATTGGAGCATCAGCCCAGAAAATAAAGCAAAAAAGAGCACCAGCAACAGAATTAAAAATGAGAAGACACACTGGCAGGACACAAACACAGACTTCCAGCTCACCAAAGGCAAATTCTGGGGGGGAAATGAGGTGGGAAAATATGATAACCACATGGACACCCTGAACTGATAGCATGGGAAGTAACAAAACAGATGAATGAGGCTCTAGAAAAATTCAAAACAGAAATAATTTCCCAGATAACTACAGAGATGGTGAACAGAGTGAAAGACATGATTAGAGGCTCTAGAACAGAAAGAGGTAAAAAAAAAAAAATACATGAGCTGAGAACCATTCTGGAAGCCATGAACGCCCAGCATAAGAAATAAATGGAAAGCATAATTGCCCAACACAGGAAAGAAATGGGATCCATAAAACAGATTCAAACAGATATCCAGGAGATTAAAAATTCCATTGAAAGTATTCACAGCAGATTGAGCAAGTGTGAAAATAGAATATCAGATATAGAAGACAGGATTGTGGTTAGTGACCATGAAAACAGAGATTTCTTAAAAATAGTCAGGGACAACAAGAAATCAATCTAGTAGTTGCTAGATGATGCAAAGAAGAATAATATAAGACTGATAGAAGTTCATGAAAAAGCAGGAGAAAATACAAATGACATAAAAAAATTGTTCATAGAAGTAATAGTAGAAAGCCTCCCAGACAGAGGTAGAGAATTGGACATACAGATAAGTGAGGCATATAGAACTCTAAACTGCCACAGTCAAAAAAATCTTCACCTAGACATATTATAGTCAAGATCCCAGAAATGCAACAAAAGAACTGAATCCTACAAGCAGTTAGAGAAAGGAAACAAATCACCTACAAAAGAAAGCCCGTCAGAATCACAGCAGACTTCTCAACACAAACTCTCAAGTTGAGGAGAGCCTGGAGTGAAGTATTTCACATCCTAAAAGAAAATAACTTCCAACCTAGACTATTGTACGTGCAAAATTATCTTTCAAAATCAGTGGGGAAATTAGATGCGTCCATGACAAAGAACTCCTGAGAAATTTCATGAACACCAAATCAGCACTCCAAACATTTCTAAGCAATATCCTAGATGAAGACAATGAAGATACCAACTCCATGAGGCCCAACAGAGGGAAACCAAGAGGCAAGGGAAGAAACTAAAGGGAAAGGGGGAAAAATAAAAAAATAAAAGAGCCAACAAGAGCAAAATATCATGACAAGGATGAGTCAATATTTATCAATTATAACCATCAATGTTAATGGCCTCAATTCACCAATCAAAAGAAATACACTGGCAGAATGGATTAAGAAGAAAAATACAACAGTATGCTGTATTCAAGAAACACACCTAACTCAAAAAGAAACTCATAGACTGAAAGTAAAAGGATGGAAAACAGTTCTCCATGCCACAGGACCTGGAAAAAAGCAGGCATAACAATCTTATTTGCATACAAAGTAGATTTCAAACCAAAAATAATAAGAGAGACAAAGATGATCACTATATCCTTGTTATGGGGACAATCCAAGAGGAAGAGATGACAATCATAAATGTATATGCACCAAATACAAATGCCCCCAACTTCACAAAACAAATGATAATGGGCATGAAAAACCAAGTAAGCACCAATTGTAGTAGGGCACTTCAACACCCCACCCTCACAAATAGATCATATAGGCAAAAAATCAACAACAAAATTCTAGAACTGAACCAAGTCTTTGAACCAATGGATTTAATAGATGTCTACAAAGTGTTCCACCCCACAAAATCAGAATATATATTCCTTCCAGGTGCACATGGGTCATTCTTTAAAAGAGAACACATGCTAGCTCATAGGCCATGTTCAAGTAAAAGCAAAAGAACTGAAGTTACCCCTTGTATATTATCAGACAATAGTACAATAAAATTGGACATCAACTGCATAAGAAACCACAAACACCCCAAAAAATATGGATATTGAATAACACTCTCCTGAACAATCAATGGGTCACAGAGGAAATTAAAGAAGAAATAAGACAGTTTCTACAAGTAAATAATACCAGTACAACATACAGGAATCTATGGGACACAATGAAAAAGGTTCTACCAGGGAGATGCATAGAAGTGAATGCCTATATTAGGGAAACACAGAAAGCTCACATAAACAACCTAATGCTGAACCTCAAACTTCTAGAAAAAGAAGACCATGACAAATCCAAAGCTTGTACAAGAGAGGAAATTATAAAGATTAAAGCAGAAATCAATGCAATGGAGACTAAGAGAATGATTTTTTAAAAGTCAATGAATCAAAGAGTTAGTTTTTCAAAAGAATAAATAAAATTGATAAACCCTTAGCAAAACTCATTAAAAAAAAGGAAAGAAAGGGCTCAAATCTATGCAATTAAGAATAATAAAGGTGAAATCACAATAGATCCAGCAGAAATCCAGAGGATAATCAATACCTACTTAGAGAACCTGTACTCTCATAAAATGAAAAACACAAAAGAAATGGACAGATTTCTAGATACATATGAATTGTCATAATGAAATGAAGAGGATATGAAAATTCTAAACACCCCAATTACAATGAGTGAAATTGAAAATATAACTAAAAATTTAACAACAAATAAAAGCCCAAGTCCTGATGGCTTCACTGTTGAATTCTACAAGATATTTAGAGAAGAACTATCACCATTAATCTTTAAACACCTCAGTGAAATTGAAAGGAAAGTAATACTTCCAAATGGATTCCTGGAAACAAGTGTTACTTTGATTCCAAAACCAGGAAAAGACCCAACCACAAAAGAGAACCACAGGTCAATCTCCCTAATGAACATAGATGCAAAAGTTCTCAACAAAATACTGGCAAACAGAATACAGAGGGCCATCAAGAAGATCATACACCCTGACCAAGTTGGATTTATCCCAGTAATGCAAGGATGGTTCAATATACATAAATCAATAAATGTAATACACCATATTAACAGAGCCAAGGACAAAAACCATATCATCATCTCAATAGATGCAGAAAAAGTATTTGACAAAATTCAATACCCATTCAAGATAAAAAATAACCCTACAGAAAATTGAAATAGAAAGTCTTTATCTCAACCTAATAAAGGCTATCTATGAAAAACCAATAGCCAACATCAATCTAAGTGGTCAAAAAATGAAAACTTTCATGCTAAAATCAGAAATAAGACAAGGATGTCCACTATCACCACTCTTGTTAAATACTGTTCTGGAAACATTAGCCACAGCAATTAGACAAGAGAAAGAAATAAAAGGAGTAAAGATAGGAAAGGAAGAAGTTAAACTATCATTATTTGCTGAGGATGTGATACACTACATAGCAGACCCAAAAAACTCTACCATACCCAAAATACTCTCTAGACTTAATTGACAGATTCAGTAGAGTAGATGGATGCAAGGTCAACACTCAAAAATCAATAGCCTTCTTGTACACAAATAACGGAATCACTGAGAGAGAAATTAGGGAAACAATTCCTTTCACAATTACATTAAAAAAACAGAATATCTAGGAATCAATCTAACAAAAGAAGCAAAAGACCTCTATACTGAAAAATACAGCACTCTGAAAAATGAGATCAAAGAGGATATAAGAAAATGGAAAGACATCCCTTGCTCCTAGGTAGACACAATATAGTGAAAATGATCATACTTCCAAAGCTGCTATATAGATTTAATGCAATGCCAATTGAAATCCCAACAAAATATTTCACAGACCTAGAGAAAAAAAATCCAAAATTCATTTGGAATCAGAAGAGACCTAGAATAGCAAAACCAAGTATAGACAACAGAGACATGGCAGGGGGTATCACAATCCCCAATTTGAAACTATACTACAAAGCTACTGTGATTAAAAACAGCATGGTACTGGCAAAGAAACAGACCCAAGGGGCAGTGGAATAGATTTATTAGAAGATATAGAAACAACTTCAGACATACTCAACCACCTCATCTTTGACAAAGGAGCCAACCATCCTCACTGGAGGGAAGATAGCCTCTTTAACAATTGATGTTGGAAAACCTGGATTTCAACCTGCCAAAGATTAAAAGTAGACCCCTATCTTTCACCATGCACTAAACAAAAATCCAAGTGGTTTAAAGATCTAAATATTAAAGCAGAAACACTAAACTTGCAGGAACATAAGATAGGTGTAACTCTTGAAGCCACTGGCATATTAAAAGACTTTATGAACAAAACCTCAGTAACATGGAAACTACCACAAAGAATCAACACCTGGGATCTCATCTTATTAAAAAAGCTTCTGCACTGCAAGAGAAACCACCAACAGAGCTAAGAGACAGCCTACTATCTGGGAAAAAAATTTTAACAGCTGTACCTCAGACAGAGGACTACTATCTAGAATATATAAAGAACTTAAATAATCAGACCCCACCAAATTTAAAGACCTAATTCTAAAATGAGCATCTGAAATGAACAGACATTCCTCAGACAAAGAAGTAAAAGCAGTAAATGAACATATGCAAAAAGGTTCAACATCACTGGTCATTTGAGAGATACAGATGGAAGCAACACTGAGATTCCACCTCACCCCACAAAGAATGGCTTCTATCAAGAAGTCAACCAATAACAAATGTTGCTGGGCTGGGGATTTAGCTCAGTGGTTTTGCCATCTGTTGCACAAGTGCAAGGACCTGAGTTCAATCCCTGGTACCAAAAAAAATAAACAAACAAAAAACAAATGTTGGGGTGGTTGTGGGGAGAAAGGACCCCTTTTCCATTGCTGATGGGAGTGCAGACTGGTACAACCACTGTGAAAATCAGTATGGAGATACCTCAAAGAACTAGGTCTAGATGTCCCACTTGATGCAGCTATTCCCCTACTGAGTATCTTCCCAAAAGAAATAAAAGAATCATACCACAGCAATATATGCGCACCCATGTTTATAGCAGCACAGTTTGTACTAGCTGAAGCTTTGAAACAGCACAAATGCACATCAACTGGTAACTGGATAAAGAAGATTTGGCTTATTTATAAAATGGAATACTACTCAGCCATAAAGAATGACAAACTAGAGACACTTATAGCTAAATGGATGCATATTGAGGCCATACACTTAAGTGAAATAAATAGGACACACATGTGTAAATACCGAATAGTTTCTCTGGTGTGTGAAACAGAAAATGTAAATAAGGATAAAAATGAATAATTGATAATGTGAAATAGAAAGTAAAGGTCCAAAGGGGTAGGTGAAGTGGGAGGGATAGGGGAAAAGAAAGAAGGGAAAGGAAAAATTATGAGAAAAGAAAAAAATGGAAACAAAGTCTTTGTAAATAGGGGAGGACAGAAAATGGAGAAAAAATAAGACCAAGGTATATCATGTAAAGGTACAAGTACCCAATGATAAATAAATGTATTATATACCTAAAATGTACCAATAAAAGAATTTAAGGGGGGGAAAAAGCTAGCTGAGCTAAATAAGATGTTATAAAGCCTGAGTGCCCAGATTATCAAATCATCAAAGGCAATAAACATGTCCAAAGAAAGAAATCCCAGAGATAATATATTGTATATTTGGTCAACATAACTGACCATTTTGAAGCCAGAGTGTCAGGACAAGAAGATAAGGATGATGAAGGTGAATATGTACTTGGAAATATCTTAAAAAACAAAAAGAGAACATGGTAGATGGATTGAATAGCTTGTTCTTGATACAGAATATTAATCAAATTTTAATTGAAATTAGTGAAAACTCAAAAAACAACAAAAATAGCTTTAAAAATCTGTTTACAGAAATAACAGCAGAAAAATTTCCTGCTGTGGGGAAGGTATTTAAAATATGCACTAATGAATCATATACATCTTCCAATAACCATTATCAGAAAAGAACTTCTCACAATACATCATAGTCAAAATTCCAGTAGCCCCTCACAGAAATAGAATCTTAAAAGCTGTTAGAAAAAAGTAACAAATCACTTATAAATGTTAAGCCTTAAGAATTAGTGTAGGCTTCTCTACAGAAACATTAAAGGCCAGAAGAACTTCCAGTGAACTGTTTCCAGCCCTAAAAGAAAACAATTTCCAAACCAGACTGATACATCCTGCACAAATTTACCTTTCAAAATTGGTGAAGAGGGTCCTGAGATTTAGCTCAGTGGTTTCACCACCTGCTGCGCAAGTGCAAGGACCCAAGTTCAATCCCTGGTACCAAAAAAGAAAAAATGGTGAAGAAATAAGTTCTTTCCATGACAAAAAGAACATTATGAAATTTGTGACCTAAAACCAGCACTCCAAAAAATTCTCAAAGATGTCCTAGAATGAGACAATGAAGTCACTTAATAGAATGAATATACCAATTAAGCAGAAAAATGAGAAAGGGAATCTGAAACAAAAAAATAATGCAATGACAGGAATATGTCAAGATTTCTCAGTCATACCTCTCAATGTGAATGGTCTCAATTCCCAAATCAAAAGACACAGTTTTAGCAGAATGAATCAAGAAAAAAATCCAACAGTATGCTGTATACTTCAAACATTTAATCCAAAAAGAAATTCACAGACTAGATATCAAATGATCAAAATAATATCCATGCAACAGGAGCATTTAATAATGCAGGAGTAGCTATCCTATTTTCATAAAGTAGATTTCAAGCCACAACACATCAGAATGGATAAAGAAGGCCATTACATATTGATTAATGGTACAATTCAATGGGAAGAGATAACAATTATAAATACTTATGCACCAAACATTGGTACACCAAATTTGATAAAATCAACAGTACTGGACATAAAAGGTAAATAATAACACATTCATAGTGGAGGATCCAAATACCCAACTATCACAAATAGACAGATCAATTAGACAAAAAAAAAATAATAATAATAATTATAGACTTGAAATGTCAGGTAAAAGGGCCGAAGACCAAGACCAGACCAGGCCGCAGCAAGCCTTTATTAGGGGAATAGATCTGCCGGGCTGTCTCTGAACAAAGGAGAGACAAAAGCAATATAGCTGGAGAAGGGAGAGTCTTTTATAGAGACTGGGGTGGGGTTTGTAGGGGCTGAGGTAGGGTTGAGTGAGGCAGTGACTAGGGAATGGAGGAACCGGTGATGTCACTAGGTGGTAGGAGGTGAGCGAGTATTAGGTTACTTTCTAGGCGGGAACAGGGGCATGCTGGGAAGAAGGGTTTATTGTTTGGTGGGAGCAGCCATCTTGGCGTGACGTCACACAGGGGAGGGGGCAAGGCACCATAGGAAGAGGGCAGCTACTATACATAATAGCTGCTGAGGTGGTGGGAGACCTATCATGAACCACCCTTTTTAACCAAATACACTTAATAGCTATCTACAGAGTGTTCCACCTAACAATAATTGAATAACACATTCTGCACAGTGGTACAAGGAACTTCCTCCAAAATAGGTCACATGCTAGCCCATAAAGCATGCTTAAATAAATTTTAAAAAATCAAAATTATCCAATGCATATAATCAGATCATACTGCAATGAAAGTAGAAATCAGTAAGAAAAAAGTCACAAAAATTATTCTAACAGATGGAGATTAAATACATGCTTGATAAGTAAATGAGTCATAGAAGAAATCAAGGAAGAAATTAGTTTTTAGCAGCAAAGGAAAATGCCAGTACAACATACCAGAAACTATTGGACTCAGTGAAAGCAGTCCTAAGAGGAAAGATAATAGCAGTGACTTCCCACATCAGAAAAGCAGTGCATGGCCAAATAAATTACCTAGTGATGCACTTCAAGGTGCTAGAAAAATAAGAATGATCTAAATCCAAAGCTAGTACAAGGAAGGAAATTAAAGAGATCAGAACAGAAATTAATGAAATTGAGACAAAAAAGAATCAATGAATCAAAGAAATGATTCTTCAAAAGAATAAATAAAATAAACACTTAACTAATTTACAAAAAAGGAAAGACCAAAATCAATCCAGTTAGAAATTTTAAAAGTAAAATTATAATGGACACTGTCAAAATCTAAATTACTAGCACCTACTTTGAAAACCTATACTCCAATAAACTGTAAAATTCAGAAAATGATGAGTAGATTCTCAGATTCATATGAATTACCAAAAGTGAACCAAAGAGATGTAAAAACACTGAGTAATCTAATAACAGCCAATGAAATTGAGGCAATTAAAAAAACCTGTAAACAAAGAGGACCCAGGACAGGAAGAATTCATCACTGAATTTTGCAGTAACTCCAGGGAAGATCTAATGTTAATACTCCTCATTAAAGGAAGATCTAACACTAATACTCCTCAGTAAAGAAACTAAAAGGGAACTTCATTTCTGAGGCTAGTGTCAACTGATTCAAAACTAAAAGGACACAACTAACAGGAAATTACAGGCTAACTTCTTTAAGAATAGATGTAAAGATCCTTAACAAGACTCTGCAAAACAACACGTCATTAAAAGATCATGCTTTATAATCAAGTAGGATGGTTCAACATATGCAAGTCAATAAATGTAATACATCAAATAAAAAGGAGCAATGACAAAAAGACATGGTCATCTTAATAGATGCAAAAAAAAAGCCTTTGACAAAATTCAACATCTGTTCATGATAAGAACAGTGAAGAAAATAAATATATATAGATCTTATCTCAATCTGATAAAAGCCATTTATAACAATTCTACTGCCAAAATAATATTACCTGGAAACTGAGAACTTTTCCTATAAAACCCAGAACAAGATAAGGATATGTACTATCACCCCACCTGGTCAGTATAGTACTTGAAACTTTAGGCAGAGCAATCAAAGGAGAAAAAGCAATAAAAGTGATAAATATAGGAAAGGAAGAAGTCAAACTATCTTTATACACAAGTGACATGATATATTACATAAAAGACCCAAAATATTGCACAAAAGACTTATAGAATTTATCAACAAATTCAACAAGGTAGCAGGATACAAAATCAAACATAAATAGATAGTATTCATGTACACAAATAATGAATTGACTGAGAAATAAATTGGGAAAATATTCATAACATCTTCAAGAAAAATTAAATACTTAGAAATTAACCTAACAAAGTAAGTAAATAATCTCTATAATGAAAATTATAGATTTTAGAGGACATCTGAGAATGGAAAAATACCCCTTATTCCTAGATAGGGGAGAACAAATACTGTCAAAATAGACATACTTCCAAAATTAATAATGTCATAATGCAATACCAATCAAAATACCAACAGCTTTTCTCACAATATTACAGAAAACAATTGTAAAGTTTTTGTGCAACCAGAAGAGACCCAAAATAGCAAAAGCAATCCTGGGCTACAAGAGCAAAGCAAGAGACATTACCATCCCAAATTTCTAGTTATATTACAAAGCTACAGTGATATAAATAGCATGATACTTGCAATACATTAGACCTGTGGTTCAATGGCACAGAATAGAGGATGCAGAAACAACCCCAGGCAAATTCATCCATCTGATCTTTGATAAAGGGACTGAAAACATGCTGAAAGAAATTAGCCTCTTTAACAATGGTGTTGGGAAAACTGGCTATTCACATGTAGACAAATGAATCTAGACCCACATCTCTTACCATGTACTAACATAAAATCAAAATGGATAAATAACCAAAATGTTAAAATAGAAAAAAATAATCATCTGAAAGATAAAATAGCAAAAATGCTTAAAAACATAGGTTCTGTACTTCCTAAACAGAACCCAATTGCAGAAGAAATAACATCAAAAATCAACAAATCCAATTATATCACTTTAAGGAGTTTCTCTGCACAGTGAGGTCGGGAGGGTGTCTTGCAGCCCTACCCCCCCCATCCGACGTTCTCTATGCTGGACCGGCTAGGTGAGAGGAGCAGCTTGAACCTACCCACTCCACGGTGAGACCTGCTTAGCCGCGCAGGCGCCTTTCAAGTCCCATTCCGCGCACACACACACACACACACCCAGCTCCATGCACCTCTGGCCTTCTGGCTTTTCTGCTACCTGGTCCCACACTACAGAGGCACAGGAGATTATAAAGACCCTTGTTCTAAGCACCACAAGATCACAAGATAGAGCAGAAGTTAGTAACAGAAAGAGGGATTCTCAGGCTCCTGGATGAAAACTGAAGCTCAGTGAAAATAAAGAGAATCTCTATGATAAAGGCACATCAGACCACCATACTTGGTCTGGTGCTGGCTTGCTAAGACTCATTGACTCGTATATGCACATGGATTCCTAGGTTGCCTACTGTGACAGCAGAGACATACCCCAAAGGAGGCCCATAATTTCTAGTGCTATTTGCCAAAAAGAAAAAAAATTTTTTTTCTCCTATTTTCAATTCTTAATTTTTACTTTCTCTCTACTCTTCAAAGTTTTACTTTTCTTTCTTTTATCTTTTTTCCCCTCTCTCTCACTCATTCTCTTACTCTCCCACATTGCTCCTCATCTCCCTATTCCTTTCTGCACTGAATTCAGATTTCTCCCTTATTGTTTTTTTCTTCTCTTTTTCCTTCTCTTGATTATCATTAGGTTTAAAGGAAAGTAAATTTGGTATCTAGCCTCCCTGTTGCTGTTAGGTGATTCTATTCACATCTTTGTTCTTTCATTCTAACATTTTCTCTTACCTTTAACAACTTCTTAGAGTTTGTGTGATCTTTCTGTGTCTTCGGGCCTCACCACTAATCTTACATGTTCTTTCTACCTGTCCCTCCCTCTCCAACTCCTTTTAACTCCCCTCCTGAAGGGGAAAGATGCTATATTGAAGAGCTCATTCATTGTAAACATGTTAGGTTGGTCCTCGGTTTTAATTTAACTCACATAGTTGAAATTGATAGATTAATAACTACAACAAATTGTCATTTTCTAAGCTGTGCTTGATGCTATGGTATTGCTGACCATGTCTTTTGGGCTAACATGTTGTGATTGATCTAATTAGTTTTCCTTCCTGGTATAAGGAAAATAAAATAGCCTCAGAGTCATTTTCCTACCTGGTATAAGGAAAATAAAATAGTGAAACACAAGCTATATCTAGACGACACCTCTGAAAAGCAATCATTCCACAAGGGTCCTAAACACAAGCAATAAAGATACCTACATTAAGCAATTTTGAAATATCAACCCAGGAATTAAACCAAGGACAGTACCAAAAACAAAAATGAGAAGACACTTAAGCAAGGGACAAACACAGGCTTCCACACAACAAAAAGGAAATTCTGGGGGAAATGAGGTGGAAAAGTCTGACAAGCAACAACTTGGACACCCTGAACTGATAGTACAGGAAGTAACATAGCAGATGCATAAGGCTCTAGAAAAATTCAAAGCAGAAATAATCTCCCAGATAAATACAGACATGGTGAGCAGAATGAAAGACATGATTAGAAGCTCTGGAGCAGAAATAGATAAGAAAATAGTTGAGATCAGAAACATGCTGGAAGCTGTGAATGCCCAGCATAAGAAAGAAATGGAAACCATGAAACAGATTCAAACAGATATTCAAGAGATTAAAAACTCCATTGAAAGCATGCAGAGCAGACTAAGACAATCTGAAGACAGAATATTAGATACAGAAGACAGGATTATGGTTAAGGACCATGAAAACAGAGATTTCTTAAAGATAGTAAGGGACCATGAGAATCAATCCAACAGCTGCTAGATGATGCAAAGAAGAATAACATAAGACTCATAGGAGTCCTCGAAAAAACAGAAAAAAGTACAATTGACATAAAAAAAACTGTTCACAGAAGTAATAGTAGAAAACTTCTCAGACAGAGGTAGAGAATTGGATGTACAGATAAGTGAGGCATATAGAACTCCAACTGGCCATGACCAAAAAAATTCTACACCTAGACATATAATAGTCAAGATCCCAGAAACCCAAAAGAAGAACAAAATTCTACAGGCAGTCAGAGAAAAGAAACAAATCACCTACAAAGGAAAGCCCATCAGAATCATGGCAGATTTCTCAACACAAACCCTCAAATCAAGGAGATCCTGGAGTGAAGTATTTCAAGCCTTAAAAGAAAATGACTTCCAACCTAGATCATTCTTTCTGGCAAAATTATCTTTCAAAATTGATGGGGAAATTATATACTTTCACAACAAAGAACACCTGAGAAACTTCATGAGCACAAAAACCAGCACTCCAAACAATTTTAAGCAATATCCTAGAAAAAGACAATGAAGGTCACAATTCCATGAGGCTCAGCAGAGAGAAGGCACCATGCAAGGTAAGACACTAAAGCAAAAGGAGGGAAAATAAGAAATAAAAGAGCCAACAACAGTAAAACATCATGACAAGGATGAGTCAATATCTCTCAATTATAACTATCAAGGTTAATGGCCTCAATTCACCAATCAAAAGAAATAGATTGACAGAATGGATTAAGAAGCAAAACCCAGAATGGATTAAGAAGCAATATATTGTATACAAGAAAAACACCTAACTCAAAAGGAAATCATAGACTGAAAGTAAAAGGATGGAAAACAGTTCTCCATGTGACAGGAACCCAGAAAAAAGCAGGCATAGCAATCTGATTTGCAGACAAAGTAGATTTCAAACCAAAACTAATTAAGAGAGACAAAGATGGTCACTACATCCTTGTGAAAGGAACAATCCAAGAGGAAGAGATGACAATCCTAAATATATATGCACCAAATACAAATGCCCCCAACTATACAAAACAAATATTAATGGACAGGAAAAACCAAATAAGCAATAATACAATTATAGTGGGGTACCTCAACACCCCTCTATCACAAATAGACAAATCAACTAGAAAAAAAATTAACAATGAAATTCTAGAACTGAACCAAGCTACTGAACAAATGGACTTAATAGATGTTTACAAAGTGTTCCACCCCCACAAAATCAGAATACACATTCTTTTCAGCTGCACACAGGTCATTCTCCAAAATAGATCACATGCTAGCTCATAGGACATATCTAAGTAAATGTAAAAGAATCGAAGTTATCCCTTGTATATTATCAGAACATAGTACAATACAATTGCAGATCAATAACAAAAGAAACCTCAAAACTCCAACAAATACATGGAAATTAAACAACACCTTCCTGAACAACCAAAGGGTGACAGAGGAAATTAAAGAAGAAATTAGACAATTTCTACAAGTAAATGATAATGCCAGTACAACATACAGGAATCTGTGGGTCAGGATGAAAGCAGTTCTATGTGGGAAATTCATAGCAGTGAATGCCCATGTTAGGACAACAGAGAGAACTCAGTTAAATAACCTAATATAGAACCTCAAGCTCCTAGAAAAAGAAGAGCATAACAAACCTAAAGCTTGTACAAGAAAGGAAATTATAAAGATCTGAGCAGAAATCAATGCAATGGAGACTAAGAGAATGATAAAAAAAAATCAATGAATCAAAGAGTTGGTTTTTTGAAAGAATAAATAAAATCAATGAACTTTTAGCCAACCTTATCAAAAAAATGAAAGAAAAGGCTCAAATCCATGCAATTAAGAATGAAAAAGGTGGGTCCCAGCTCCCAGAAGGAAGATCCCCTGCCGGCATCCCAAGCTCATAGGGCAGAGAAGGTGAGCTGCACGAGTGCCAGAAGCACCCCCCCCCCTCATGGAAATGAGAAGACATGTAAACAAGCCTCAAAAACAGACTTCGGGATCACCTACAGCAACCTCAAAGGGAAACGAGATGGAACAATCTGATACTCAACCACCAGGACTCTCTGAACTGGCAACAAAAGAGGATCTGGGAAAAATGAAATCAGAAATAATTACTCAGATAACAGCAAAGATTGTGCTCATGGTGCAAGACATGATTAATAAATCTAGAGAGGACACAGATAAAAAAATAGAGGATCTGAGGAACATGATGGAATCCCAACATAGGAAACAAATGGAATCCATAAAAGAGATGCAAACAGATTTCCAGGAGATTAAAAACTCCATTGAAAGTCTGCACAGCAGAATGAACCAATGTGAGGACAGAATTTCACATATAGAAGATAAGATTGCAATTAGTGAGGAGGAAAAGAAAAATTGCTTTAAAATTGTAAGGGAACATGAGAAATCAATCCAGCAGCTGCTAGATGATGCAAAGAAGAATAACATAAGACTGATTGGAGTCAATGAAGAAAGAGGAGAGAGTGCAGATGACATAAAAAACTCTTCACAGAAGTGATGGCAGAAAATTTCCAAGGAGGGGAAAAGAACTTGACATACAGATAAGTGAGGCATATAGGACTCCAAGTAGCCTTGATCAAAAAAATCTACACATAGGCATATAATAGTTAAGATTCCAGAAATCCAATAGAAGAAAAAAATTCTACAAGCAGTGAGAGAAGAGAAACAAATCGCATACAAAGGAAAGCCCATCAGAATCACAGCAGACTTCTCAATGCAAACCCTCAAGGCAAGAAGAGCTTTGAGTAATGTATTTCAAGCTCTAAAAGAAAATAGCCTCCAACCCAGATTGATGTACCCTGAAAAACTATCTTTCAAAATGGATGGAGAAATAAGACACTTTCATGATAAAGAGCACCTCAGGAACTTCATGAATGTCAAACCGGCACTCCAAAAAATTTTAGACAATACCTAGGAAAAGACAATGAGGATCACAACACAGGAAACCCAGCAGAATCAATCCATTGAGTGTGACAAATTAAACACAAAGGGGGAGAATCCAACATAAAGAAAAAGTCATGACAAGGCTTTGAAAACTTTTAACTTCATCTCCCTAATGACTGTATAATTCAATCTTGTTATTGTGCTGATTAGTATTTTTCTGACTCTAGAGTTGCACACCATTCCTTGTGCTATACTGGCTATTTATCATCTTCTTATGTCTACTTTTTATTTGGGTTGTCTATTAATGAGCTCTAAGAATTCTTTATATATTCTGGTCATAGGTTATATGCATTGTAAATATGGTCTGTTTAAGGACTACTTTTCATATTAATGATGTCATTTCAAGTTCTAAATTTTGATGGAATCTCATTTATCAATTTTTTTCTTTTATACATCATGTTTTTTGTATCCTAGGTAGTTTTGCCTACCCTGAAAACATAAACATTTTCCCTTATAATTTCTCCTTAAAGTTTTATATGTTTAGGCTTTCATATTTTGGTTCATAGATCCCTTCAAGTTATTTTCATGTATGGAAATAAAAGTTGAGTTTAATTTTTTGTATACGGATACCAGGTGTTCTAGTGCCATTTGCTGAAAACATTATCTCTTCCTCGGCTCTTGAATCAAGTTTATATTCTATAAAATGCTAATGTTAAATAATCTTTCAAAACTCAGTGGGCTATATATGTGTGGTTCTACTTCTAGATTATCTGTTATATCCAAATGATCTATATGTCTTTCCTTACACCAACACTGCCTTGATTACTGTAGCTTTAGAAGAAGTCTTAAAATTAGGTACAAAACATCTTCCAACACTGTTTTGGTTTTTTTAAATCTTTTCTAGGTCCTTTGTACTCCTACATAACTTTTAAATTTCAATACCCAATTCTTCATTTATAGCAAGTATACATAGACCTGAATTTTTATATATACCTTGTGTTTTCTAATCCTGCTAAATTCAAATACAAGTTCTAGGGGCTCCTAGAGATTTCTTAGTATTTTCTCTGTAGATGATCATTTCATCTACATATAAAGATTTTGCTTCTACCTTGCCAATCCTATCCTAATTCTGTCATTTTATTGCCAGACTATTTTGGTGGGGCCTAGGTTTCAAAGTTTAATGCACAGATAAAGAATAAGCCTATCTGCCCTTGTTCCCCACCTTAAGGAGAAAGCATTGTATCTTCTCCATTCGTACAAGGCATTCTCACTGGAAGTATGGAGTATATGTCTTTAATCTGTTGAGAAGTTTCTGTTCTACTTCTAGTCTCCTGGTAGCTTTTACCATGAACAGCTGTAGAATTTAGTCCAGTACTTTTCCTCCAACTAGTGACAAGATCATATGGCTTTTTCCTTTCCTCTGCTAAAATGATGACTTTTGGGGGTGGATCTTCCAATGTTGAACCAACACTGCCACCCCTATAACAAAACCACTTTCTACATCCTGCCAGATCTGACTTCTAATAGTTTGTTTTGTTAAACAAATTTCTGTCTATGTTCATGAAAATGAAAAAAATGGAAACAAAGTCTTTGCAAATAGGGAAGGGTGGAGGGGGTGAAGGGAGGGCAAGGGAAAGGGGAAAAAAAGAACCATGATACTCATGTAATGGTACAAGATCCCAGTGATGAATGTAACTGTATTTTATACCTAAAATGTACCCACAAACTTGATGGGAAAAAAAGAATGAAAAAGGTGAAGCCACAACAAATCCAGCAGAAATTCAAAGAATCATCAATACCTACTTTGAGAACCTGTACTCTAATAAAATGGAAAACAGAGAAGAAATGGACAGATTCCTAGATACATATGAATTGCCAGAATTAAATGAAGAAGATATAGAAATTCAAAACACCCCAATAACATTGAGAGAAATTGAAAATGTAATTTAAAACACTTACCAACAAAGAAAAGCCCAGGTCCTGATGGCTTCACTGCTGCATTCTACAAGACATTTAAAGAACTATTGCCATTACTCTTTAAACTCATCAAGGAAATTGAAAGGGAAACAAGGCTTCCAAATTCATTCCAGGGAAACAAGTGTTACTTTGATCCCAAAAACCAGGGAAAGACCCAACCCAAAAATAGAACTACAGACCAATTTCCCTAATGAACATAGATGCAAAAATCCTCAACAAGATGCTGGCAAACAGAATACAGAGGGTCATCAAGAAGATCATACACCCTGAAAAAGTCAGATTTATCCCAGGGATGCAACGATGGTTCAACATCCATAAATCAATAAATGTAATACACTATATTAACAGAGTCAAGGACAAAAACCACATTATCATCTCAATAGATGCAGAAAATGCATTTGACAAAATCCAACACCCATTCATGATAAAAATGCTGCAGAAAGTTGGAATAGAAGGGCTTTATCTCAACCTGATTAAGGTTATCTATGAAAAACCAACAGCCAACATCATACTAAATAGTCAAAAACTGAAAACTTTCACGCTAAAATCAGGAACAAGAAAAGGATGCCCACTATCACCACTCCTGTTCAATATTGTTCTGGAAACATTAGCCATAGCAATTAGAAAAGAGAAAGAAATAAAAGGAATAAAGATAGGAAAAGAAGAAGTGAAACTGGCATTATTTGCTTATATGATACTTTACATAGAAGATTCATAAAACTCAGTCAAAAGTCTGCTAGACCAAACTGACAGATTCAGCAGAGTATCTGGATACAAGGTCAAAACTCAAAATCAATAGCCTTCTTGTACGCAAATAGCAGACTCACTGAGAGAGAAATTAGGGAAACAATTCCTTTTACAATAGCATCCAATCAAATGAAATATCTAGGAATCAACCTAACAAAGGAAGCAAAAGACCTCTACACTGAAAACTACAGCTCTCTGAAAAAGGAGATCAAAGACAATATAAGAAAATGGAAAGATATCCTTGTTCCTGGGTAGGAAGAACCAATATCATGAAAATGGAATACTTCTAAAACTACTATATAGATTCAATGCAATGCTGATTGAAATCCCAACAATTTGCTTCACAGAACTAGAGAAAACAATCCAAAAATTCATTTGGAAGCAGAAGAAACTTCGAATAGCAAAAGCAATTCTAGGCAACAGAGACATGGCTGGGGGTATCACAATCCCCAACTTGAAACCATACTACAAAGCTACTGTGATAAAAACAGCATGATCCTGGCAAAGAAACAGACCCAAAGATCAGTGGAATAGATTAGAAGATGCAGAAACAATACCAGACATACTCAGCCACCTCATCTTTGACAAAGGAGCCAACCATCCTCATTGGAGGAAAGATAGCCTATTTAATAAACGGTGTAGGAAAAACTGGATTTCAACCTGCCAAAGATTAAAGCTAGACTCATACCTATCAATGCACTCTAAACTAAGATTGAAGTGGAATAAAGATCTAAATATTAAGCCAGAAACACTAAACTTGCTGGAAGATAAGTTAGGTAGAACTCTTGATGACATTGGCATAGGAAAAGACTTTATGAACAAATCTTCAGTAGCACAGGAGCTAGCACAAAGAATTAACAACTGGGATCTCACCATATTAAAAAGTTTCTGCACTGCAAGAGAAATTACCAACAGAGCTAAGAGATAACCTACAATGTGGGAAGAAATATTTAGCAACTGTACCTCAGACAAAGGTCTACTATCGAGATTATACAAAGAACTGAAAAAAATCAGATCCCCCAAATTCAAAGACCCAATTCAAAAATGGGCATCTGAAATGAACAGACATTTCTCAGACAAAGAAATAAAAACAGCAATTAAATATATGAAAAAATGTTCAACATCACTGGTTATTCAAGAGATGCAGATGAAAACAACACTGAGATTCCACCTAACCCCACAAAGACTGGCTGCTATCAAGAAATCAACAAATAACAAATGCTGGCAGAGGTGTGGAGAGAAAGGAACCCTTCTCCATTGTTAGTGGGAATGTAGATTGGTGCAACCACTGTGGAAATCAGTATGGAAATATCTCAAAGAACTAGGACTACAGGTCCCATTTGACCCAGCTATTCCCCTACTGGGAATCTTCCCCAAAGAATTAAAAGAATCATACCACAGCGATATACGTGCACCTATGTTTATAGCAGCACAGTTTGTAATAGCTAAAGCTTGGAAACAGCCCAAGTACCCATCGACTGGAAACTGGAGAAAGAAGATGTGGTTTTTCTATAAAATGGAGTACTACTCAGCCATAAAGAATGAGAAATTTGAGATATTTATAGCTAAATGGATGCATATTGAGGCCATACTCTTAAATGAAATAAATAGGACACACATGTGTAAATACCGAATAGTTTCTCTAGTGTGAGAAATTGAAAGTGTAATAAGGATGAAAATGATTAAAATGAATAATTGATAATTTGAAATAAGAAAAGGTCCAAGGGTTAGGGGATGATGGGAGGGGAAGGGGAAAGGGAAGAAGGGAAAGGAAAAATTATGAGAAAGAATAAAAATGGAATCAAACTCTGTGTAAATAGGGAAGGGTGGAGGGGTGAAGGGTGCACAGGCAATGGGAGAAAAAATAAAAAGTAAGATACGTCATGTTCTGGTACAAACACCGAATGATAAATGTAAATGTACTTTATACCTAAAGCGTACCAATAAATAAATAAATATATATATATATATATATATATATATATAGAGAGAGAGAGAGAGAGAGAGAGAGAGAGAGAGAGAAGTTTCTGCAAAGAAAACAACCAACCGAGTGAAATAAAAACCTACAGAACAGGGGAAAAAATTGTCAGAAATTTTGCATACAGAGGACTAATATCTAGACCATAAAAAGAACTTCAAAAACTTAGACCCCTCCCCATAAAAGACCCAATAAAAAATGGGCAACTGATAAACAATCTTAAATATCACGTGGTTTCTCTTATATAAGAAACCCAAAGTATAAAGGGATAAGAGAGATAATAGGAAATCAGGCATACATCTTTCTCAAAGGGGATCAAGAGATTGAAGGGTAGGGAAGGAGAAAAGGGAAAGGGAAGGAAAAAAATGAATTAAGATGTGTTGTGTACATGTACCAACTCCACACAAGGAATGTAATATCAAGCACTGCAAACGTGGAAAAATAGTACAATAAAAAGAAGATGATCAAGAGATGGGTGGAGGTATGAGGGAGGGAAGGAAAATTAAAGGAGATGAAAAACCCTTCTATACAGTTGGTGAGGATACAAAGAAGTGCAACCACTATGGAAATCAGTATGGGATTTCCTCAAAAAACTAAAACTAGAATTTCCATTTGGCCCAACTATTCCCCTTCCATTAACTTCTCTAAGAGTGTTAAACATATCATACTACTATGATGCATGTATATACATGTTTTTAAGAACAAAATTCTTAATATTTAAATTGTAGAAGCAGCACATATATCCATCAACAAATGAATGAGTAAAGAATGTATGGTATTTATACAGAATGTAGTACTACAGTGCAATGAAGGAGGATAAACTTTTGTCACTTGTGAGAAAATGGATACACCTTGAGACCATAATGTTAAGTGAAATAAATCAATATTACATGATTTCTCTTATATGAGGAACCCAGAAAATAAATTAAGAGCAAAATGAAATATAGATAATAGGGGAAAGTGAGAGAGATCTTTTGCAAATAGGAAGGGGACCAAGAGATGGAGGGAGGAATGAGGTAGGGGAGTGAAAGGGACATTCATGATAGAAAATGTTAACCCCATCTTTCTAATTGAGAAAATAGACAAAATATACAAGGCATGAGAGAATATAAGGGGAGATTGACACGATCAATATGCGTGCTTTGAAACCCAACATTTTTTGAAAAAATAATAAATGCTAATAATAAAAATTTAAAAATGAAAAACAAAAAACTAAAACATCTGTAAAGTTTCAGAAAATTTCATCAATGTGATTAACAATCAATTCCACCACATTTCTGAAACATTTCAACCAGTTATACAAAAGCATATTATTTTCAGAAACAGAAAAGATTTACAAAAATTGAACATATTCTAGATAAACAGGATATATTCAGAACTGAAAATAAATATGAAATTCAGCACTTTGTAGAAAGAGTAATAGTTCACTACTATGAGGCTTTTATCCTGAAAATGAAAGGCTAGCTCAGCATTCAAAACTCAGATGCATTCACTTTCCTACTAATGTCTCAAATTTGTTCTTTATAGCTGAGTAGTACTCCATTATGCTCAGATACCACATCTTCTTTGTTGAATCAGCTGTTGATGAGTATACAGGTTGCTTCCAGGATTTAGCTGTTATAAATTGTGCTGCTTTAAACATTGGTATGCTTGCATCACTGCAAATGCACTTGGAAAATATAATAGTGAGTGAAATAAATCAGACACACAAACTTAAATACCATATAGTATAGTATCTTATCTTACCAAGTAGTATCTTAAATACCATATAGTATAGTATATTACAGTATAGTATAGTATAGTATAATATACTATCTTATCTTGAATAAGGCAAAGTACAAACAAAGAGCACAATAAAGGTTGGACAGGAGGCAACAAGGAGATAGATCCCTTACAAATGGGAAAGGGGTCCAAGAGACTGGGGGTGAGTGGACAGGGTGAGAGGAAGGGAAAGTAAGTAGAATAAAGATATGCTATGTATAGGAACCTAATAACCTCAATGAATATACACACTGTAGGTCATAAACATGAGATAAGATTAATAATAACAACAAGAATGAACATGGGGAAAGGAAATTTAGAGAAGGAAAAAGAAAAGTGGGAGGGAAGGAGAAGGGGATTTTTTTAAAAATCAAGCTGTACCGTGTACCTGTACCCACTCCTCAAGGTGACTGTAAACCACATGTACTGCAAACACACACTAATAAAAAGCTCAGTATGATTCACTACATTTATAGACAAAGAAGAAAATTTATCTGATCTTAATTGATACACAAAATGTGGCCAAATTTATCTTCTACTCATAAACTCTTAACAGGATAGGAAAGCCCTTATTCTAATAGGGAACACCTGAAAAAATCATAGCATCATATTTAATGGTGAAACACTGAATGATGCCCCTAAGATTGGACAAATGTCTTGAATGATATTTTCAGAAAGAGAGCAGATGGTAAAGTTCCAAGGTCTTGTCTGTGTTCAAATGTCCTCATTTTACTCCTATACTTCATTATTTGATTTGTTAAATTATATTTCAAAAATATTAGAAGGAAAATCCATCTACATATAACAACTTCTACAACATGCTTCTCCTTCCAGGATCCCATCTTTGAGCCTTTTCTTGCTTTCTCATCCAAGACAGATCTCTTCATCCAGTGATTCTGTTACTCTGTTTGTAATTCTTTGATATCCAGCTTATTCTTTGCTATGTGACAGTCATGTTTGTAATTCTTCTTCTCTAGGTCAGTTTAAAATCTCCCTGAAGACAGAAACTATTTTCATAGTCCTTTCTCCACAGCACCCACTGAACTATTTGTGTTAAATTTATAACCAGTTAATATTTCTTAAACAAAATAGAAACTTGCTACTGAGTGCTGGAGAACATTTCACCCTACCTGTCATCTAAAAGCACTGAACCCCACTTAATTTCATTCATTTCGAGAACTTCTTGATGTTTAGTGCACCTTCTACTGACATAGTTGTTAAAATTCAAGTGAGGCATTAATTAACTGCCACTCAATCCCTTTTAACAAGCATCTGGTGCTTTGGTGAGTGCACATAACCAAAGAACTATAGCAGTTAAGTAAAGCAAATAACACATTTTTCTGAAGCAAAAATATAATTAAGACCTCTTCTTTCAAATTTAAATTCAAAAAGCTCTCTTAGTTCTACTATCAAGGGAAATTACTAAACTGATGCTTCACAAAATTGTGTGCTATTGGAAGCCAAAACAGAATTATGAAAGGTAGAGACAGGTAATATAATTTTTTCTCTGTTCATCTTGCAGATGGTGAGGTAAAGAGTTGTGAGAAGTTTATCAGCAATGGAAATCAAAAGCTAGAAAAAGTTGGATAATTTATTTATAATGAACTTCAAATAAAATCTAGTGTCTGGTGCCAAATACCTTTTTAAATTCACTTTTTAAACTATTACTCTACGCCACAGAATTTTTGGAAAAATGTCAAAACATGCAAAGGAAGATTAACTTTCACCAATAACATAACATTTTCCAAAGTGGTGATATCCATGGTCATTATCAGCAAAGATACATTTGTTTAGATTTGTTACTGGAATCCTGCTGATCCATGTAGATAGTGTGTGTTAAAAATTATCTGTACATATATAACTATATAATCTGTGTATTGAGCATTATACTCTGTGCATATCCTTTTGGCAAGATTATACAATAGTTGCTTTGTTAATTGAGACCATATTTTTGAGGAAAAAAGTGAAAAAGATTCAGTATTTAGTACACTGTATGGCATATAGTAATCAAATTTTTGTTAAAAGAAGGGAGGGAGGGAAGGAGGGAAGGAGGGAGGGCCAGAAGGAGGAAGGGAGTGAGGAAAAATGGGAAGAATGAATGAAATGAACTTCTTTCCAGCTCTATTCAAAATAAATCTTTTGCAATTATAAAGATGAGTCATTTAGAATGAAAGCAAATTCTTCACAGAAGTCATAAATTAATTAATGCAATTTTATTTCAGATTCCTCTAAATTATATTTTCAAATCTCAACAAAGCCTCCATGAGTATAATTAAGATTGTTTTTTCCATTTCTTACATTTCCTTCTTAAATCATAGTATTTTCCTTAGTTTTCTTCATAGACAGTTCTGCAACTGGAAACTTTTGGACTCACTTCCTAACTATCCTGTTGTATAAAGTTAATGGTGTTTGTATCAAGGTCCTACTGATAAGGGGAGCCTACTTGAAGAGAGGACCACTTTGCTTCAAGCCTTTAAAGCCATCAGGAATCTCCACACTGATTTCCACGGTGGTTACACCAGTCTGCGTGGAGATTCCTCAAAACGCTAGGATTAGAGGTCCCATTTGACCCAGCTATTCCCCTGCTGGGTATCTTCCCAAAAGAATGAAAAGTATCATACCATAGTAATATATGAGCACCCATGTTTATAGCCACAAGTTTGTAATAGCTAAATCTTGGAAACAACCCAAATGCCCATCAACTGATAAATGGATCAAAAAAAGATGTGGTTTTTCTATACAGTGGAGTATTATTCAGCTGTAAAGAAGGATAAACTTGAGACATTTATAGCTAAATGGGTCCACCTTGAAACTATATTCTCAAGTGAAATAAATCAGACTCACATGTGTAAATATCACATTGTCTCTCACAATAAACTGAAAGTGTAAAAAGGGACCAAAATGTAAAATGATGAACTGTAGAGGGGTGAGGGGGAAAGGAAGGAAGGAAAAAGGAAAAAATAAGCAAAGAAGGAGAAAATGGAAATGGGGCTTTTGTAAATAAGGAGGGGAAAGGGTTGAAGGGAGGGGAGGGGAATGAGAACAAAAGAGGAATCAAGATATATCATGTACAGGTACAAATTTCCTATGATGAATGTGATCATTATGTAAATGGAAGTTGTACCAATAAAATTAAAATAAAGTAATCAGGAGTGATTTGCAATGAATTCTTTTAACCACAAATTAATTTTTTTTTATTTAGGCAAAGGATTTAGAGAAAAGTTAAGGACTTCTACTTACAGAATCAGAAATGTGATGCCTCTTTAGCAAGATCACATGGTCCTACCAGAGATGTTTATGTCAGCAGTCTTCTTCCTGCCACTTTGAGCTGCTGTCTGACCTAAATGCAATTTCCCAGATGTCCTTATAAGAAAGACCATGTGCAGAACAGCCTAATATCAGCAGCATCTGTAACAATCATTTCTCATTGTAAAGGATTACTTTTACTTTCTGGTATATTATATTCTTGTGCACTTGGAGTCTATAACTTTTGTTCTGGCCTAGTCAGTTAAGTCCCCTGGTCATCCAAATTACAAAACTACATAAAGAGGAAAAGAAACCTGAGAGGAAGGAAATGGGTGTAAGGGAAGGTAAAGCAGGATATACATAAAGTATGCTACAACCATGTTTGAGAATACCACACTGGAACTCAATATTTTGCAAAATTAATAGGCACTAGGAAAAAAATCTTAAAAATAAAGGAAACCTGGAAAAAAATGAATGTAACAACAAGACCTTTCTGGCCATTGATCTATTTTTTCCTTTAATACTATGCAATGATTTCCTTTTTATGGTGAAAGTTGGTTGGACTCTAAAGTCAGCAAGTGTATAAAAAATCACATATTCACAAATACTTTAGAAGTGTTCTTAAGTTCATAGTCTAATATGTGAAGAATGAGAGTTGTATAAGGAAGAGACAGCTTTGAAGACAATAGATTCAAGCCAAGCATCTTGGAATGGCCAGAAAGGTAACCAAAAATCAAAATCCCACTGAAATCCATTGTATAGAACTAAGCAAAAAATGTGCTGCTTCTCATAATTAATTAAAAAACTTTATAAATTTCACATGTACCAAGGAATATATTATGACATTATTTAAAGAGGTAAAATGTTGGAAACAATATAATTGCCCACAAATAGAGAACTGGCTGAATAAGCTATAGTACCTCCTTAAAATGAAGTATGATAGAACCATAAATAAGAGGATGGTCACTATATTTTTATTTGAAATTATTTTCAAGATAGATTGTCAAGTAAAAAAGCAAAGTAGGGAACAATGTGTACTGTTCTTTTGAATAAAGAAGGAAGGAAATTCAAATACTTATGGGCATTTGTTTATTTTTGCAAAGAAAAAATGGTGAAAAGATAAATGAAGAAATAATGAAATGGAATTCATAGAGGAGAAAGATATGGGAAAGAAAAGAAAGACACAATTAAGATTTGCTTTGATATACCTAGTTGTGTCATTTGACTTTGAAATCAAGAAAGTGTTCTACAGAGCGGCCTGAAGCCACCTGCACTGCCCCACCTCCATCTGGGCCTTCCAGCCGCAAGTGTACCAGTGAGGAGCAGAGCCCCACAGGTGCCTGCAGCACCACCCCAGTGTGTCCTGTTCCCTCCCCTGCCTCTGGCCTCCTGGCTGCACCTGTACCTGGATCCACACCAGAGAGGCACAGGGGGTCAAAAAGGTCATTATCCTGAGCTCCAGAAGATAGAGCAGCAGTGAATAGAAAGAGGGCTTTACTCCAAGTCCCCATCCCAAAGTGTAAAGTTGCTATATTGAAGAGTTTATTCACTATAAACATATTTTGGGCTAGTCCTCAATTTTGATTTAATTACTCAGTTAAAGGTGATAGATTAATAACTACTACAAATTGTCAGTTTATAAGCTGTACTTCATACTATTGTTATTGTTGATTGTATCACTTGGGCTAAGGTGTTGTGATTGATCTAATCAGTTATTCTTCCTGGTACAATGAAAATGAGATTGCCCCAGAGTCATTAGAGACTCAAAACCTAAAGACCAGCTATATCTGGAAGACATCTCTGAGAACCAATCATTCCATAAGGGTTCTAAATACAAGCAATAAAGATACTTGCAATAAGCAATATCAAAGCATCAACCCAGGAATTAAACCAAGGACTGTACCAACAGCAAAAAATAGAAATGAGAAGACATTTAAGCAAGGCACAAACCCAGTCTTCCAGCTCACCAAAGCAAATTCTGGGGGAAATGAGGTGGACAACCTGAACTGCTAGCACAGGAAGTAACAAAACAGATGAATGAGGCGCTAGAAAAATTCAAACCAGAAATAATTTCCCCGATATCTACAGAGATGCTGAGCAGAATAAAAAACATAATTAGAGATTCTAGAACAGAACAGATTAAAAAAAAAATAGATGAGTTCAGAACCATGATGGAAGCCTTGAATGCGCAGCATAGGAAAGAAATGGAAACCATGAACAACCAACATAGGAAAGAAATGGAATTCATGAAACAGATTTAAACAGATATCCAAGAGATCAAAAATTCTATTGAAAGTATACACAGCAGACTGAGCCAATCTGAAAACAGAGTATCAGATATAGAAGATAGGACGGCAGTCAGTGACCACAAAAAGAGAGATCTCTTAAAAATAGTAAGGGACGATGAGAAATCAATCCAACTGCTCCTGGATGACAGAAAGAAGAATAATATAAGACTGATAGTGATATAGGGGGAAGAGATATAACTCCCAAACCTGTTAAATATCCAAAATGCCATCTGGTGTTTTCTAAAATTGAAGAATGAATTCTAAGAACAATGGAGGTTAAGAGTAGGAAAAATTTATTGAGAGAAAGAAAGCTTCTGCCTAAGAGAGACAGAAGGGGGACTGGAAAGTGGGTTGCCCACTCACCCCACTTTTCAAAGATGTTTTATACAGCAAAGCCATGTAGTGAGGTGGGTACAAAGCGGGGCAAAACTATAAGACCCAAAGGAAATTTACAAGGTGGGCATGAAGTGTGACAAAACCATGACTAACCAATAAGCTTACAACTATAGTCACCCAGGTAATATTGTTTAAATGGGGGTCAAATGTGGGAGCAAGTCACATAGAAAGCCTACAAGGATTTTTCAGTAAGGGTAGAGGTCAGGGATATTTCTTGTAAAGTCTGGGTTAAGACCTTGCCCCCCCCACCCAGGTGATTGAAACCTATTTAAAATATCAATTACTGTTATTCATCCTACATGGGTGTGGTAGTTTCTCTTCTTTTACAATTTTGGCCTTCAGTGAATGTGTCTTCACTGTCCTCCATGTCGGCTCCTTGACTGTCCTCTATGTTGGCTCCTCCTGGCCTGACCCTGTCTAACTGCCTATAAGATAATCAAATTAACTTACCTATCTGCAAAAATACAAGTCCATGAAAAAGCAGGAGAAAGTACAAATGACATTAAAAAACTGTTCACAGAATTAATGTCAGAAAACTTCCCAAACAGAGCAAAAGAATTTGACATACAGATAAGTGAGGCATATATGACTCCAACTAGCCATGATAAAAAAAAAATCCACACCTAGACATATAATAATCAAGATCCTGGAAACCCAACAGAAGAACAAAATCATACAAGCAGTTAGAGAAAAGAAAAAAATCACATCCAAAGGAAAGCCCATCAGATTCACAGCAGACTTTTCAACACAAACCCTCAAGTCAAGGAGAGCCTGGAGTGAGGTATTTCAAGCCCTAAAAGAAAACAACCTCCAACCTAGAATGATGTATCCTGCAAAACTATCTTTCAAAATTGATGGGGAAATAAGATACTTCCATGACAAAGAACACATGAGAAACTTCATGAGTATGAAACCAGCACTCCAAACAATTTTTTTAAATATCCTAGAAAAAGACAATGAAGGTCACAACTCCATGAGGTGCATCAGAGCAAATCCAAAATATATCATCAGGGAAGGCAAGAAATTAAAGGAAGAGGGGGAAAAATTTAAAAGAGCCAACAACAAGAAAATAGCATTACAATGATAAATCAATACATATCTGTTATAACGATCAATGTTAATGGCCTCAATTTACCGATCAAAAGAAAAAGACTGACAGAATGGTTTAAGAAGCAAAATTGAAGAATATCCTGGACACAAAAAATGCACCTAGTTCATAAAGAAACTCATAGACTGAAAGTAAAAGGATGGAAAGCAGTTCTCCATGCAACAGGAACCCAGAAAAAAAGCAGGGGTAGGTATCTTATTTTCAGACAAAGTAAATTTCAAACCAAAACTCATTAAGAGAGACAAAGAAGGTCACTACATCCTTGTACAGGGAACAATCCAAGAAGAAGAGATAGCATTCATAAATATATACGCACCAAATACTAATGCACCCAACTATACAAAACAAATGTTAAGGGACGTGAAACACCAAATAAGCACTAACACAATTGTAGTGGGGGAATTCAATCCACACTGTCACAAATAGACAGATCATCTAGACAAAAAACCAACAATGAAATATTAGAACTGATCCAAGCTTTTGAACAAATGGGCTTAATAGGTGTCTACAGAGTGTTCTACCACACAAAATCAGAATATACATTCTTTTTGTATGCACACAGGTCATTCTCCAAAATAGACCACACACTAGTTCATAGAATATCCTAAGTAAATGCAAAGGAATTGAAGTTATCCTGTGTATATTATTAGACCACAGTGCAATTAAACTGGAGATCAATAGCATAAGAAACAACAAGAACTTCATAAGCACATGGAAATTGAATAACACTCTCCTGAACAACAAATGGACCACAGAGGAAATTGAAGTAATCAGATGAGGGCTGCAGATATACCTCAATGGTTCTGCTGCCTGCCTCGCAAGAGCAAGGACCTGAGTTCGATCCCCAGTACCAAAAAACAAACAAACAAACAAGAAGAAATCAGACAGTTTCTACAAGTAAATGATAATGTCAGTACAACATACAGGAAATTATGGGACACAATGAAAGCAGTTCTACAAGGGAAATTCATAGCAGTGAATGCCCACACTAGGAAAACAGAGTGAGCTCAAATAAACAAATGGTGAATCTTAAACTACTAGAAAAAGAAGAGCAAGACATATCCAAAGCTCATACAAGGCAAGAAATTATAAAGATCAGAGCAGAAATCAATGTAATGGAGACTAAGAGAATGATAGAAAATATTAATGAATCAAAGAGTTGATTTTTCAAAAGAATAAATAAAATCAATAAACCCTTAGTGAACCTTATCAAAAAGGAAGGAAAGAAGAGGCTCAAATCCATGCAATTAGGAATGAAAAAGGTGAAGTCACAACAGATCCAACAGAAATCCAGAGGATCATCAATACCTACTTTGAGAACCTGTACTCTAATAAAATGGAAAACACAAAAGAAATGGACAGATTTCTAGATACATATGAATTACCAAAGTTGAATGAAGAAGATATAAAAATTCTAAACACTCCAATTACAATGAGTGAAATTGAAATTGTAATTAAAAATTTACCAACAAAGAAAAGCTCAGGTCCTTATGGCTTGACTGTTGGATTCTGCAAGATATTTAGAGAACTATCACCATTAATCTTTAAACACTTCAGTGAAATTGAAAGGAAAGCAATGCTTCCAAATTCATTCCTGGAAACAAGTGTTACTTTGATTCAGAAAAACCATGAAAAGACCCAACCACAAAAGAGAACCACAGGCCAATCTCCCTAATGAACATAGATGCAAAAATCCTCAACAAAATACTGGCAAACAGAATACAGAGGGTCATCAAGAAGATGAAACACCCTGACCAAGTCGGATTTCTCCCAGGGTTGCAAGGATGGTTCAACATTTGCAAATCATTAAATGTAGTGCACTATATTAACAGAGTCAAGGACAAAAACCATATGATCATCTCAATAGATGCAGAAAAAGCATTTGACAAAATTCAGCACCCATTCATGATAAAAAAAAAAAACCTGCAGAAAGTTGAAGTAAATAGTCTTTATCTCAACTTGATAAAGGCTATCTATGAAAACTAACAGCCAGCATCATACTAAATGGTCAAAAACTGAAAACTTTCACACTAAAATCAGGAACAAGACAAGGATGTCCACTATCACTACTCCTGTTCAATATAGTTCTGGAAACATTAGCCACAGAGAAAGAAATGAAAGGAATAAAGATACAAAAGGAAGAAATTAAACTATCATTATTTGCTGAGGATGTGATACTCTACATAGAAGACACAAAAAACTCTGCCAAAAGAATTCTAGACTTAATTGACAGATTCAGTAGAGTAGCTGGATACAAGGTCAACACTCAAAAAACAATGGCCTTCTTGTACACAAATAGCAGACTCACTGAGAGAGAAATTAGGGAAACAATTCCTTTTACAATAGCATCCAAACAAATGAAATATCTAGGAATCAATTTAACAAAAGTAAAAGACCTCTACATTGAAAATTACAACACTCTGAAAAAAGAGACTGAAGAAGATATAAGAAAATGGAAAGACATCCCTTATTCCTGGGTAGGAAGAACCAATATAGTGAAAATGGCCATACTTCCAAAACTGCTACACAGACTCAATGCAATCCTGATTTGGAATCCCAACAGTATATTTCACAGAACTAGAGAAAACAATCTCAAAATTCATTTGGAACCAGAAGAGACCCTAATAGCAAAAGTAATTCTAGGCAAAAGAGACATGGCAGGGGGTATCACAGTCCCCAACTTGAAACTATTCTACAAAGCTACTGTGATAAAAAGAGCATGGTACTGGGAAAGAAACAGACCCAAGGATCAGTGGAATAGATTTATTATAAGATATAGAAACAACTCCAGACATACTCAGCTACCTCATCTTTGACAAAGGAGCCAACCATCCTTACTGGAGGGAAGATAGCCTCTTTAATAAATGGTGGTGGAAAGCCTGGATTTCAACCTGCCAAAGATTAAAACTAGACCCTTATCTTTCACGATGCACTAAACTAAAATCCAAGTGGCTTAAAGATCTAAATATTAAGACAGAAACACTAAACTTGCTGGAAGATAGGTTAGGTAGAACTCCTGAAGACATTGGCATAGGAAAAGACTTTATGAACAAATCCTAAGTAGCATGTGAACTAGCACAAAGAATAAACAACTGGGATCTCATCTTTTTAAAACGTTTCTGCACTGCAAGAGAAACCACCAGCAAAGCTAAGAGACAACCTACAATGTGGGAAAAATTTTTAGCAGATGTTCCTCAGACAAAGATCTACTATCTAGAGTATATAAAGAACTCAAAAAAAGAACCCCTCAAATATAAAGACCCAATTCAAAAATGGGCACCTGAAATAAACAGATATTTCTCAAACAAAGAACTAAAAGCAGCAAATAAACATGAAAAAATATTTAACATCACTGGTCAGAATTCCAGTGATGAATGTAACTGTACTGTGTACCTAAAATGTACCAATAAACTTAATGGAAAAAAAGAGAAAATGTTCTACACATCTAAAAAGGCTAGTTAAACAAGAAAGAAAAATTAGCCTATAAAAATTGAAGACAAAATATTGCGTGAAGGTAATGACATAACCATTTGAAGAAAGCCTTGTATTAAATAACTAGAAAGCAGTTCTTAGAATACTTACTGAGGACAATTTTTGTTTTTGTTTTCCTTAAACATTCCATAACATAATCTTTTTAACTTTTAAATATTATACCTCTGTCACATTTTTAGCAAAAATTATCACTTTCTATGAAAGTAAAAATGAATAGAATTGTGCAAATCAGAAGGTAAACTATAATTTTACTCAAAAGCAAGTTTCAATGAGAAATCTGCTATTATTGCTCATTATATGTCATCTTTTCAAAAGCTTTTTTCTAATGAAGGGATTCCAGATGCCTTGCACATTTTCAGGACAAATAAGTGCAGGGGAGTACCTTCAGCTTCATTAGATTTGTACTTCCTCTGGAAAAAAAATTCTTGCCATCCAAAAGCAGTGCTTTTGAATCCATTATGATTATAAAAACAAAACAAAATGACATGTCTAGAAGTCTATTATAATAAGAAAGAAAAAAATCTTTAAAATCAATTTCTGGTGTATTCTAGAAAAATTTAACTGTCACATTAAAGGTCTTATAACTCAGATCTTTACAAAAGAAGTATCTGATATGATTAATACAAGTTTAGTTGAGAATAAAACATGCATCTGAGCTTTGCTGATATCTTTCAAAACAATGTTTATTTTTCATAGTAAAAAGAAAAAAAATATACATACACATGCATACTTGGCATGCAAAACATTAACTGAAAAGCTCCTTCAAACCTATTATTCTGGCTTTTGACTAGATGTTACCCCAAAGCCTCATGTGCTCAGAGGTGGGAGTTTCCAGAGTTGGCATCCAGGGTGTCTGATGCAGGGATTAAGTGTTTGGTGCTGGGACCAAGGGTGTGTGATTCTAAATTAGCCCACTGACTTGTCTAACACAGTTTGAGGTGTGGATAATGGGAAGGCACACCAGAGTGTGGTTGGCACCTCCTGGAAGGTGAGTAACCTGGAAGGGATAAAAGGCAATGGCTTCTGCTTCTGCTGCTGCTACTTGCTGCTTTGCTGTCTCCAGCCTGCTTGCCACAAACTTTTCTCCTATGTAATGTTGCTCTGCCATGTCACCTTGCCTTGGAGCCAAGTGACTATGGACTGAAACTCTATAAACTATAAGTGGAAATAAACCTTTCCTCCTTTTATTTTGGGTGTTGGATATTTTGTCTCAGCAACAAAAAAAGTACCAATACACCTATCATAGCAATCAATTGGACATTTTGTGAGTTTTGCACCATTTTCTATTATATTCTAGAAAAATGGGATAAAAGCCTGGAAGGATTTTACCTCAGCAAAGAGGTACTCAATATGACCAAGAGATGGTTGCCCAAATAAATTCAGTGCACACGTTGCCAGACAGAAAAGGTAAAATTGTAACAGAGAGAATATAATCAAAAAAGACAAAAACTTGCACTGAATTCAAGACACAAGGACAATATGTGATAAAATGAGAGACAATAACCTAAGTGGCTGAGAGAAGCTAGAAAAATAAGCCAAAGAAAGCAGTCAGAGTTGACTTGTATTGCTAAGGAGCTGCCTCCTAGTGAAAGTAAATAAACATCATTTACAAATATCCATAGGGACACACTTCAAATGAAAATTCATGAGAGAGTTTTCTTTTCCAGAATATTTCCTCCCACTCCATCTCCCCACTCAAACATTCTAGAAAAAGAAATCAAACAATTCCTTAAGAACAGATATGTAAATTTGATGTTAGCTTAGCTGTCTTCATTAGCAGGGGCTAGCCATACCTTTGATTCTAGTCAGTAGTATTAGCCGATCCCTATAAAGAGAACAGCCTTATGTCTCGTAGAAAGAATAACCCCTTTCCTCAAACCTAGGCCATACCACCAGTGCCTAAGATCAGCCTCTATTCAGCAGCTTGTTCTGGAGATATTTTTTCACTCTAAAATCAATGCTTTGAATGAGTTGAAAGACTGCCCTAAAAAGTAACTCAAAGCCATGTTTTGAAGTCAGATTTGCTAGAGAGTGGACGAAGTGCTGTGGACTGTTCATCATCATCCTAGGGTAAATTGAAATTTAAATTAAATGCCAAGGTCATGGCCCACTTGGACCTTGGAACAGAGAATCTCTCCATTCCATTCCAAACATCCCTTTAAGACCAAGTGAGCTTTGGAGCACTTGAGGATTCTAAGAAAGACTGTTACTGTGATGACTATATTTTAGCATTTTAAATATTTAATTGTATTGAGTGGTTAATATTCCCCTATATATTTTTGTTCCATAATATAAGAGAAGGAAATGCACTATCTACTTATAAAGTAAATGCTGTTATTTATACTGTAGATATATTTGTTCCATTATTATAAAACATCTTTAGTTCCTGGCCATTCCAGAAACCTGACAAAGTAAAAATTTCCAAATATTATAATATTAGAATCAACAGCATTAAAGTAGTGCTGGAATGAGAAGAAAAGCAGGCAAGTAAGTGAATGAGTAAAAGTAAAAAATGAGAGGAACCAATGAGTTCAAGGGATAATCAAGATAATCAATAATGTCCATTGACAACTTGGAGAGAGAGTTAAAAAGTTACAAATAGTGTAGATAAAGTAGCCTCAGGCTGGGGATTTAGCTCAGTGGTTCTGTTACCTGCCTTGCAAGTGCAAGGTCCTGAGTTTGATCCCCAGTACCAAAAAAAAAATCCCAAATGAAAACAAATGAACAACAACAACAAAAATTTCAGTCTCTTTACCTTAAGTAACTTCTGTATGGAAAACTATTGATAATATGGGTCAGAAGCCTAATTTGAAGAGCTACACGGAAGAAATACACAATTTAGTTTTGTGTAATTTTGAAAAGTTTATAAGCTATCTAGGTATAAATACCTAGTAGGTATACACTTGTGACGGAGGGTAAAATTGGGTGCGAGAACATTTTTTTCAGTTTTATTCAAGTAAAATATTATAGACCATTAAATTCATTCATTGTAAATGTATATATATTTCAAACTTCTAAAATGTTTCTACTACAAAATTCAGATCTAGAAAACTCCCATCCTCAGGTCCCTGCAGACACCGATCTACATTTTTTCCCTATAGTCCAGAAATTTCATATAAATGGAATTACGAGAGATACTTTGGCTTGTATCTGGCTTCTTTTGTTTAGCATGTTGATTCTAAAGTGTGAAAGTTAACTGACTGTTTTAATTTGAGCAAGCCACTGTAAGCCAATTTATAACTCTAGTAAATTCTTATATATTTGTATACCTTGTAATAAATCTGTTTCTGTAGTAAGCACTGAATGATACATAAGATACATTTTGTTGCTAGTGTCAGTAATTAATTTCTTTTCATTGCTGCGTAATATTTCCTTCTTTTGGATATACTAATTCTGTTTATCCATTTGTATGTTGATGGACATATGAAAATTTGTTTGGCTATGATGAACATTTGCCAAAGTTTTTTTGCCTGAATAGGTTTTCATTCCTCTCAAGTACTGTGGAAATAGAATGGCTGGGTTGTATCACAGATGTATGTTTGACTTTGTAAGAAACTCCTAAATTGTTTCACTAAGTGACAGTATCATTTTACTGTCTCCCCAGCAACATGTGAAAATACATCTTTCTTTCCTCAGTGTAAAAGTGGTAGTAGAAACAGAATATATAAGTGGTAGTAATTATCTAGTATATCAGACAGAATAGGATAGACCAGGACACAGTAATAAACAACTCCAAGATCTCAGGGGTTTATACAAAGAAGGGTTTTTCTCCCTGCATCAGCAGTTGATGGAATTTCATCTTCATTCTGGATCTCAGCCTGATAGAGGTGGGCCTTATATGATATAACTGCTTTTTGAAATTATAAGCAAAAAAGAACAAAGCAAAATATGGTTCTTAAAGCCTCTACCTGAAAGTAATGCATATCATTTCCATTTGCATTTCCTTAATCAATCTAATCACATGGCCAAATCAGACTTCAATGAATGGGAAGGTATAATCCTTCCCCAGGAAATGGAGAAGGAGATGTTGACAAAGCTTAAGTATACAATATACCACAACCAGAGGGAAGGTGAATTTCCGGAAGTGAGTTAGAATCTTGTGGAATGGCAGCATTCATCTATTTCTGTACACTGTTTAATGAGCACCTTCCATGACCCAATGATAATGTCTTTCGTCATCCAGCAAGCTACGCTGGGCAAACTCACATGATGGATTGGGAAACCCTGAGAACAAGAAGAAATAATCAAGGCCCTTGAAACAGCCATAACTTTACCCTAGTGTCCACCCAAAGCAATGCAAAAGACCTGCCCAGTTTAAAGAAGTGAGGACATACACTCTATTTGTCCATGTGACGAGCTGCAAAGTCACAACTGCAAAGAACATGGATGCAGGAAGGAGTAATAATTGTCTTATTTATAACAAATCTATCACAAAAAAAGGCCAACTTTTGAAGAAATCTCATGTGACACTGCTCCCATATTTATACTGAAAACTTGCATTGAGGGGCTTTGAGTGTAGCCTGGCCATGGAGTATGTGTTTAGCATGCCCAAGGCCCAGGAATCAGTCCCCAAGACACACACACACTTATACACACACAGTTCCACAGGAAATGGGGTATTGTGATAAACAAAACTGAAGGTGAGTGTAAGAATAAAATCTGGACTTTTTTTTCTTTCTATACTAACACAGAAAATTCTAGTACTTCCTGATATGTTATAATGGTAAGTATGGGAAAGTATTTAAAAGTCATATTCCAGGGATGGAAAATGTGTTCTAATGTGGATGAGGAGTAGTTTCACTATAGTCTTATTAAAATGTACAGGTTTGTATGGTATGTCTTAATTGATAAATTATATCAGGATATAGTCTTGATATATGGTGGTACAGATGTAAATGATTCCTGGAACATATCATGGGTAAGATATTAAGACTTGGTTGAGCACTGAATAACCGAAGGGCCAATTCTTAGTTGTTCTGAACTGCCATCATCTAGAATAAATCATTTGCTTCTAATACTGTATTTGAGATAAATGAAAAAAATAGAATATTTTCATATGGATCTAAAATTACCAAAACAAGGAGTGATGATTTGAATGCTAATGTAATTAGGATCTCGATAACTACATAAATGTAACATAACCTCCTTTTATATTAAAAAAAAATCACTTGCTTGGGGAAGTACTCTTGAGAGGAGTCTTGTACACTACTCATTTTTTAGCCTGCCTGCACAATACCTGGACTTCCTTAGATGTTTGTTCTCACCTGTGAGGCTGACTTAACCACTGATATTATGCTAAAGAAGACACTTTGAAAACTGTAGGGTAGTATTTTGAATATCACTTTCATTTAGAAACAGAACAAATTGAAATGAAATCAAATGCCTGAAACTTAAAATCAAACTACTTAACTTTCATCATTGATGAAAGAATTAGAAATCATTTACAAATCAATCGGCATGCTATGCAGTTTCAAAATGAGTCATTTGAGATATCTCTTATATCAAACCAATTATATAAATTCTCAAATACTACTTCATATAAAGAAGAGTCATGATGGCAATTTTTATCCAGAAAGGTGAGAGAAAGATGTCCATTTTAATCAGTCTTTTCCTCAGATAATGTGGGTAGCACAATGGGGAAGGATACAGTTCAATCCTACTTTTCTGCTGATTTACTGCCACTCACAAGGCTGAAAGAACATCATACCATATGAATCGATATTAATCATGCCACAGCTGTTTTCGATTTACCTCTTGAGCATCCCAAATATTAATAGCATGTACTAGTCCAGAATGGCAAAAAAAAAAGAACTTCTGAATAAAGATTTAAATATGTATTAGCAAAGACATAGATATAGATGACAGTAAAAATTGAAAGTCAAGAATAGATCATTATGCATGAATAAAGGGATTTGTAAAACTTTTTTCTTTTTAAAGTTTTCCTAAGCCACATATAGATCTACTATGTTTAAATCAGATCCTTGTGTGATTCAGATGCTACATCTATAAACTTGTGTAAGAATTTGTACAATATTCAGGGAAAATTTCAACAGTTAAATGTGACCAAATAGGTTTTTGGGGGGTTTTCTTTTTTTTGGTACCAGGGATCAAACTCGGGTCCTTGCGCTTGCACAGCAGGTGATGAAACCACTGAGCTAAATCCCCGGCCCACCAAATAGTTTTTTAAACAAGTGAAAGTTGTTCACTTTTGATTGCTCAGGATGAAAATAAACAACTTGGTGGTTGAGCATTGTCATAGGTACCCTCTAAGCAGGAAAAAAAATTACTCATGTTATTTTTTCTACAAAACGAGACAGTTTGCTACTATCTCTATTTTTTTTTTAACCTAAATTTCTATTTAAGAATGACAAGTAAGAGTCCTTCATAAGAATTTTAATTCCTGCCACCGCTCCCAGGGCAGAGGAGGTAAGCCAATCACAGCACCTAGGAGTAGGCTCCCAGGCCACCATTCCACAACTCCCAGGGCAGAGGAGGTGAGCCAATGCCAGTGCCCAGGAGGAGGCTCCCTGGCTGCCATTCCACCACTCCCAGGGCAGAGGAGGTGAGCTGTGCAGGCGCCAGCAGTACCCCCCACCCCACCCCCATGGAAATGAGCAGACACATAAACAAGTCTCAAAAACAGACTTCCAGATCACCTACAGCCACCCCAAAGGGAAATGAGATGGAACAATCTAATACTCAACAACCTGGGCTCCCTGAACTGTCAAAAAAAGAGGATATGAAAAAAATGAAATCAGAAATAATTTCTCAGATAATAGCATGGATTGTGCCCATAGTGCAAGACATGATTAATAAATCTAGAGAGGAGCTGAGGAACATGATGGAATCCCAACATAGGAAACAAATGGAATCCATAAAACAGATACAAACAGATTTCCAAGAGAATAAAAGCTCCATTGAAATTCTACACAGCAAAATGAACCAATGTAAGGACAGAATTTCAGATATAGAAGATAAGATTGCAGTTAGTGACCAGGAAAAGAAAAATTGCTTTAAAATTGTAAGGGACCATGAACAATCAATCTAGCAGCTGCTAGACAAAGCAAAGGATAACATAAGACAGATTGGAGTCAATGAAGAAATAGGAGAAAGTACAGATGACATAAAAAAACTGTTCATAGAAGTGATGGCAGAAAACTCCCCAAGCAGGGGAAAAGTACTTGACATACAGATAAGTGAGGCATATAGGACTCCAAGTAGCCTTGATCAAAAAAAATCTACACATAGGCATATAATACTTAAGATTCCAGAAACACAACAGAAGAACAAAATTCTACAAGCAGTGAGAGAAAAGAAACAAATCACATACAAAGGAAAGCCCATCAGAATCACAGCAGACTTCTCAATGCAAACTCTCAAGGCAAGAAGAGCTTGGAGTGATGTGTTGCAAGCCCTAAAGGAAAACAGCCTCCAACCCAGATTGATGTACCCTGCAAAACTATCTTTCAAAATTGATGGAGAAATGAGATACCTTCATGACAAAGAGCACCTTAGGAACTTCATGAATATCAAACCAGCATTCTACAAAATTTTAGAAAATATCCCAGGAAAAGACAATGGGGATCACAACCCCAGGAAGCCCAGCAGAATGAATTCATTGGGTGTGACAAACTAAAGGCAAAGGGAGAGAATCCAACAAAAAGAAAAAGTCATGATAAGCCTTTTAAAACTTTTAACTTCATCTCCCTAATAGTGTATAATTCAATCTTGTTATTGTACTGATTAGTATTTTTCTGATCCTAATGTTGTACACCTTTCCCTGTGCTGTATTGGCTATTTATCATCTTCTTGTGACTACTTTTTAATTGGGTTGTTTATTAATGAGCTGTAAGAGTTCTTTATATATTCTGGTCATAGGTTATATGCATTGTAAATACAGTCTTTTTAAGGACTACTTTTCATTTTAATGAAGTCATTTAAAGTTCTAAAGTTTATCAATTTTTTTTCTTTTATACATCATGTTTTTTGTATCCTAGGAAGTTCTTGCCTACCCTAAATTCATAAACATTTTCCCTTATAATTTCTTTTTAAAGTTTTATAATTTTAGTCTTTCATATTTAGATTCATAGATCCTTTCAAGTTATTTTTATGTATGGAAGTAGAGGATTGAGGTTAATTTTTTTATATGTGGATACCAGGTGTTCTAGTGCCATTTGTTGAAAATACTATCTTTTCCTCTGCTCTTGAACTGAGTTTATATTCTATAAAATGTTAATGTTAAATAATCTTTCAAAACTTAGTGGATCATATATGTGTGGTTCTATTTCTAGATTCTCTGTTTTATTCCAATGATCTATATGTCTTCCCTTACACCAAAAATGCCTTGATTACTATAGCTTTAGAGGAAGTCTTAAAATTAGGTAATAAATGTCTTCCAACACTGTTTTGTTTTGTTTTTTCTTTTTACTTTTCTGAGTCCTTTATACTCCTACGTAACTTTTAAATTTCAATATCCAATTCTTCATTTATAGAAAGTATACATAGACCTGAATTTTTATATATACCTTGTGTTTTCTAATCCTGCTAAATTCAAATACAAGTTCTAGGGGCTCCTAGAGATTTCTTAGTATTTTCTCTGTAGATGATCATTTCATCTACATATAAAGATTTTGCTTCTACCTTGCCAGTCCTATCCTAATTCTGTCATTTTATTTTCAGACTATTTTGGTTTGGGCCTAGGATTCATAGTTTAATGGACAGATGAAGAGTAGGCATATCTGCCCTTATTCCCCACCTTAGGGAGAAAGTATTGTATCTTCTCCATTCATATAAGGCGTTTTTGCTGGAAGTATGGAGTACATGTGTTTAATCTGTTGAGAAGTTTCTGTTCTACTTCTAGTCTCCTGGTAGCTTTTACCATGAACAGCTGTAGAATTTAGTCCAGTACTTTTTCTCCAACTACTGACAGGATCATATGGCTTTTTCCTTTCCTCTGCTAAAATGATGACTTTTGGGTGTGGATCTTCCAATGCTGAACCAACACTGCCATCCCTATAACAAAACCACTTTCTACATACTGCCAGATCTGACTTCTAATAGTTTGTTTTGTAAACAAGTTTCTGTCTATGTTCATACTTTTTTCTTCTATTATCTTTTCCAGTTTTAGGATTAACACAATGTTGAGTTCCTCAAATGAGGGGAGAAGTGTTCCTTCTTTTTTCTGCTTTAATTGTTTGATATAATTTATCAGTTAAAATGTATATGAGCCTGCTGTTGTCATATAGGTGGGTTTTCAAGTTAGGAATATACTTTCTTTAATAGGTGCTATTCAAATTTTATATTTCCTCCAGAGTTAGTTTCATTAATTTGTCCTCCAAGGTACTTCTTAGAAGTTATCAAATTTATTTCAAGAAAGATTTTTGTAATATGCTTTCTATAACCTTTTAAATTCTGTAAAATCTGTGATAATGTCTCCTAGATCTTGATATTTTAATTTTAAAAGTGTATAATTGATACCGTGTAATAGGAAGAAAAGGTCTAAAGGAGTAGGGGAAGTGGGAGGGGTAGGGGAAGGGAAAGAAGGGAAAAGAAAAAATATGAGAAAAGGAAAAAAATGGAAACAATGTCTTTGCATATAGGGAAGGGTGGAGAGGGTGAAAGGAGGGGAGTGGAAGGGGAAAAAATAAGAACCAAGATGAATGTAACTGTATTTAATACCTAAAATGTACCAATAAACTTAATGGGGGAAAAAAAGAATTTTAATTCCTTTAAGAAAAGACTACAAAAAAATTTCAACATTGGTCACTCCCTCTCTGTTCTACTGAGAATTTACAAGTCTCCAATATTAATCTTCGATGTAAGAAATTGATTCTCCTCCAAAGTGGCCTTAGAAAGCCTTGGAGGAAAATAATACCTTGAGTGGCAGGTAACTTGCTTAACCTATCTCTGAACTTTAGTTTCTACATCTATAAAACAAAAATAATATTACCTTCCTCATAAGAGTAGCTGTAAGGACTAAATATGTTAATATATTTTTAAAAACCTGGACAAGTGATAGCAAATTTGTCCAGAATAAAATTGGAGATATAAGCTATTCTAACAAGACTATGTACAATGATGATCTACATTCTTTACTGGCTGGAGGAATTAATTCTCCAAACTCTTTTTCTTTTTCTTATGGCCTACTAGGCTCCCATTGCCTGACCAGAAAACAACAGACAAAGTGGTTCATGGATGTGAGCCATATTAGGTCAGCTTTGTGGAGGGAAGGACAAAATAGAGAAGAGTAAGGATTGGATTTGGAAGGACAATTGCAAGAGATCTGGCAGATCACATTTTTCACTGTTTTTTTTTTTAATACAAAATGGTCTTTAACTCACAACAGTTCCAAATTTTCTTTTTGTTGTTCATTTTCACACCACAACTGGTACCATATCATCTTCTCCCACACTATCAGAAAAAAACATTCTTGAAATCCTCTTCCAGCTCCATTCACTCTTTCTTAACCTTTTCTTCTATTTTGCCTAACAGCAGAGTCAGGTAATGGAAGAAATCTTCTTTCTTACAAGATTATAAGGAAACAAGTCCAGTAGCCTCTTTACTTGTTAAAAGGCAAAGAAAAGAATATCCTTATGACAATTTCCCAGTGCAGTTGCCATTTTTTATTTTGTCCACTCTGCATGCTTTCCATTTTTCTTGCTGTTATTAGAATGATTGCCAAAACATATATTTGATCCAAGAATTTATTACAAAACATTCAAACAGATTTTTGTAGTAGATTGCCAAGAAATAAAGAGACCACAATTCTCTACTTTTCATATACTTGGGTCCCTTTGAAGTGCACTGGTTCTGTTACTAAGGAGTAGAAGATCATTCCTTTATTCTTGAGAATGCTGCCACTATTTGTTAACAAGCCTACAATGGCTTCATCCATGATGGAAGATTCTACTACCATAGCTACCCACCAGCCAAGCTCCAGACATGAGAGTAAAGCCATTCCCCCTAGCTAACCATAGACAAATGAGTAAGTCTAGGTGGTTCATCTGAGCCTGAGCCTGACCTGCATCATTAACACTAACCAGCCTACCCTATGGCTTGTATTAATAAATGAATATCATTTTAGGCCTCAACTTTGGGGTTTGTTATACAAATATAAAACCTGTACTCTTCTCATTGTTCACAGAATAAAAAATCTAAATTTCTTATATGATAACAGGCTATTATAAATGTTCAGTCTTATACTTTGACCTCTAAGCCTGTCTAACTTACACTTTACTACTTAGAGTCTGAGCAGTGGTCTAGAAATAAGTTCACACTTCTGGGCTTTGCACATGAGCTGAAGGACTTAAAGACTAAGATTTAAACTAGTGCATAGAATCTCTACAATGTCCCAAGATTTCTACATACTGCTCATCTTTCCTTTACAATAACCTGGCGTTAAGGTTTGGGTGTAGTTTGTTCCCAAAAGGTTCAATTGTTGGAGTCTTTGTCCATCTGATATTAGAAGGTGAGGGAATGGTTAAGAAGTAGGGTTCAGTGTGGGATAATAAGGTCATTGGAGGTGCTGCTCTTGGAAGGAATTAATGCTGATCTCTTAGAGTGAGTTGGTTTCTGCAAGGGTGGGTTGTTGTGAAAAGATTAAAACAGGCACCTCCTCATGTCCAACTTCCTGTCTCACCATGTGATCTCTCCTTCTTCCAAGGATACCCATCATGATGCCATCCACAGTGTTGTGATATAGCCAAGGGGACCCTCGCCAGAGCAAAGTAGAAGCCAGCCAGTACCATGCTCTTGGACTTCTACAACAGTGAACTAAACCTCTTTTCTTTACAAATTATCCAGCTTCAAGGATTTTGTTATAACAACAGAAAGCAGATTAAGGTATCGTGTAAAGCTGTAGTTTACAATATATTTAGGTTGAAACACTGTGATACAAAATGTGTAGATTTCTTTAGGATATACAACTAGCAAGTGGTAGTTCTCCATTTTAAAAAATAATCTGTATCATTTGAAAGTCTATTATCTTTCTGTTACATAATTTGTACTCAGTTTCATTCCACTCCCCAGAACTTCAAAACTGCTTTGTCAATTTTTTTTTCTTTTTTTTTTTTTTGGTACTAAGGATCAAACTTGGGACTTTGTGCTTGAGAGGCAGGTGGCAGAACCATTGAGCTAAATCCCTGGCCTTCTCAATGTATTTTTATAGTATTTTAGTTGCCCACCTTTTCCTTTTTGCCTTTTGAGTTAAATGAGAAAAAAGATAGTATTTTTTTCATCTGTAACTTGGCACAATACCCATTTGCACAATAAATGCTCACTAAAAATTTGTAGAATTTTATTGAATATCTTTACATGAGCTTAATAAGATGTAGAGGAAGTGTATTTCTTTTTCAAAACTTAGGGTAAGAGAACTGGCTTGAAATAAGAAAGAGAGATCCACTGAAACCTCAAATCCTGTTGCTATTTCTAAGAAAAATATGTTTTAAATTTCATTAAGTAACTGGAAATGTAATAAATGCTAAGAATTAAAGCATTAAGGCCCCTAGAGAGAAGAAATCAACATAAGTAATGTCTAGAGTAATTGGAGAATTTAATTATGAATTTGCACAGTAGACAAATAGAACTACTGAAAAGACCCATCCTACTAAATGTAGTTATTAGCAAAGAAACATATTAATCTTCTCACACCAGACAAAACTTTGCACTTAAACTTTTACCTAGTTGATTATTTAGCAGACAAAGCTGCAAATACAGCTACAAATTTTAAAAGAATGTCAAGATTTTAAAGTATCCTGGTCTAGAAGTAAGAAAGCTTTTTATTTGCTTTTGTTAAATGATTTCGGTAGATATTGCCCTTTGCGGAGAAAAGAAATATCAGTGAGAAAAGTACCTGTTAAAACTAAATTTCTGGACTCTTTCTAAATGCCCCCTGAACTCTAATTCAGCCTTATAAGGAGAAGGGCTTCTAATCACTACCCCTGGAAAGTAGACTCCCTAAGGAATTGGAACTCCCCAGTAATTTGGTCTCATTTTCATGTAATGATATATATTTCAGGATTTAATTGTGCTATTTACATTCTTAGACGAAGTTTGACCCTCACTCATCTCAGTGACTCACACAACACACCCAGAAAGACAAGATTGACATAGGTAATTATGCACTGTGGAGTTATGAAAACTATTTCCTATATCTTGAATTGATTTCATAAAAATATTGGTTGTTTTGAATAATATAACAGGCTTATTTTTAATACTGATTGATAATTGCAATGATGTGTGTTGCATCATCCATTTGAACTGGGCTTTACAAAATGTTTGTATGAGTGTAAAGACACATATAGTAACACATAAACAATGGGGGGGAATAATAAGCTAAATTTCATTAGACAGCCAAATGTGCTCCAAATCATAAGAAAATGGTCACTTTTTAATAAACAACAGACCTAAGAATGGACATGAGTCATTAATTAGTGAGATCCAGTAGATTAAGGCAACAGGAATTTAGACCTTGACAAGGGCTCTTCAGGTGTACGGGCCATCACTTGTTTACAAGGGAGTGTATATGAGTGCTGGCCGTCTGGGAACACAGTAGTTCACAGCACTGGCTTATTATAAATGCATGAGTAGGGAAGGGAAGGGCTGCTTAAACTAGGAAGAGCTCTATAATTGAAACTTCAACTCTCTAAGGCAATATAGGTATGAATAGGTATGAATGGAATCATTTTTAGGAGATAAATATAAACAATATCACTGTCAAAATTAATTATTCTGTTAACACTAGTGAAAGTTAACTCATGAGACAGTAGCTGAGAAAAAACAAATTAGAATCTCTAAAAATAAAAATATCAAAGCAAAATTAAAAAGGCTCACTTAAACCATATATTTTTATATGTTTCTGGAGAATAATGATAACTTACAGGAAAATTCTGAAACATAATTGACAACTTGAGACCAATTCCGCATGTTTTCTTAGTTTGTTTCCACTAAAGATTTTGGTTTGAGTTCTATTTCCTTTGCTACTTTCACCTGGCTAAAGTCATAATCTTCAAATTGTAACATAAAACACCTTTCCATAACAGCCAGCTGTGATGCCTTAGAGGGCTACTCTTTGAGACTTGAAAAAGCAGCAGGAAATGACTGTCAAAAGTCTTTTTTTAAAAAATCTCAGTAAAAAACCAAACACTACAAATTCAAAGAATATAATATAGAAAGAGAAATGACCTCTCAAAAAAGTCTGATTTTCCCAGAGATTTTATGGGTTCTGTTAGAACAAATTCACAAAATGCAATCAGCCAGGATTGAAAATCATGACAAAACTTTATAATACAAAATTTGGACTGTTCTTTATTTCTGTTTAAATTCACAGTTCTAGAGAATCTCATTATTTCACCTAGAAATCTCATGAAAACACTACAAATTTCTTAAGTGATTGAATAAATAGTAGGTCAGGACCAGAGGTAGATATGAATGAAATAGACTACAAAAAACAGAAATAAGTTACCACTTAACATTATACGCTGCCTCTATATAATGAAAGAATTTTAGCAATTATGAAATTGACAGGCTAGACAACAAAAGGTTTACTTGTCTTTTTTTTTTTTTACAGGGGAAAGCGCAAATGCAGTCCCTCACTACCACAAATTATGCAGTCGAGTTTCCCACATTTGGGGAAATTGCAGGGGTCAGCACATCTGGAGTGCAATGGATAATCCTAGCCCTGGGAAAACCACCTTCGTGATCATGGTATCTCCCCTGCCAGGTAAGTATAAAAAGGTTTACTTGTAACAAAACATGAAATAATTTTGAAATGAAAAAGCATTTGGATGATCTTTACATGATGACATTGTTAAATCTTAAGAAGAAAATTCCAAATTAATGACTGTTCCTAAATAATTATTAGTACCATTTAATACAGTATCCCAATATCACTGAAATATTTTTGCAATCTAGAATGTTATGGGAATAAAAATAGATAATATATATGAAAGTGCCTTATAAATATGAAACATTCTTAACATAAAAGATTATAATAATTATTGTTTTAGAAGCTGGCGCAGTTATCATACATGCTGATTCCTAGATTTTTCAGAATATATTTCACATAATCACCTGATTTTTACTCCTTAGTCCAAAAACATTTCTTTCTTATGATTTGCTGAAGAAACATTGTCTTTTTCCTTTGATAAGTACCTTTCTAGGGAATATTTTAAGAAGATGTACATACCAGAGAGGGGATGACTTATTTGCTTCTTATCTAACTTATCTAAAAGACTTGTAACTAATTTAGTTTGAATTTCTCTGAAAACAAAATATGAGATGAAATTTATTTACTGGGAGTTTAATGCAGAGAGAAATTGAGATGAGAAGAAGGATAAATTATTAAGATGGTGGGTTATTGACCTCAAGACTGTCAGGCATTTTTTTTTTCTTTTTTAGAGAAAGGGGCCAGTACCATTCACTGGAGAAAAGATAGCCTCTGTAAAAAAATGGTGCTTGGAATACTGGTTATCCATGTGCAGTGCAGAAGGCTACATCTAGATTCATTACCCTGTGCTAAAATCAAGTAAAAATGGTTCAAAGACCTAGATATAAAAACAGAAACATTTAATCTGTTGGAAGAAAATTGGTAAAACTCTTGAAAACATGGGCAAAGGTAAAGATTTCCTGACAGAATCTTAATTACACTAGATAAAAATACCAAGAATCCACAAATGGGATTATATCAAATTTTTAAAACTTCTGAACAATAAAAGAAGCAACCAATATAGTGAAGAGTCAAGCTACAGGATGGGGAAAAAATGTTAGCTCTAACAGAGGAATATCTGAAAGAATTCTATAAATTCCATGTGATCCAGCCATACCTGTTCTTGGTATCTTCACAAAGAACTAAAGTTATCATATCACAGTTAGAGCAGTACAATTCCCAATACCTTAATTAGGGAAGCAGCCTATATGTTCATCAGTGAAATGGGTAAAGAGAATGTGACATATCTAGATATCTAGATATAGATTAGATAGATAGATAGATAGATAGATAGATAGATAGATAGATGATAGATAGACAGACAGATCATGGACTACTACTCAACCATAAAGAAGGACAAATTTGAGTCACTTATAGGAAAACAGGTGGATTTTGAGACCATGATACTATGAAATAAATCAGACACAAAAGGTTAAATATCACATGGTTTCTCTAATATAAGCAACCTTCAAAACATGAATAATTTAAAGAGCAACATAAAAGAGAGATAGTAAGAAACAAGGAAGTAGACTGGAGATGGGAAAGGGATCTGTGGAAGAAGAGAGAAGGGAGAGCGGGGGAAATAAAACTGATTAAGGTGCAATATGTGTATGCACCAATTCCCCAAGATCAATGTAACTATTATGTATCACTATGTATATATTAATAAAAAGGCAAATAAAGTTGTGAAAATTTGCCCAGGAATTAATTGACTTACTAAGTAAATTCATTGCAAAAAAAAAAAGATGAAAAAAAAATGATGGGTTATTGACATCACTGCTGTAGGTAACAACCAGAATTTCTGTGCACATTTGAAATTGTCCACTTGAAGAGCACCAAGCTGGAACTTTTATTTAGGACTGAGTTAGCAGTTCCCAAGAACACTAAGTCACTCATACTTTCAACTTGTTTTGTGCAATACAAAGGGAGCTTCTGAGTGATAGAATGAGGATGGACACATAGTAAGTCCCTGAGGTAGGATGCTTCCAGTGTGAGGTAAGCCTGAGCACACACAGACCTGTCTGCAGGAGGTAAGTATTAATGTGTTACTTTTCTATTACTGCATAATAAATTATCACATGCGGTACTTTACAATGACATCCATTTATTATCACACAGTTTCTGAAGGTCAGTTGTCCAGGCATGGGATAACTAGATTCTCTCCTGAGGATCCCAATGGACTGAATTAAGGTGCTTGAAGTGTGAACCAAGGCTGTGGCTCTCATCTGGACTCAGGGTCCCTTCCAAGCTCTTTGTTAGCAAAATCTATCTCCTTATGGTAGTAGGATATAAGCACCATTTTCTGCGAGCTGGCAGCTGGAAATTGCTGCAGTTCCCAGAAACTACCTGTGTTTCCTTGCCATATCCTTTCACCCTCAGCCATGACCACAGACAATTCATAAGATAGATGTATGCTTTCTCCCAGGCCAGTAGGCACCAACTTTCTGTCTTCCTCTTTTGCCACTGGTGGAAAAAACTCTCTGCTTAAGAGCTCAGTAAGTCAGAAAATCTTCCCTTTTTAAGGTCAATTTATTAGGACTTTAATTGCATCTACAAAATCCCATGTCAGCAGCACCTAGATTAGTCTTTGATTGAATAATTGGGACAGGAACAAGGTACATCAGGGATCAGGAGCCTGGAAAATATCTTAGACTGTCCACCCCAGACTGAACTCAAAGACTGCTGAGAGAATATGACATGAAACACTAAAAGCTTTTGCTATAGCAATTACTAAAAGTGAGTTTGCTTTTTATTCAACAATTTTAATAAAGACAAGCCAAAGTCTAACAGGATGGATAGGAATTAAGAAGTATCCTGTTAAATTTGGTTTAGGGGACTAATGGATCTTGTTTTTCTAGTACTGAAACAACCATATAGGATAGACCTTAAAACCCATCATGATCTAGGTTTTTCATCTCTTTTTCTACAGTATCTTCTACATAGGGTGCTTAGACAGATATGTCTGCTAAATAAAGACTATGCCAGAAAACTGCTAAAGAACTGTGCAACTATTAAAAGGTAAAGTAGGAGATTTAAAAAGATTTACTTCCCATTTATCCTGTATTGTGGACATTATTTGAATGAATTATAACAGACTCTATTAATTTTTTCATACATAATTGTTACATTTTATCTAGCCCATTAAATCTAACATTTAAATTAAAAAACCCAGTTACTATAAATTAAATATCTGCCAATTTTATGAATATAAGCACATGCTAATCTTCATGCTGGAAGATGAGCCATGCAGATTGTGTGAAACTGAGCTATATTTAGAAGCACATTGCTAGAGCTAGGTATTTAAATTTTAGCCCTGCTAGATATTGTATGAGGTCCTTTTCCATTTTGTAAAAAATATGTTCAACAGTCCTGCTAATTGTATCATTTAACTACTGAAGAGTCTAGGTGACTTTACCTATTCTTATGCAAACAATAGCAGTGTTACATTCATTTGTGGTTACTGACACACAAGAGCAGCACTCTGGTATTTTTTAATACATTTCCTGCTCTGTATGGCTTTTCTGGTAATAGCTGCTGTGGATATCTGAGCAATTCTCTGAGTTACTGATGAGCAAAAGACAAGCAAATAAAAATATAAACACATGGGGCACCTCCCTGGTCATTTTCCTGCTCCCTGATCTGAAAGGGTATCGTACAAATATGTGAACACGTCCTATACGCCAAATGCCAGGTTGAGAATTTTATTTATGTGCTCTATCCTCATTTAATCTTCATAAAAAGTTTAAGAAATAGGCAGTAATGATATCCATATTTTACAAATGAGGGGACAAAAGAGATTATGTGACTTACATATGATAAATAAGATCATATAGCCAGTAATATGCTAATAAGGATTCAAACAGAGAGCTTAACTCCATGACCAGTGTTCTGAATCTTTTGCTATACTACAATTGCTACTCAAGGTCCAAAGAAATTAGTAGACTTTCCTCAGGTACTTAAAACCAAGATGACTGAAAGATATAGCTTCATAAAGTACTATAAAATGCTGCATATATATGCCATCAAATATGCTTTACTATGAAACATTCAATGATCCCAAGGCTTCTTTTTCTCTTATACAGCATGCCATTTATTGAGCTAACAACAGAACTTTTATTATTAAACATTGATTTCCCAAATGGAACAATGACTTTAGAATTACTTTCTGCTTTTAAAAAAATGTAACCACCAGAACAGCTTTCTAAAGATCAAAATTTATATTCCATTCATTTTTTTCTAGTCACTTTTGAAAAAGAAGGCAAAAATGATCCCATGCCCCAAATATTCGTCTCACAAACATGCTGGAGTAATGCACTGGTAGCACATACCAGACCTCTGAGTCCAATCCTCCCAAATTGACCAGCCAGTTCTCATTGCACTCAGAAAGGTTTCAGGGTGACTTTTAAGGACAATCATTTACAGAGGCAAAATGAGAGAGAACTACAACCATGTGCAGTTCCTACTATTTGTCATAGAAATTATCCTCTTGAAGGTTGCTTCTCATTTAGAGGAAATGACATGTCCTCAAGAATTAAAAGACTACCAAATAATGATTCATAGTGCAAATGCCCTGGCTTATATGCTCTAAAAGTAGACTGTTAAGCAAAGTCTTTAAATTTCCCTTTTAGATTTTGCAGGACATAGCAGATTAGCGGAGGTAAAGAGAACTGAATCTGAGATAAATTTTACCAAATGAACTGCCTCCAAAAGTCGTGTTGCAAACTTCCATTCCATATCTTATAGAATTTCATATAATACAAAGAAACTAGGAGCCGAGCTTATGCATGCCTTCTTCCTTTTAAAGGGACCTGAAATTCTCAGACTGCAAGGGTATTCCACAGATGGAGATGATCACTTATATTCCATCATGCCGTCTAGCTCAGCTCTTACTGAGTTCTTAAAACTCATAAAATATAAAATCATTCATTTCTGGTGCAATGGATATATTTTACTTAGTAGAGATAAATTTAAGGAGTTGCTATTAATATACAGTCCCAATATAAAAGTAAAGCTACTGGAACATTTTTTTCTAGTTTGCTAAGCAATATATTTACATTTTGAAATAAGAATTATAGTAGCAATGAAAGAAATATAATATTTTAAAATATATTTTCAAGTTAAATGCATTCAATTAACTACACTATCATCAGAAAACCTCACTGCTTACATAATTTATGTAAGTCCTTATACTAGGATATACTAAGAATGTGTACACTACACAATGTGCATACAATCATCTACAGATAAATCATTAACAACACATATTCATGAAAGATTTGTATATGTAATATATATGCATATATATCTTCCAATGAAGCAAAGAAGTTGATTTTTACAGTAATCTTCCTGTAAAAATCAATTAATTCAAAGTAGAAGCACCAAAATATTAGTCAAGTATTATAATGAGTTGATAAATAAACATAAAGCAACTTTTAAAATAAACTTGTTACATTTTGAGATTGAGCAAAGGTCTGTTCTGTATAAGATAATTGATGGATTATTTTACCATTTTGTTTAATACTTATGCATTAGGTATAATTCTGATAATTTTATTGTTTTATGGTATATTAATCCTTACTTAATCACTTTGCTGGAGATATCTTAACCATGAAAGAGTCCTGCTTCTAGAGTTCAAACTTCCAGGCAGAAATCAATGAAACAGACCAGGAAATAAGCTCAAGTCAGGATATTGTAAATATATACATACATGTATATCAAACATATGCTTTTCACTAGACTGAGAACCCACAGAAATGGGCAGTGCAGTGTTTGTGATTTTGGCCACAGTTGACAAGGCTGTGTTCAAACAGCTCCTATTAAATGAATGACCCATGACCCTAACCTCTTTCTTATAAATGGAAATAATACAATAACTCATTGGACTATTTAGAAATAATACATATCAAGCAATTAATGATAATGATTTCATTTATGGACTAACTACTAAGTGAAATAGTATTACCTAATCATCACAACAACAAAGCAAATTAAATACCATTTCTTCCTATTTTCAAATAAGATACTGAGGGACAGAGTAGTGAGATAATTTGTTTAGTAATGCATACCCAGATAAAAATGAAAATTCAGACAGATCTGGATTCAAATCTTAGCTTTCATATAATATTGAGGAACTAACAGTTGAGTGCATGTGTCTTTTCTTCCTTGTAAGAAGGCCCTGGAATCCTGAGACTGCAGGTGATAATCCAAAGATGAAGATGATCATAAACCACTGTGCCATTTAGTAAAGCTAAAATTTTAGTCCAGGTCTGTTAGATTTTACTTGTCTCAGACCACCATCTATATTCTACAATTCTCACAATTCCCAACAGAGAAATTTTTATTATTTTTTTATTTTTAAATATTTTTAATTTTACACTGTCTTTCATAGTCCCCATATTCGTTTGCTGGGACTACCTTAATGAAATACCAAAACCATGTGTATTAGAACAACAACAATTTATTGTCTCCCAGCTCTAGAGGCTGGAAGTCTGAGATCAAGATGTACAGAGGGTTTGTTCCTTCTGAGAACATAGGGAGAATCTGTTCCAGGCCCTCCTTCTTGGTTCTGGTGGCTTGCAATCCCTTGATTTCTGCTGCATCACCACAATCGCTGCCTGTGTCTTCATGGGTGTTTGTCATTGTGTACATATCTGGATTCAGATTTCTTCTTTTAGTAATAACACTAGTCATATTGTACTAGGAAGCTACTCAACTCCAGTATGATACCATTTTAGGTTTTTGCATTCGTAATGACCCTATTTTCAAATAAGGTCATATTCTGATGACCTTAGCGATTAGCACTTAAACACAGTCAGCCTTCCATATCCATGAGTTCTGCATCCTTGGTTCCAACCAACCATGATTGACAATGTACTTTGGCCTATATGATTGTATCTATATTGAACATATACAGACTTTATTTCCTGTCATTATCCCCTAAGCAACACAGTATAACAATTATGTAGATAACATTTATAGCTATTATATATTAATCTTCAGGTGATTTAAAGTGTATGGGAAGATGTGCATAGGATTGCGTTTCTCACCAGTTTATGTAAGAACATGAGTATCTGTGGATTTTAGTATCTGGGTGGGATCCTAGAACCAATCTCCCATGTATACCAAGGGACAACTGTTTGTGAATTGGGAAGAAAAAAATTCAATCCTTAACAGCTCTAAAAGAGCAAAAAAAAATATTTTCACATACGCAGGTGGGAAGGAAGCTTATGACACTGCCCTTCACAGATATGATTTGTCCACAGTGGTTGGTGTGTGAGTGTGGCCACTTAGCTGCTATGCTGTCAGCTGACTGTGGTTACTGCATTCTAGCTGTATAGTCAACTGTGGTATCCAAAACTGGCTCACTGATCATGCATCCACTAGCCACCATTTGCTGAATATTAAAAGCTCCCACTAACCCTTGTGAGTGTGTACTATTCTGCTGGAAAGCTAGGGAGATCTGATCTGAACCACAGGTGCAGCTCTTCTGGCTGCAAGTGCAGCTTTGCAATCATTGTTCTTTTCATTGACATTTATATGATCTATTTCAGAGCCCATCAATTTCTGCTTTGGAGTTATCTAGAAATAGGATTTTCTTCTTCTATTTTTTTTCATTTATAAATTCCAAACTTTTAATCCATTCAGGCTATGAGAGAGAAAAAGATTGGGTAATTCATCAACAACATAAATGTATATCTTAGCATTCTAGAGTCTTGGAAGTTCAAAATCAAGTCACAAGCTGATTTGGCATCTGTAAAGGGTTCATTCCTCATAAATACACCTTCTGGAAGGGGATTAAGAGATGGAGGGAGAAAGGATGAAAAATGAATTAAGATGTGTTATGTACAGGTATGAATCCCCATGATGAATGTAATCATGTATTACAAACATGTACTAATAACAAATAAAAGTTGAAAATAAATAATGGCACCTTCTTCCTATGTCCTCATTTGGCAGAAGGAGCAAATAGTCTCCATCAGGCATTATTATGAGGGCATTAATCCCATTAATGAAGGCAGAATTCTCCTGACCTAATCACCTTCACAAAATCCTACTTCTTAATTCTATCATCCTGAGATTGTTTTTAATTCATGAATTTTGGGAAGACATAAACATTTAAACCACAGCATTCTGCTCCTAGCCTCCCCAAATCCATTTCCTTCTCAGATGAACAATACATTCATTTCACCTCAATATTCCAAAATCTTAACTCATTCCAGCTTCAATTCAAAAATCTCATCTAAATGTCTAAATCAGATATGGGTGAGATTCAAAGTATGATTGATCCTGAGGCAAACTGCACTCCAGCTGTGAGGCTATGGAATTAAACAAGTTATATGCTTCTAAAATGCAATGTTGAGACAGGTATAAGGTGCAAAACTTCAACCTAAAAGAGAAAAAATAGGAAAGAAGAGTTAATGGGTACCCCAAAAATTCAAAGCCCAATTAGACAAATATTAACTCTTACAATTCCAGAATAATTGTGTGACTCTGTGCCCCATCTTTCAGACATATTGTGAGTGGATTGTGATTCCCAGATTCCAGACAGCCTCAGCCCATGGCTTTCTGGTCACAGCCCAGATTGCAGCTGTCATGGGTTGGAGTCACATATCTGTAGTTCTCCAAGACCGATGTTGCATACCAGTGGCTACACAGTTCTGAAGTCTGGTGGTGGCCCTGTCCCCATGGATCCATTGGGCATTTCTCATATTGGGGCTCTCTGGGACAGACTTATGCCTACAGCTTCATAGATATTGCCTTGTGGGGACTCTCTGAAATCTAAGTGGAGGAAACCACGTCCTCCCAGCTCATGGTCTCTATCCACCAGCAAAGATGGAACAGTGAAGAGGTTGCCAAGGTTTATTATCTGTGTTCCCCAGAGTCCTGAAGTGCCCACCTTAACTTAAGACAGCTGACAAGAGTGCAGGAAGACCCCTGAGCCAGGACCTAGCACATGAACACAATTCAGCCAAAGTTTTACCACTTTATAACAAGGGTTGTCATTCCCCCATTTTTTATTGAAAAATGTTTCTCATCTTAGGTGCCATAAAAATGGCCTTTACATTCCCATAAGCATATAAATAACTATGATTTCTTTTTGTAAGACTGAAAAATTCATAGGGTATACTGGGATAATACAAATACTATAATGTTATATTTAGTAAAAATACAGGAAACTAAGGTAATGAGCCATTAGAGTAAATCACTACCAATGAAATATAGCAAAACTAAAATAATAGGCTTTTTAAAGAATCTGTTATAATGAATTTTTTACTGTATGTTTTATTTATTTTTCAGCTTATAGTAAGTGGGCTTTGCCTAGTGCCTACGTTTCAACATGGACACAAATGAGGCACATAAAGAAAATGAATTTTTCTCTCCACCAAATTACTAAATTTCTTTATACCAGAAATAAATTACTAAATTATATTCATGATTTGAAAAAAATATGCAGTTTTTATAGTGATATTCCAATAATGTTACCTACAAATTAAATCTCTGATTCATTATAAACTTTATATGTAACTCCAGTGTCAGCAGAAAATTTCTGTTCCTTGAGTACTGAGTAAAATTGTTCCCAAATTTCCACTCCTGATTCTACAGTCTTTGCAGGCCCAAAGGCTATGTATGATTTTTTGTGAACTATTTCATACCTCCTCTGTATTCTATAGGTATGGTCTCTGTTTTGCTCTTCAGCAAAACAAATGTGAAATTCAAAAGCTTCTTCTTGCACTTTCACAAAAATTATATCGAAGCATTAACAAGAACAGATCATTTTACTGAAGACCAGAGATGGTAAAGTGAAACCACATGACAATATAAAAATCCTTACTAGGCATTTCTTTCCCTCACTTCAACTGCTTGGACCTACCTTGCTGTGGAGCCATGGTATGATAGTTATTTGTGGTGTCAACTTGAACAAGAAATGCCTAGCAGATTGGTTTAGTGTAATTCTGGGTATGTATGGAAAATTGGCTTACTCAAAATGGAAGATCCATACTGGATGTGGGTGGCATGAACCAATAGGCTTGTAGCTTGGGTGGAATAACAAGGGAAAGAAGAAGGAAGTCTCCTTCTGCTTCTTTGCCATTTCTTTTGGACATTCATCTCCAGGCTTCTAGCAGTCTCTTCAGCCTTCCAACTCAGATCTGTTGGCTTCCTGGTATGGACTCATAGGTGACACTTCTGAATGGATTCTTCAGCTCTCCAGTGCACAGACAACTCTTTTGCTTTCTTTCACACCTGACTCTGCAGGTAGCCATTGTAAGCCTACCTTGTAAATCCTTTACATATATATATATATATATATATATATATATATATATATATATATATATATGTCACTATAATTCACAATTCAAGGGGAACAAAAGACCTGTGTAATATCTGTTATTTCCATTCTTCAGAAGCATGATGGATCCTTACCAAAGTTTAGATCATATGTCAAGAATTCTGGTACCACACACACAGCATGGGGGAATGAAAATTGCTTCTTATTTACATAATGAAGTTTTCTAAGATAGCCATAATGAAGTTTTCTAAGGTAGAAAAAGAAACTGGCTTAAGGTACTTTCTGTGGTTAAAAGGCGTGGTCTAGTTGAGGGTTTCTATGCTTGGGTAGGCACTTGTATGGCTTGAATCTTCCACCCACATGAAAGGAAAGAGCAATTTAATTCTTTTTTTAAAAAAATTGTTTTCTCAGAAAAAATCATAAATGATATGAGGCTGAGAAACTACCACAGTTCAACACTAAAAATATGAAGTCAGAGAGTTTATTACAATACCTCAACTTGAGACACATATCCCTCTTATACTCATTGCACCTAGCAAAACACAGTTCTTAATAGATCTTATGTTCTTATTGAAGCCATGGGGCCAAGATGCAGAAACAGGCAGCCCTATGAGATCAAATGTAATGGGTGATGGGAAAAGAGTATGTGCTCAAAGAAAAGAGATATGCTCTTGCTAGAAGAAGTTGAGGTAGCAGGTTGATCTGGAAGAAAATGACAAAACAAAATATTAGTAACATATCTCAGTAAAGAGACTACAAACTCCACTTTGTTATATGTGGTTGGTACCACAAATAAACTGCAGAGATATATTATACAAAAAAGCACTGGAGTTTGGATTGAGAATTAACTGAAAATGTAAGCCTTTTTACTACTTGTGGAAACAGGAAAAATCAAAAAAAAGAAAAAGAAGAATTGAGAAAATTAAGACTTAGAGAGTGAATTCTAGATGTCCATCACCATGCTAAATGCTTCATACAGATTATCTCATCTCCCACAAGAACCTTACTTTTATCCTAGTATAATCTCCACTTTATACATATGAAAAATGAAGAGTAGAAAAGGTAAATAATTTTCCCAAATCCTACCTCAAGAAAGTTGTGGGTCCTAAACTCAACTCAAGTACAAATCCTAACTGTTTAACTTCCATGACAACATTTCTAAACTTCAATTCATTTCCCTATAAAAAGATAATACCTACTTCATAGAATTGTTGTAAAGAATAAATTAAATAGAAAGCAAACAACACAGCACATAATACAGTGTAAGTTCTTGATAATCATTAATAAATTTCCCCATCTCTATTTTTATATATTTAATAATGATGAATTTTCATAATATTTTAAAATATATATATTTCAGATTCTAGACAGTCATTATTATTGAGAGATATGGTATCTCCAAAGAAAGAGGTAACCTGAATACACATCTGGGCTGGATAGGAAATGATCAAATGTTAAAATCAATATTTGGCCTAAAACAAATATCATCATCATAGGTTTACTTTCTGTTGTATAAGAAGAAGTAAAATAGTGTGTAAAATATTGTTTTACATTTTTACATGATTATTAGAAATTATTTAAAATTTCACGGCAGAAATTTAAAATTTTGACATTGAAATAATCATTAACCTTCTCTATTGGTTTTCATGTTATTCTCTGGATAGCTATGTTCTTTATTTCCAATGAAAACTTAGGCAGAAGAGAACATTTTTTAGTGATGATTCAGTTTTCCTGTAAGGTGTTCTTTCCTTCATTCTCTTTGAACTTCATGTGAAAAATCAAAAATGAATATATTGTCTGTAAAGGCTAAGTGCTGCTGTAGTGACAAATGGGCTGTGGAATTTTTGCTCCTCCAAAAGTCCTCTTATGTACCTCTAAATCCTTTCCATTATATTACACAAAGTTAATACCATCTCATCTTCTTTCTTACAGCTAGCTTCAGTCTAGTTTATAGAGCTCACCTTCAGGCCCAAATACCTATCAAATGATTTTTCAAATTAAGATCATTCTCTCCCTGAAAGAGTTTTTGTTTTGTGGTTAAGGTAATATAATTTTTCTAAAAATTGATAAAAACAGAAAACATACATAACGGTATCATCACTATTTTATATCTGCACAGTGGCTTAGTATTTTACTAGGAGATTAAACGAAAGTCAGGTAAAGCCAAAATTGCCTTTAAAATCCATCTAGAACTCAGCTGAAATCAACACTCAATTCATAATTTAATAAGTCCAGCAAAACCCAGAGCCTCCTCAAGCCTTACAGAATACCACTCTTTTTGATTGAATGCCTTGGAGTATTTGACTTGTGCTTAAAACATCATACATGAAAAACATCTGCACTTATTTTTTTCCATTAAATTTACTGGTACATTTTAAGTATACAATACAGTTACATTCACCATTGGGATCTTGTACCTTTACATGACATATCTTGCTGCTTATTTTCCCCATTCCCCTGCCCTCCCTTCACCCCGTCCACCCTTCCCTATTTACAAAGACTTTGTTTCCACTTTTTTCCTTTTCTCATAACATCTGCATTTAAACACTTAAACTGCATTCAACAAAGGAAGACACTCGTACCTTAAGAGCTAGAATAAACTAGGATCAGTTACAGTAAAAGTACATTCAATGTGCCTAACAATGAACATTTAAGAAACAAGATTATATTGGCATTTTTGAAAGATTATTCTCATTTCAATGTGGGAAGCAATTGAGAGAAAAGGAACCAGTATGAAGACTATTGTAGAACTTCAAATTGAAGAATTATAATAATGCAAACTCAAGTAGTATAGTGCCAGTGGAAAGAAGGAACTGATGCAAGTTTTACTAAGGAGATAGATTCAATAAAATTTGGTATTTGAGGTGATACATGATACTTGACTATTTGATACTTGATATTGGATGTGCAGGTTAAAGGAATGAGTCAATGATAAAGAGTGGATTTAAATGATTTAAATGATTTATGTATCATACTGCCATAGATATAACACTGGAATGTTAGTTTTGATCATAAGGTGTATTGCCTTTCTTTCAAAGCAACATAAGATGATTGCACTTTGAATATAATGCTAATCTTTAGACCAACTAAATTACTAGGTTTTCCTTTTTATATCAACTTCTGCTAAGTTAATCTTCCCAATTCCATACTTTGTAGTCAAATTTTTACCCACTCTTGCAATTTGTGGTAAATGTTTTTGTTTAAAAGTTTGTGAATTATGACTATGTGAAACAAAATTAAAGGTATTAATTAAACTTTTAGAGTTGGTCCTTTTCTCTTTTACTATGTCCATCTGTCCTATGGAAGAGGTAATAAAATTTTCTATGTGATTGCAGAGGATAAAACTGGACAATGGATGTGAGTGATAGGAATATAAATTTTAACACTATGTAAGAAAAACTCATCTAGCATTTGTAGCTATACAAAAATGGAACAAGATAAGAAATGTGTTATCTGTGATAGTATTTATGAGAACTAAAGAATTATTGGAAAAATTAGACATTAAAATCTTTAAATTATTTCCAATAATAATAATTATTCAGAATATTATAATAGTAATATATATAACATCATTAAATATGTTCAAAATAAAGTCATTATTTATTATAATTTGACCTTTTTCTAAAGCTAAAATTCCTACTTAATGCAGTAGAAAACCACAGCTTCTTCCAATTTGATAAAAGTATCTTTTGGATTGTGTTCTGTTAGAATCTTGTTTTCTTTCAAGAGTCACAGTCTCCCTCACCTTCCCAAAGTGGTGTCTGGGAATATAATTAAGCATAAGAATTCACACACTAGCAGAGATAGGGATCTTCCTCTTTTTGTGCTGTCCTCCAAATTCTCATGGACTATTTTGTTTTCAAACCTGTCAATCCTATCTGATCACCAGATATCCACAATAGCCATCTGCTGATATGTAAGTGTCCCCTTCTGGCTTGGAGAATGGGAGAAAATTATACTGAAGTCTCTGGCTGAAATCCATAGTCCTCATCTAATTCTCCTGTCACTCTGCAATCTTGTGGTCCTTGTCCCAGTCCTTTTCATGTCTCTCAAAACTTCTGATGTATCCTGAAAATTCTAGGTCCCTTTATGTCACATACCAGCTAAAGGCAATCAACAGAACAGTCTTAGATCTATCAAACATCTTCCAGTGCTCCCCTACAGTCACCATTCTGTTGGATGCTACATTGTATCAGTAAGGTGACCTCTGCAAGGCTTTCAGCCTTCCCAGGATACACAGAAGAAAGTAAAAACTTGGTCTTAAAATTTGGAATTCACACAAACATACCTAGCATTTCTTTCTACCCCACTCTGTTCACAAGACTTCTCTTCCAAGAAAAGGAATGCCCAAGTATTTATTTCCTATTCTTTTTTCTCTTTTTTGTTTCTTTGCTCTTTTTATTAGTCATCTATTTGTCACAGTAATGCAGTGGAACAAGTCAATCCAAAAACTAAGTGGCTTAAACAACTATCATAATTCTCATGTGTATGTCTACAGGCAGGGAGAGTGTCATTGAACTCAGGTAGGTTTGGTTAATGCAGCTGCAAACTGAAGGTTGGGTCCAAATGAGCTTCTGCTGTTTCTCAGCACTCTTGATCCATGTTCCTCTCATGGCCATGTCTGAAGTGCAAAAGGTCAAGTCCCAGCACATGTACAAATGTCAAGTTTGTACTTGCATCATATCTGTTAGTCTCTCAGTGGTTAAAATACTTTCTACTTACTGTGAGACCAACTCAAATCACAAGACCAAATCCAAAATGAACAAGGCAGTGATGTATATTCCACCCATGGAGATGAGGAGACACCAGGTGAATATATGTAAACAATGATCAAATAGATCACATCCTCCTTCCAGCATCAGAAAATTCTCTATTCCCTCAGATAGGAACTAAACGGATCATGTGACACTGACTCTTTTTTTTTTTTTTACTTTTTCATGGATGGGCTCTTTGGGCTGCTGAGAACAGAAAAAAACATTGTAATATTTCAAATATTTTTGAAAGAGAATTCTAGGTTGTTAGACTTTAAAGAATAAATCAACATTTCCTAACTTACTGCTTCAGTGAACATTCATCATCCTGTGTTAATGGTTATTGGCATGCCACTAATTTGTTTTACTTAGTGAACTTATATTTCATTCCAGAATTTATGGCCCATGAGTCTGAAAGTAGGACATTTCTTTATTTAGCATCATCTAGTCTCCAGATATAAGGTATTGCTATCTGTCATGGTAACTTTATATCTTAATTTGGGAAAATCAATAAAAGAAAAGGGGGCAGTAGTCCTATCAGTTACAGAGATCAGTAATGAAAATGTACTTGTGTGAAACAAATAGCCAAAGGGCCATCTGAAAGACTCACATACAAAATATAAAACACCAAAGGAAGTCCCTAGATCTGTCACCATAAGTTATTACTATCACAAGGTGTAAAATCAGTAATGACAACAGCAATGATTCAAGTTAATTGAATTTGGGCTTCCTTTTTGTTATCTTCACACCTAAATTGTTGCTGAGAGATCTTTTTTCCTGATGAAATCTATATAAAGCTTTCCACTCTCTCTTCTACCTTCCATAACATGTAAGAAATAAGCTCAAATTTGTCTTGCAGCAAGCAGTTTGTAAAATGGTCAAGTGAGTCCTGTGCCTTTTGCTTACTTTTTCTGTAAAACTGTTCTTAGTTTGAGATGATCTTTCTTGTGTTCCTACTAGACAAGTGTCCTAGGTGTTGGAATACAAAAATGAACAATAGACAGGGCCCTGCTCTGCAGCATTCATATTTTAGAAAAGAAATGTAGACAAAGATAATAAATGAAAGCTTATTTTATATAGTGATAATGGCAATGATGCTGTTCAAGAGTGGGGTGGTGACTTAAGTGTGGGTGTAAGGAAAGATCTTTCTATGAATGTGAAGACAGTCAATATTCTGTTGAGGTAACTAGTAACCTCCAAGTCTCAGCAGAGCAGATCAGATCAGAACCACCCTCTGCTGTAAACTGACACACGTGCAGTGACTCAGTCATACAGGCTGGTGAGGCCTCTACCTTCCTGTAGCTGCAGGATCTGAAACAGCCTATTTCTTTACCTCCAGTGAGAAGAAAGATGGAGAGGGGCATTGCTGATGGCTTTTCACTCTCATCCTCTCTCATAGCCCATTGGTAAAAAAATAATCATATAACCCTGAGCAATACCAACTAATCCTAGGTACTCTTCCCTCAAGATGTGTATCTTTCACACAGCACACAATGACCATCTTTACCTCTGTGTTCCATCGTTCACCTCCCTGAGTTTGCTTAGAAGCATTTGCTTAGAAGAGGATAGTTTGTTCAGACTTTAGCACATTTATTTCCTGAAATGCTCTTCCTGCCACAATTTACCCCCATCACTTTCTCTAGTATAATACCTTCTTGTGTTTAATAACTTGACTAGGAATATCCTCTGGAGAATCATCTTCAATTTTTTAAAGTAAGCTAGTGACCTCTTCTGTGCTCCCATAGTAATTTATGCTTCCCTCTGTAATGGTAGTTCTATCATTTGTTTTTCTTCCATGTTCTCCACTAGAATACAAATATGCAGAGAATAACTGTGTCCTCCAAATTATAACACCATATGGGTTTTCACAATAGAGAAAGCTGTTAAATACTAATTCAAAGAAAATTTTGGAGACACAGATAAGTTGTAGTGTATTTTATTAAGTGTAATTGACTAAAAATATATTGTTCTCAAAAAAACTGGAGAAAATCATGAGACAAAATTTTATGTAAGAAGAAAGGAACTAGAAGTTTTGTCTGCCCATCATATGCCAAGTACTGAGCTAAAAATATAATGAATATTCAATTCAGGTTAGGACATAATGAATTTGAGATACTGATAATCCATCAATGAGTGATACTGGTGAAACATTTCATGCCAGTAAGGGATAGTTTCACAATTTTAAAGTGAGAACTGGGGTTAATAGCATAACTAAGCATGGTGAAGCAGCCAGTCCTGATGCTTTCATCATCTGCTGAAAATGATGACATGGAGAAATGGCTTTTGCTCTCATCAAGTTTTCACCTATGATGAAACTGGCCTTTTCTGGAAGAAAATGCCCAAGGGAACATCCCATACCCAGGAAGAAAAGAAAATGCCATGTCACAAGTCTATGAAGGATAGACTAATCTTATTGCTATGTGCCAATGCGAGTTGTGACCTCAAGATAAAGCCTTTCTTTGTTTCTCACTTTAAGACCCCTAGAATGTTCAGAAAACATGAAGTCATGAAGAACAGGCTAGGAGTCATATGGAGATCTAAAGGAAAGCCTGGTTAACAAGAGTACTTTTTCTTGAGTGGATCAGAGAGAGTTTCTGTCCTACTGTTAAGAAATACCTAGAGGATAAAATTTTACCACTCAAAGCTCTCCTCATCATGGACAATGCTCCTACTCACCCATGAGATTTGAAAGAACTGCCTGAAGAATCCCCATGCTTCTCAGTCAAGTTCCTCCCACCTAATACAACTCCTCTGCTGCAGCCTATGGACCAGCAGGTTATAACTAACTTTAAGAAGGTATACATTAAGGAAATGTTCCTGAAGTGCTTCCAGATGGTCTCAGATACAGATTTAACCCTTAAAGAGTTCTGGAAAGAATATTACAACATTCTTTCCTGTGTAGGGTTAATTGAAAAATCTTGGGCCATTTGTCACTCTCAGGACACTGAGATCTTCCTGGAAGAAACTGTGCCTAAAATTATACAACAGAGAGACTTTGAAGGCTGTGTAGAGGAGCCTGAGCTTTCAACTGACTCTGTGGTTGATGACATTGTCACTATAACAGAGTCCATAGGCTTGCAGGTAGACAGTGGTGATGTTGAGAAACTGGTGGAAAAACACCCAAAGGTATTGTCTACAGAGGAACTTCAGCAACTTCTGGCTGACCGTCAGAGAATGGCAGCTGAGGAGTTTTCTGAAGAGGACAGGGAGTATCAACAACCAGTGCAGCAATAGTCTTCTGAAATAAAGGAAATCCTAAAAAAAAAATGGACAGAGCTCCAAAGATTTGTACAGAAGATCCACCCAGACAGAGAAAAAGCCAATATTCACTTGCTTAATGACAATGTCATGTTATCCTACAGAATAGTGTTGGAGACAAGACAGAAACAACCTTAAAGCAGTTTTTAGTTCTGAAAAGGTTGAGACTTAGTGAGCCAGAAGCAGTTCTTAGTGGGCTACACAGTCTTCCAAGGAGAGAAAGAATGCCAGAGAGCCAGATTCCTGATGTTCTTATGGAAGGGGACTCTCCTTCCAAATAAAAAACACCTTCCATTTTATCCTCCCTTCCTTCAAGCCAAAGATGTCAACTTGAATGTTGAGTACAGTATGAAATTGTTGTTTCTGGTAAACTAGGCACATTTTATAACTTTTTGGTGAATACACTAGGAAAATTATCGGTGTTTCTGATAAATTATATGCATTATACAACACTTTTTATTACAAAAACATTAGTTAACTGGTGCTTTGGGAGGTTCAGAACACATTATGAATATTTCCATTATTTCTTATGGAGAAAATAGTCTTGACTTACAACCAACTTGAGTTACAACCACCCCTCACAAACGAATTGAGTTTGTAAGTCCAGGGTCCACTGTAATGGGAAGGGGATCAAGAAATCAGAAGTGGGGCATAAAAGAATCAAGGTGTGCTATGTATATTTACCAACTCCCCATGATTAATGTAATTATTACATGCTGCAAACATGTATTGATAAAAATAAATTTTTTAAAAAAGACAAAACACATTTGACATTCTCAAGCAAAATCTCATTGGGAATCTTAAGGGTATATTCTATGGCAAACTGGAACTAATGGAAAAAAATCTGAGGTTTGAAATAATTCTACTAAACTTTCTATTGGTGTTCAGTTTGATTTTGTAGTCCTGATCATGCCTCACGTTATTTTTATATCCTCTCCAATTCCATGATGCATTAAAGCTAACCATTTATGAAAAGTAAAAGTCAAATAGATCTTCATTTTTAAGAAGAAAAGGACTATGTGTATTGAAAGGGAGGAATTAAATAGGAGACAGAAGTAAAAGGAAGCAGAGGGATTTAGGACAGAATCTTAAGGAGTAAATATATTTCCAAGAAGAAGAAAATCAACTGCTAGGCTAGGCTAGGGTAGGCACAGTGATAGGATGTGGAAATAATAATAGCATATTTCTAGTGGTTAACTCTATCTCATTTGATAAAGGAAAGAACCACAGGGAGGGAGAAAGCTAATAAAAATAAATGTAAATTAGTTATTACTTGCTTAAAGATAAAAGTCTTCAATTTACATTAGCTAATAAAAATTCCCTGAAAATTATTTTATTTACCAGTTGAAATGCTTTCCTTTGATTTTACTTATTATGTCATTCTCCTTTGATGTAAAAACTAGTTAACTATCAATAAAAATCTGGCAAATACACTGCATTTTCTGCCTAGCTGCAAAAGAATCATGTGTGGCTAAAATAATCAATTCACTATACAGTAATTCAGCTCAAGACATCTGTCCCTTGAGATCACTGCTCACAATCTCCCTGTTTTGTGCCATTTGTGAAGCTATATAGATTGTAGTAAACTGGAGGCAGAAAATCTTTTGTTCATGTCAGTTCAACTCCTGTTCTGTAAATATCGCTGTAATGGAGTTGTTCTTCAAGCCTCTTTGATTTTGATTTCACTCCTCCAGAGTTTGCAGTATATTAACTTATTCAAGAATGAAGTTTTACTTTTCCTAAAACCTAAAAACTCTCAGAGTTTCCATTTCTACAATGTCCATAGCCAAATACTTTCTGAAGAGTATTTTTCAGAATAAACATCTTTGTGTTAAACTGGAGAATAAACAAGTTTATTTACTATAAATTTTTTAAGATTATTAAAAAAATGTGTTTAGGGCTGCTATAGTATTCCCAGAGGTAGATATACTATGAAGTTTTCCCTCAAAAGTTATTTGACCTTATAACTTCCATTTCATGGAGCACATTTTAGGAAATATTAAACTATCTTACAGCATGCCAGTATGGATTACATTCATTTTTGGAGCATCTACAAGATTGGCATCATGCTAGCACAATCTGTGAGGCAGACTGAATTTTTGCCGGTGAAGAAAGGCATTAAATTGCAATTAATTTCAAATTCTAAGTGTGAAAATTACTGTAAAAGAAAAATTTAGGGAAATGTAACCTAGCCTAGGTGATAAAAAAAGTTTTCTTTGTAAAAGTTTTTCTCTAAGATAGAAACCTGCAACATGAGTGTGAGTTTACTAAATGAAAAGAAGCAAAAGGAGCAAGTCAGGTAAATTATCAATTATAATCCACTGTAACTGAAGGATAAGAGAATGTTCCTCATGGAGCATATATCATCTAGTTGGAAAAGAGAGATTATAGTCTTTGCCCTTACAATTCCAAAACACGAGGAACCTTCTTTTCCAGTCGATGAATAGCTATTCAATATTGATGCATTCATTAACAATAACTTCACAACTGGAAATAAGCATAGAAATCATTGCTTCATGGCATTAGGGATCTATAAAAATGACAATCTAAAGGAACAGTTTATAGAAAGGGGGTGTGCAGAAGTGAGACAAATGTTGGGAACCTGTTTACCTAGATGCATTAGCCAGTTTGAAAGCTTCAGCTGAGAGAAAGAAAATTAATAGAATTCTCAGCAGCTTCAAGGGAGCAAAGTACAAAAATTATGTATATAGTCTGCCCAGGGAAAAGAGATACAGGTTAAAATATTGGAGACTTTTGGCTTTCAGTTGGGAAACCAAAAGACCAAAGAAAAATCTTCAGTTGGGAAAATCAAAGTACAGCTTTGGAGTAAAATGATCTCTTACTAAAAGCTGAACCTCTGCTTCAAAAGACTGCATCCCTGTTTAAAGTGGTCTAGTCTGCCTTAATTGCCTACAAAAAGCAAGAGTAAATTCTTTCAGTAGGAACAGATCATCATTTCAAGTCTAAAAGTATCAATAAATGTTTTAGGTCATAAGGGAAGTATATCTAAGTTAGAAGAAAGCATTCAGACTGAAAAAGAACAAGGAAAAAATATGTAAAAATATATGAAAAACCTAGAGGATTTGTAAAATTGCCTAACATATCTTGATGTCTCAACAGAAGAGGAATGAAAGAAATATTTTGAGAACTACTGGTACCAAGATGTGAGGAAACATGTCTATAATCCCAGCACCCTGGGAGGCTGAGTCAGAAGAATTGCAAGGTTGAGCTTAGCCTTGGGCACTTTATTACTTGCAAGGCAATTTCTCAAAAATGTTTTTTAAAAAAATGTGGGACTGGATTGTAGCTCAGTGGAAAAGTTTTAGGTCCAATCTCCAGTACTGAAAAGAGAAGTGGTGGTGGGGGGAGAAATATGGCCATGAGTTTTTTTAAAGCTAATGAAAAATATTAAGCCACTAATATAAAATGCACTATAATTCCTAAGTAAGATAAGTATGAATAAAACTATACCTAAACATAACATAGTAACGCTGGATAAAATAAAAAATAATGGGCAATCTTAAAATAACAAATAGACTACATGTTGGTTCCACTGCCTGCCTTGCAAGCACAAGGTCCCGAGTTCGATCGATCCCTGGTACCAAAAAAAGAAAGACTACATGAAACATTACCTCCAAAGAATCAACATAAAAAACTGAAGGCTTGTTTCTCAATATTATAAGTAGAAGCCAAAACAATATGAAAATGTTAAAACAGGAGATTAAGATAAACAGCAAAATATACCTCTCTGGAACCTGGAATTGAGGCAATTGGAAAACAAAATCTTGGTGAAGATAAAAGATCTCCAGGAATAAGGAAGGATCTAGTAGAAAAAGTAGAAATTACAGAGGAGCTTGAGAAACAGTACAACACAGAGAAGAGAGCAAAATAATCTGAAAAGTTAATCACAGCTCTTGTGGTGGGGGAGGCTGTCTCTACTAACACAAGGCAAGCCCAGAGAGTTAGTAACTCCCAGGAGAAACAACAGATGGGGCAGGCAGTAAGTATTAGCCCCAAGAAAAGCCCATGGTTATTGTGAACTGCAAAATACAGCATGAGATTTTACCCTGAAAATGTCTCCTTTTGCTTTGCTTTGCTTTTCTGGAGACGAAAACCAGTGTAGTGCCCACCATATTTGAGAAGAATTATGCAAGAGCCATTTGAGGAAGGGATTAATTGTGTAAGACTAAACTAGAAAACAGCTACACTTCAGAGTTTCTGGGTCATCCTCCCACAGGGACAGAGTGGAAAACACCCACAAGAGTAAGACACAAAGAGGTCACACACTAGATACAGCCCAAAAACTTTAAAATTCAAGCCAGGAAGCACATTGGAGATCCTGCTCTATGTGGGAAGAAGCCAGGACCATAATGTGTGGCTTTCAGAAGGGCCTGGGGCTGAAAGTGTTGGCATTAAGACCAGCAGACTGCTTGACCCCATCCACTGCCTAAATACAGGACAGAGTAAAGTGGTTGGTTTGCTCTCTTTATGTACCAATATGATTAGAAATCTTCTTTGGCTTGAATAGTTGTCACAGCCTACAGTGCATGAAAAGAGGTGCCTATGGAGCTAGGAGGGACACTTCACAAACCCATCAGCCATAAGTCCAGGTGGAGAAACCTTTGAGTTGAGGTGCACAGAAAGATATGGAAACTAGGACCATCTGGAGTAAATCAAGGCTTAAAGTGGATGGCATAGGCCAAACACCACCAGCAGGAAAGGTGTAACAAGATTCAGCATTTATATACAAAAATATAAGGTGGAGAAAAAATAGGTCTTAGTAAGTGACTTACTATCCCTGTCATATATTCAGTGGTTTCCTTTACTGTACACTCAGGAAAGAAACCACTTGTTCATGGAGGAAATTTTTGGACTCATTTCCCTTTTTCTTCATTGGTTTTTTTGGAGGTATAAAAGATATTTTCTTTTTTGTTGTTCTTTTCCCTTTATTTTTCTCTGTTTCTTCTTGTTGTTTGTTCTTTTCTTTTTTTCTTTCTCTCTTTTTTTTTGCTTAAATTCTTTTATTGGTACATTTTAGGTATACAATATGTTTACATTTATATTGGATGCTTGTACCTGTACATGACCTCCACCCTTCCCTATTTACAAAGACTTTATTTCCATTTTTTTCTTTTCTCATAATTTTCCTTTCCTTTCTTTCCTTCCCCCTTCCCCTCCCACTTCCCCTATCCCTTTGGACCTTTTCTTCCTATTTCAAATATCAGTTATTCATTTTAATCAGTTTAATCCTTATTTACACTTTCAATTTTGTTTGTTCTTTTCTGTTATATTATCTAATTCTATTAATTTTCTTTTACTCTTAATAATGATCCTTTATCTAGATTTTCCTTCCTCCTTCTCATCTTTCATTTCTTTATTTTTCAAATTTTACTTTTCATTTTACATTTCCCCACTCCTCCATCTTTAGTAGTATCCCTAGAACAAAAAACTAATTTTAGGCCAGGTTACTTAGCTCAGTGGTTCCCCCACTTGCCTCGCAAGTGCAAGGACCCAAGTTTGATCCCCGGTACCAAAAAAACACTAATTTTATCATAAAGGGGCATAAACATGGGTGTCTCACACCCCCATTTATTCTTCACAATATTTCTATCGATGAATTATCAATTTTAATTTTATTAGCTTTACTATATTAAAAAATGAGGACTTAACAGGAAAAAATCATGAAAATAAAGTATTGTATTTTAAATATTTTTTTAAATGGAACTTTGTTTTTTGTTGTTGTTGTTTTTTGGGGGTTTTTTGTATACTGGGGACAGAACTCAGGACCTTGTGCTTGTGAGGCAGGCTCAGCACCACTGAGCTAAATACCCAGCCCCTTTAATATTTATTGAATGTTTATGAAAAAGCATCAAAATTTTCAACATCAACTGATTTTTGGTATACAAAGTCTAAAAAAAACAAAAGAAATAAATTTTACATGAACTACAATGAAAATACCAACAGAACTGCACCAAAGAAATCTTTACTCCAATTATCACACTTAAGGCAGTCTTCACACATGACAACAACACATTCCATACACACCATACACATGTATCACACTGACAATACATGTGTTACGCTTTCCTGGCATTTTTGTAGGACAAACTTGACATCTCACTGGTTTTGCTGTTTTTTCAGGAGGTTGTTTTATATTATACAATGTGTTGTTAACAGGAACATAAAATATCAATAAAATAAAGTATTAAATTATTAATATGTATTGCACATTTAGAATAAACATCAACAGTTTCATGTCACCTATATATTTGCTTACAAAACCTAAAAGGTAACATCAGAAATAAATTCCTGTATGAACTACAATGAAAATACTAATAGAATTCTACAACAAAAATAACCTTTACTTCAATTTCCATACCCAAGGCAGTCTTTACACATGACAACTGCATGTTCCATGCACACGTCTCACTTACACTGACAGCACATGTGCTTAGCATACATGGCAGGCCATTCTTGCTACCTCTCTTCTCTTCCTATTTTGTCAAGAGCTTTCTACTATATTTTACAATGTCCAATTAGCAGGAAAATAGGATATCAATAAAATAAAATATCAAATGTGTAATGAATGCTTAGAATAGACATCAACTTTTCACATCAGCTGTTTACTTGCTTATGAAACCTAAAAGATAACATAAAAACCTTATGTGTATCACAATGTAAACACAAAAGTCTACTATAGAAATAATCTTTGCTTCAACTGTTACACCCAACACAGTCTTCACAGATGAAAATTGCAGGTTTCATATACAAGTATTGCTTATATTGATAGTATGTACATTTTGTTTTCCTGTCCTTTAGCACAGTTGACATCTTTTTGGTTTTCCTGTTGTTGTAGTAGGTCTGTGGGATGCTGCACCTACTGTTCACCTGTCAGCTCACCAGTGTGCTCAACAATTTTTTTGCGTAGTTCCCTCAGCAGAAATATTTTGTTTTTCCTATGCTCTAAATGATATCTTATGAGTTCCAGTCCCAATCTTCTAAGAAATTTCTCCATGGTATTTTGCACCTGTTATTTTCTTAATAAATATCAAACTTTTTATGCCACACATATTAAGAATTGAGTATAACAAAACCAATGGCCATAGAAAATTGGTATACAAGGATCTTATCTCACTCTGATGAAAGCCATTTGTGAAAAGCCTACTGCCAATATCATATTAAATGGAAGAAAATGGAAAATGTAAGACTCAGGCCCTTACCAAACGCTCTGAGGAGCTGACTGCAGTGAAGAACACCCGGGAAGGAACACACCGGACAAGTTGGAAAGTGAAACAGACCTTTATTAGTCTGGCCAGACAGCACTCCCAAAGCAAAATAGCTTAGAGAGGCAACTGGCTCAGAGTTCGAGGCTGTTCTTATAGGGGGTTAAGGGGGAAGTTAACATATAGAATTAAAGAAAAGGGACAAAGGTTAGTGGTTGACTGTCATGTATTGATGGTCAGCAGACATTTGCAGCTTGTTCTATAGATTGTGGTGTCCAGAACATCAGTTCCAGGCAAACAAGGAGTTGAATAGTTTACTTTGGGACTTTAGGTCTGTTACAGATTTTTATCTAGTGTTCCAAAACTAACAAGCATCTTTATCCATTAACTCACATTTAATCACAATGGGGCTGGAGAAAAGGAACAAAGGTTATGCAGTCCCACAGAAAGCTTTTCCTGTAAAATCAGGAACAAGACAAGGATGTCCACTAACACTACTCCTGTTCAGTATAGCACTTGAAACCCTAGCCAGACCAATCAGGCAAGAGAAAGAAATAAAATAGATATGTATAGGAAAGACAGAAGTTAAATTATCCTTATTCACAAAAAAATTATCCCTTATGTAGAATTCCATCAAGTATTGATACAGACAACTTTTAGATAACTTAATAGATTGAAATATTAAGGTAGTTGTAGAAGCAAAATAAGTAATGTGTTCTTTTAAGATTTGCTTTTCCCCTAACTCCTTGTTTAAGGTGCCAGTTATCTGACTCTTTAACCAGTAACTTCATTAACCTAACAAAGTTACCATGCCAGGGTGAATTTACAATGTATATGTGCCTATCTCGGATCTGTGACTTGTAAATAGGAACTGGAATTGTATTTACACATCAAAAACCACTAGGGATGAGATAATGGCTAAAAAGGATATAAAAAGGGAAACTCTGAACAAAGGGGCCACAGATACTGACCAGACCAGTTTCTGGAGTTCCAGCCCACTCGCGAGAAGAAATTTTATTATTTTATCCGAATCCTGTGTCTCTGTGTATTTTTTCCCGAGATTTCTGCAATAGTATCAACACATGGTATTATATCAAATTAAGAAGCTTCTGCATAAAAGAGGAAATCGTCAAATAAAGAGAGCCTATAAAATGAAAAAATGGAAGTATTCCTTGAGTAGATAACTATTACCCAGAATTATTAAAAAACCTGAAGAAATGTATCCCCCAATAAAAGGCCAAATCAAAACATGTTCAACTGAAATAAATACACATTTCTCAGAAGAATTTAAAATGGTCAGTGAATACATGAAAATATATGTTGAATACCTCTGGCCACTGGGGAAAGTCAAATTATAATGTCACTGAGATTTCATCTTATTCCAAAAAGAATGGCTATCATCAAAAAATCAAATGATAACAAATGTTGGCAAGGCTGTGGGGGTAAAGGAACCCTCCTACATTGTTGGTAGGAATGTAAACTAATAAAACCATTATGGAAATCAGTATGGAGATCCCTCAAAAAAGTAACATTAGAAATTTTGTTCAACCCAGCTATTCCCTCCCTGGATATTCTCCCAAAACAGTTAAATACAGCATATTACAGTGATACATGCATACACATGTTTATAGCCCCACAATTCATAATAGCTACATCTTGGAAGCAGCCTATATAAACAAATGAGTAGATAGAGAAAATGTAATGTTTACACACAGTGGAGTTCTATTCGGCCATAAATAAGGACAAATTTGAGTCATTTGGAGGAAATGCATGCATTTTGAGATGATAATATTAAGTGACTTAAAATCAAATACACAAAATTTAATATTGCATGGTTTCCCTCATAGGAGAAACCCAGGAAATAAATAAATTAAAGAGCTGAATAAAAGATAGATAATAGGAACAAAGGAACTATTATTTTGAAAATATGAAGCAGACCAAGTCGTAAGAGGAAGTAGGCAAGGGAAGGAGACAAAGAATTATGATGTGTTATATACATGTACTAACTCTTCATGATGAATGCAATTATTATATACTCTAAACACGGACTAATAAAAATAAATTTGTAGGGTTTTTATCATGAATTGGTGTTAGATTTTGTTTAATGCTTTTTCTGCATCTATTGAGATGATCATATGGTTTTTGTCCTTGGTTTTGTTAATATAGTGCATTACATTTATTGATTACAGTATGTTGAACCATTCCTGCATCCCTGGGATGAGTCCCACTTGGTCAAGGAGTATGATCTTCTTGATGATCTTCTGTATTCTGTTTGCCAGTATCTTATTGAGGATTTTTGCATCTATGTTCATTAGTGAGATTGGCCTATGGTTCTCTTTTTCAGTTGGGTCTTTCTCTGCTTTTGGGATCAAGGTGATGCTTGCTTCCAGGAATGAATCTGGAAGTATTTCTTCCCTTTTAGTTTCTCTGGTGTGAGAAACTGGAAGTATAAGTAAGGATCAAAATGTATACTAGATAATGTGAAATGTGAAAAAAGGGTTCAAATAGAAGGGGAAGTGAGATGGGTAAGGGAAAGGAAAGAAGGGAAAGGAATAAATATGAGAAAAGAAAAAAACAGAAACAAAGTCTTTGTAAATAGGGAGGGGTGGAGGGCTTTAAGGGAGGGCAGAGGAACAGGGAAAAAAATAAGAGCCAAGATATATCATATAAAAGTACAAATTCCCAATGATGAATGCCATCATATTGTATACCTAAAATGTACCAATAAACTTAATGAATGAAAAAATAAATAAATAAATTTGTTAAAACTAGAATTCTATATCGAACCAAAAATTTACTCAATAAAATGAAGGAATGAAAACATATTCAATAAATGAGAACTTAAGAAATTTTGCTCAAACAGACTTATAGGAGGTCAATATGAGATTTTGAGGCAATTATAGCGGTAGGCATTGGAAATAACAAAATGAATGAAAACTGATGAAAATGGTGAAGTGTAGGTAAATTTAAATAACAGTGTCTATGCTAAAAAAATTGTCCTGAGATAAAATATGTGTGTGTAGTATGTGTGCACAAATACACACAATAAACACAAACAAGATAAAATGAATAGAAAAGTCTAAAGAAGGGTAAACACAATATTTTACAATTCTTGTATTGCCCAAGAAGTGATAAACCAAGACATTTATACTACATATTTTAAATCAAGGCTGTGTGTCATAAAATGTAACTACTAAAGAAATAAAAAGCAGGTAAATAACCAATAAAATATTGAATAAAATTTTTTAATTGGCTTCCACTTCTATAATGATAAAGTAATTAGTGTACTTGCCTACTACTATAAATAGTAAAAAGTTGCACAAATTATATAAAACAAATTTTTTGGACTTTAGAATAAAGGCAATACAAGCCAAGACCTCTGTGAAAAGAAAAAAATGATGAATGGCCTGATCTTGACTCAACTTCCCACAAGGAGTCATTTCCAAAGCTACAACACAGGAAGTGTTTAAGCAATTCTTTCACATAAGGAAAGTAGAACCCTTCACGTTATAAGGTTAGGCACTTTTAAAGAATCCTACAGAAAATCCAAGATATTCAACATAAATTTATTAAAATTAAGAAAGGGACTTAGCCAGTTCAATGTGTAAATTTTAATTTGTACACTGGCAATGAGGAATGAGAAAATAAAATTGTAAAACAATTTTTTGCAAAAGAAAAACTATTTCATGTACCAAAATGTAACTTTAAGTCATAGGAACAGTCTGATATAAGATTTCAAGATGTCTACACAGGAAAAAATACACTAAAATAAAATCTTAAATAAATGGTGAATCATGCCATGCTTGTGAATTGAAGGACAATGTTGTAACTATGTAATTTTTCCACAGATTATTTTGTAAATTCAATAATATCCTAATTATATTTTGTACAGTTCATGAGTTTCTTAATTATTTTTCTCATTGATGAGACAAAATACCTGACACTCAAAGTTAAAGGAGGAAAGGTTTATTTCAGGTCATAGTTTGTAGAGGTTTCAGGCCATAATCGACTCTCCCAGGCAGGGTGGCATCACAGAGAAAAGGTTATCACAGGGGTATCACAGAGGGGATATCACAGGAAAAGAACATTCATGACAGGCAAAAGGCAGCAAAAGCAGCTGCCCCTTATATTCTACCCAGGTTACACATCTTTAGGGTGGGTAGCAATCACACCCATGGTGGGGCTTCCCATTATCTGTGGGGGGCCTTGCCCCCCCCACTAGAACTCTTGAGTGCCTTTTATGGGCATGTCTGGGCCTGCTGCAAGTCTACCCGGCAACAAGGAAATAGCCCCAGTACCCTCCCCTTGTTCCTCCCCTCTAGCCCTAAGGTATATGTGCTGTAGCAGCTTCCACAATAAACGAGACTTGATCAGAAACCTGTCTTGTCTCCATCTCTCGTGTCTCTTGTCCCTTGTCATTCTCACTCCCCCTCTAGGGTCTCCGTTGACTTACCTGCGGGCCGGGACAAGTGGCACCCAGTGTGGGGCCCGAGAACGGGGGATCCAGTGAAGAACGCTGCTCGGGGGCCCAATAAAATAGAAGTGACAAATAAAATAGAAAAAAGAGGATTGCGTTTGACGTGAACCTGACGTCTTTCCTGCACCTCGGTGAGTTGAGCAGCGATTATGGGACAGGAGATTAGCCAACATGAGTTGTTTGTAGAAGGTCTTAAAAAAACTTTACAGGCACGAGGGGTAAAGGTTACAGTCAAACAGTTGTTAAAATATTTTGATTATATTAGAGATCTCTGCCCTTGGTTTCCCGCCGAGGGTACCATCGACCCACGAGAGGAGATGGAAAAGAGTAGGGGAGGCCCTTAAAGATTATTATGCTACTTGTGGACCAGGAAAGGTCCCGATTACTGCATTTTCTTATTGGAATCTTATTGATGAAATTATCTCTCAAAAAACCAAAGAGCCGGTGGTGGCTCAAGCCATCCAGGTCGGGGAGACAGCTCTCCGATCAGAGGAAGGCTCGGTCACTCCCCCTCGGAGTGAGGAGTATGTAAATACCCCCCCCCCATGCCAAGATGGCACCGAGGCCCGAGGCCCTGCGGGACGGGACTTCCTCAAAGAATGAGGAAGAAGACTTGATGTCTTTTGATAGTGACAATGAGTCAGGCAAAAAAACTGCAACCGATGAGGGTTTACAGGCGGGCTCTGCCTCATCCAAGCCTTTTAAAGAAAAGCTTTGGCGCTCCTCAGCTTCCACCTCCGCCCTTTCAGCCCCTGCCTCTAACCCCACCCCGCCAGTGAAAGAGGAACCGACCTTGTACCCTTCCCTCCGCCACCTCAGACACCCCCCCTTGCCACAGAATGATCTGGGGGAGGCTGACTGGGCCAATCTTGAGGAGGAGGCAGCCAGATATCATAATCCTGACTGGCCGCCCGTAGTCCAAGGTCCGCCTCCTTATGTTCCAGTACCCAACACTCCCAATGCGCCCGCTTTGGCATGCCCTGCTGTTGATCCCCAAAAGGAACTCCGGGACAAGATAAAATTTCTAAAAGAACAAATAAGATTAGAAAAGGAACACCAGGAACTTATTACACAGCTTGAGGGCTTAAGAACAGGCAAAACCCATGAAAATGTCCGTAGAGAGGACAAACTTAAGCCATGACCCCTCGTTAGAGGGGCGGCCCCTAGGGTGCCATCCAGGGCGGGAGTATCCCTAGAACTTGAAAATGTGGAAGCCTTTCCGGTAACTAAAACTACTGACACGCAGGGACAGGCGTGGAGACACCACAGTGGTTTCGATTTTAAGGTCATTAAAGAACTTAAAACGGCCACAGCTAAATACGGGGCCACTGCACCTTACACGATGGCCATTTTAGAATCGGTGGCAAAAACTTGGCTCACCCCAATCGATTGGCAGACTCTGGCCCGCGCCACCCTTACAGGAGGTGACTATTTACTATGGAAATCTGAATATGTGAAAAATTGCCGAGATACTGCTAGACGCAATGCTCAGGCGGGTAATGGTTAGATACTCGATATGCTTCTGGGGGATGGAGCCTATGCCGCCAGCGATCAACAGATGCAATTTGATGCGGGGTTGTATGCCCAGATTCAGACCGTAGCCACTAGAGCCTGGAGAAAGCTCCCTTCTAAAGGAGATGTGAGTGCTTCTCTCACCAATATCCAACAGGGGCCTGATGAGCCCTTCGCGGATTTTGTTCACCGCCTGCTCAAGCAGCGGGTCGGATTTTTGGGAGCGCAGAAACGGGGACAGATTTTGTTAAACAGCTTGCTTTTGAAAATGCCAATGCTGCTTGCCAGGCCGCCATTCGCCCTTATAAAAAGAAAACTGATCTCTCAGGTTACATTCGCCTTTGCTCAGAAATTGGGACCGCCTACCAACAGGGGCTTGCTGTGGCTGCCGCCAGGCAGGGTTACACGGTCAGACAGTTTTTGTCGCGCCGCCAGGGTAACAAATGTTTCCGGTGCGGGGCAACGGGTCACTTTGCAAAGGAATGTCAGGCCCCTAGGGCGTCGGCCCCTAGGGCCACACCTCCGGGGCCTTGCCCTCGATGCAATAAAGGGAGACATTGGGCAAATGAGTGCAGGTCCAAGACGGATGCTCAGGGCCAGCCCCTCCCGCTTGCCCATAACCCGGACCAGGGAAACGGGAGAGGGGGCCAGCCCCGGGCCCCCAGACCCAAACAAATTTACGGGGCACTCAACTTTGCTCCAGCAAACAACAATCCATTTCAGACCTCTTCAGAGCAACAACGGGAAGTGCCGGACTGGACCTCAGTTCCACCGCTCACACAGTATTGACTCCAGAAATGGGGGTACAGGCCCTCCCGACAGGGGTCTTTGGACCCCTGCCTAAGGAGACCTTTGGGCTTGTAATAGGCAGAAGCAGCAGCACTATGGATGGGCTGCTGATCTACCCTGGGGTGATTGATAGTGATTACTCCGGAGAGATTAAAGTTATGGTTTCTTCCCCCAAAGCCATTAACACCATTCAGTCAGGCCAAAGATTTGCTCAATTGTTGCTCCTTCCCCTTTTCCCTACCTCTAATAAGACTCTTAACAACGTCAGAGGCAACCAGGGATTCGGCTCATCCGATGTCTACTGGTCAGAAATACTCTCAGCCCAGAAGCCTCTCATGACCTTATGGTTAGATGGGAGACAATTTTCTGGATTGGTAGACACCGGTGCTGATGTAACTATCATCAAAGGAGAAGATTGGCCTCAGGCGTGGCCATTAAAACACAACCTCACCCACCTCAAGGGCATAGGTCAGAGTCAAAACCCTAAATGCAGTGCCAAAGATCTGACCTAGAAAGACCAAGATGACAATCAGGGCACCATTCAACCTTATATCATCTCAGGGTTACCCATTAATCTATGGGGGAGGGACCTATTATCACAAATGGGGATGATTATCTCTAGCCCTAATGAAGTCATCACTATGCAGATGTTTAAAAATGGGTACATTCCAGGATAAGGGCTAGGTAAACAGTCTGCAGGTATTATACAGCCCATTGAGCCAGTCCTTCGACCCCCCCCCCCAGCAGGGTTAGGCCATTTTCCATAGGGGTCATTGACACTCCTGCAGACCATGCTACAAAGATCACCTGGCTCTCAGATGATCCGGTATGGGTCGATCAATGGCCCCTTTCCAAAGATAAGTTGTTAGCGGATCAGCAGCTGGTGCAGGAACAGCTTCATGCTGGCCATATCATCCCCAGCAATTCCCCATGGAATACTCCCATCTTTGTCATTAAAAAAAAGTCAGGAAAATGGAGACTCTTACAAGATCTTAGAGCAGTCAATAAGACCATGGTATTTATGGGACCTTTACAACCCAGTCTTCCCTCACCAGTAGCCATCCCCCTTGGGTATTATAAGGTTGTCATTGATTTAAAAGACTGTTTTTTCACCATTCCCTTACACCCTGCTGATCAAAAACGCTTCGCATTTAGCCTTCCGGCGATCAATTTCTGTGCTCCAATGCAACGCTTCCAATGGCGGGTGCTCCCTCAAGACATAGCAAATAGCCCCACGCTCTGCGAGTCCTTTGTAGCTTCAGCTATTCAGGCCGTACGTGAATCTTGGGCCCAAATGTATGTTATACACTATATGGATGATATTCTGCTTGCTGGACAACATAACAATGAGGTTTTAACCTGTTATGCCGAGCTCCGCCGAGCCCTTGAGGCTCGTGGCCTCCAGGTTGCCCCCGATAAGGTACAGTTGAAAGACCCTTATACCTTTTTAGGTTTCCAAATGGCCGGACCCTACATTTCGCCCCAAAGACTTACCCTTTGCCTTGATACCCTAAAAACTCTTCATGATTTTCAAATATTGCTTGGAGATATAAATTGGCTTATGCCCTATCTTAAATTAGCTAAAGGAGAACTAAGGTCCCTTTATGATATCCTACAAGGGGATAGTCACCCCGCCTCACCTCAGGAGCTTACCCCCACCGGTCGCGAGGCCATCACCTTGGTAAAACAAGCAATTCTTCATCAAACTGTTACCTTTATAGATTATGGCTTACCACTACAATATATTATCTACAAGACTACGCTTTCCCCTACTGCTGTTTTTTGGCAGACTGCACCCCTCATGTGGGTACACCTTCCCATTTCACCCAAACGGGTCATCACCCCCTATTATAAGGCCATTTCTGACCTTATTGCCCAGGACAGACACCTTGGAAAGTGCCATTTTGGGAAGGAGCCTGACATTATCCTCCAATCTTACAGTAAAGAACAAATTGACTGGCTTATACAAGTTACTGACTTTTGGCCAATTGCCCTCGCCTCTTATGCAGGCCTTATAGATAATCATTATCCTCCAGATAAACTTATTGATTTTGCCAATAGACATGATTTTATTTTTCCAAAGGTCACCTCGCCTACTCCATTAACTGAGGCCCTGTTGATCTTCACAGATGGTTCCTCCACAGGGATGGCTGCCTATGTGTGGAACACTAACACCATCCAATTCCAAACCAGTTGTTCCTCCGCCCAAATGACCGAGTTACATGCAGTCACAGCGGTTTTTTCAGCCTTCCCTGAAGAGGCCTTTAATCTTTTTACAGACAGTGCTTACATTGCCCAATCAGTACCTCTGTTAAAAACATGTGGACAGATAAAAAACGTTTCCCAGACAGGTAACCTTTTTATCCAATTACAAGGTCTAATTAAAAAAAGATCTAAGCCCTTTTTTATTGGACATCTTCGTGCCCACTCTAACTTACCTGGGCCAATTACAGAGGGTAATCGACTAACAGACCTGGCCACAAAACCTCAGGCTTCTGCCTACTCACTACATATTGATGCCCCCGTTCAGATTGACCAGACACAAAAGGCGCACCAGCTACATCATCTTAGTGCCCACATGCTTCGCCTCATGTATAAACTTACTAGGGAACAAGCTAGACAAATTGTTAAAACCTGTCCTACGTGCACCCTCCATCTTCCCACACCTCATCTGGGAGTTAATCCTCGTGGCTTAATTCCAAATGCCCTATGGCAAATGGACATCACACATTACCCTGAATTTAAAAATCTTAAATATATACATGTCAACATTAATACATATAGTGGATTTATATTTGCCACCCTACAATCTGGAGAGGCTACTAAACATGTAATTGCCCACCTTCTAGTTGCCTTCTCAGTACTTGGATGTCCACAGCAAATTAAAACAGACAATGGTCCAGGCTATACCAGCTCTGGCTTCTCAAAGTTTTACAAACAATTAGATATAACACACATAACAGGAATCCCATATAATCCACAAGGACAAGGCATTATAAAAAAAGCCAACCTCACACTCAAAATTACATTAGATAAAATGAAAAGGGGAGAATGGTACCCTATCAAGGGGTCACCCAGAAACCTAACATCACATGCACTATTTATTCTTAACTCTTTAAATTTGGACGCTAAGGGATTATCCACAGCTAACCACTTCTGGCAGCCAGAGATGCAAAAACAATTTGCCTCTGTGATGTGGAGAGACCCCCTGGACCACTCATGGCATGGGCCTGACCCCGTACTCATCTGGGGCCGAGGGTCAGTGTGTGTTTACTCCAAGGAAATGAAGTCAGCCAGGTGGCTTCCAGAACGCTTAGTGAAACAAGTTGATAAGCGTATTGATGATACCGATGACCTAATATTGTCCAATTTCAACCAGTTAACAATGGTGCCTACAATTATAATCTAATAATCATAAAGAGAATAGTATAATTCAATTTGGCCAGATATATTTGAGTGCACCCTAATTTTATAAACTGTCTCATATGTTTGTCTGTTGTCTGTTGTTTGTGTTCGTGCAGTTGAGCTCAATATTTCTTTTCCTTCCTTTTCAAAAGATATTCGCCTATTGTTAAATTGGCTTAAAGATAAATGTTATTAAATTAAAGGCATGCCTTCCTTCCCAGGTTGCTAATTGATCAAAGTGCCACTGAGATTTATTTTATAAAAGTAATGTGTATTGTCACCTACATGCAATAATCAAATTGCAATAAACAGTTGTAAAATAAAAAGATATATATATTCTTAATTGCTTGTCAAAATGATTAGAGACTATGGGGACTCCCTTTGATGAATATAGAAGTGGCCACCCAGAAAATGATTATTCTGGTCTTAATTCATTAAAGGGACCCACTAGTAAATTTTATATCATAATCTTATGGGAGACACATCACAACGAATATTGTCTAAATATGTTATAAATTGGTTATCCTTGATATTTAAGCACTGAATATGTTATTACAAAATGTTTACATTGGTTAAGTTCTAAATATGTTATTGTAATATGTCCACATTGGTCATCTTCAAAAGCTTAATCAGGTTAGCCTAATTCTCTTATCTACAGCCCAGCCTTGCTTACATCGCAGGACGAAATTTTGCTTACAGGTTAAAAAAGATGACATCCCTGATTCTGTTACATGGCCTGTTGCTGCTCCTGGCACCGACAGCAGAAAGCGGATTTCAACCAGTTAACAAGGAACAACTGCTCATTGCCCTGTATGGTAACCCCTGTGACTGTGCCGGGGGTTCTGGCGGGCCCGTACCCACAAGTTACACCCGTAGTACTGAATGCGACAGCAAGACTGCCTACTTGGTTTATGAGGCCTTGATAATGGGAGGATATAACCAAAAATGGGATTGTGTCACTAAGCCTAAAGTCATACTAACAATCAATGGCAAACCAGGGCCATGCCCTACCGGCTGTGCCATGGCCACAGAGATGCATTCTACCTGTTACACTGAAGTCCAACAATGTACACATTCCGATGGAAAAATATATCTAACTGCTGTTCTACAAAGAACTTACAGGGGCTCCGTCGGGGGTGACTAGGACTTTTCCAGTCCCACTGGATATCCTAAATTTGGCCAAGCCTTCTGCAGCGGCAGTCCCGGCAAAGATGTCTGCTGGCCGCCACAGGCCCCAATTCATATATCTGATGGTGGCGGGCCTTCAGATCAGCTCAGGGAAGAGCGAGTACAAAAACAGCTCGAAACTATCATCCAAGAGATGTACCCCTCCCTAAATTATCATCCACTGGCCCTTCCCAGACCCTGACGTCCAAACCCTTAGTGTCTTAGAGGCCACTTATCAATTGATCAATACATCCAACCCAGCCTTTGCTGCGGATTGTTGGCTATGCTTGACCCTTGGCACACCCCTGCCCCTCACCTTGCCAGTTGCTGACCAAACTGACTATGCCAACAGCTCTAGTTACAATTGCAGTTTTTCTCTGCCCTTCAGGGTCCAGCCAGTACAGTTCAATGCTTCAGTTTGTTATCTAAGTTCGGGCCACAGTGATAGCTTCAATATACCTGTCGGAGTCCAAAATTTCTCTCTCTGCTCTGTAACGCTTAATGGCTCTGCCGCCATTTGCCCTGCCCCTGGTCACGTGTTCATCTGTGGAGGGAGCTTGGCATTCACCTCCCTCCCCACTAATTGGACTGGGCTGTGCGTGGTGGCAACTGTCCTCCTGGACATCGCCCTCATTCCTGGAGATGAGCCAGTGCCCTTGCCCAGCTTTGACTATATCTCTGGGCGACATAAAAGGGCCGTCTCACTGGCCCCCTTGCTCATGGGGCTAGGGGTGTCCGGCGCCCTTGCCACTGGCTCCTCTAGCATCGGGGTGGCATTACACTCCTATGCCAAATTATCCAACCAGTTGATTAATGATGTTCAAGCTCTCTCCAACACTCTTACAGATTTACAAGATCAGATTGATTCTTTGGCTGAGGTGGTCCTTCAAAATAGAAGGGGTCTGGACCTCCTCACGGCAGAACAAGGGGGGATTTGCATAGCCCTAAAAAAACATTGCTGTTTCTATGCCAATAAATCTGGGATCGTCAGGTAAAAAATTTGCAAACTTCAGGAAGATCTAAACAGATGACGACAAGAATTCGCTCAAAATCCCCTCTGGACTGGCCTCAATGGTTTCCTCCCTTATCTTCTCCCTTTGCTGGGACCCTTATTGGGCCTACTTCTGCTCATTTCTTTGGGGCCCATAATATACAACAAAATCATGGCCTTTCTTAGAGCCCAGATAGAGGCAATAAAAACAGCACCCATACAGGTCCACTATCATAGATTGGCAATGGCTGACCAGGATGAATGCCGGACCGTCGATTAGGTCCTTGCCGTGGTGAAGTGTTCTCGCCCCACCTGGTGAGTGGGCTGGCAAGCCAATGACGGGCAACTGAGCAAATGTGCCATGCAATGAGAGAGCCCTCGTGTGCCACCTAAGACAGGTGCCAGAGCCTTGATTCTCTGGTTAACCCATGACGGGTAAGGTGCACAGTGCAGACACGTATGCCGCTCTGACCCAAGACAGGCTCAGCCCCCACAGGCTTGGCTCTCCTGATGCCTTTCTACTATAGTTATAATTTTAAAGGGAGGACCTGTGGGGGGCCTTGCCCCCCCCGCTAGAACTCTTGAGTGCCTTTTATGGGCATGTCTGGGCCTGCTGCAAGTCTACCCGGCAACAAGGAAATAGCCCCAGTACCCTCCCCTTGTTCCTCCCCTCTAGCCCTAAGGTATATATGCTGTAGCAGCTTCCACAATAAACGAGACTTGATCAGAAACCTGTCTTGTCTCCATCTCTCGTGTCTCTTGTCCCTTGTCATTCTCACTCCCCCTCTAGGGTCTCCGTTGACTTACCCGTGGGCCGGGACGATTATCCATGCCCAGAACTATGTTAAACAAGTGGACTAATTTAGTAATCACACACCCTTAATCACAGCATCACACACTATAGATCCACCCATCTCTGAAGAGCTCCACCTATGACCACAGGAGGGGGGGGACATCTAGACCCAAGCTAAAACAATGGGTATGTGGGGGGTATAAATTACTCTTGTAATTAAAATGCCTAGGGGTAGGGGTGTGGCTCAGTTTTAGAATAATTCCTAGCATGTCAATGACCAGAGTTCAATCCCTAGAATGACAAAGAGGAAGGGAAGGAGGGAAAGAGAGAGAGAGGGAGGGGGAGAGAGAGAGAGAGAGAGAGAGAGAGAGAATTTTGAGATCAAAATTGTAAGATAATATTGGCCTAAGGAGTGATAAATAGAACAATGAAACAAAATAGAGAATTATGAAACAAAGCAAAACATATGTAGCCATCTGAATTGCAACAGAAGTCATTAGACTGTGGTAGAAAAATGATGATTTTTAATAGACAGTACTGAGGTCATGGTATACCTCCATGAGGGGAAAACAAATGAATTTTGGCCTTTCCATCATACCATCAAGAAATCACTTCCCAGTGCATTTTAAGATTAAATGGAGGGCCAGGGATTTGGCTCAGTGGCACCTTGCCTGCCTTGCAAGTGCAAGGTCCCGAGTTGGATCCCTGATACCAAAAAAAAAAAAAGATTAAATGGAGAGTGTAAAGTTAAAAACATCTAAAGATAACATAGGAAATTAGAGAAGGCAAAGCAATTTTAAACAAATTCTCAGAAGCACTAAGCATGAAAAAAAGACTGATCAATTAAAATACATTAATATTAACTTTTTTAAAGGACAGCTGTAAAAAGTGAGCTACCCAGAAAGAGAAACCATTTTTCATTTAAATAAAGGATTTGTACCTAAAATTCCTACAAATTAGTGTTAAATAAGTAAATAATCTAGTTTTTTAAATGGACAAAAGGCAACATGAAAAATGACATCAAATGGAAAATAAGCATGAATACATGCTCATAATTATTACACTTCATGAAAATGCAAAACAAAAAACTACAATGAAATAACAGAAGAATGGTTAAAATTAAAAAGGGTAACCAAATGTTCATGAGTTTGTGAATTTAAACTCTCATACATTGAGTTTCACTAGATACAAACACGAGCAATATCTGCTAAAGCTAAATATGTGCATAATCTATGATCAAGTATGTCTACTCCTATTTATATATTCTGCAAAGGTAAAAATGTCCGTCTATGCAAATACATAAGAATTCTATTGTAGTACTATTTGTATTATGCAAAATGGAAACTCAATGTCTTTAAACAGTAGAATTGATTTATAAATTATAGTATATGCATACTGAATAGGAATGAAAATGAAATACTGTTGCTCACAATAACACTGACAATGTAAATCAAAGAAACAAAGCAAACAAAGGAATATAAATTAATTCCACTTATTTAAAGTTCCAAAACAGGGCTAGGATTCATCTCAATGGTAAAGGACATTCTGAGTATGCTCGAAACCCTGGGTTTCATCATCAGCACCACAAAAGAAATAAAATAGGATAAAGTTCAAAAGTATGGAAACATTAAAATATTTATTGTGCTTGTTTCAGCAAATGTAGAAGCTTGTTGGCTTTCATCTCTCAATGTTGTAAACATAGATGATATCTGGTTCAGCTTTTTTGGCATCTACATTTTGACAGTTCTATTTATCATGTGTTTATCAACAGATTTAAATTCCCTATTTATTATTTATGAAATTGTAGATACTGCTCTAAAATCTTTACAGGTAATAATTAATTAATACTTACTCAAAACTTTGTATTTGACACAAGAGTATATGTTGTTTAATAAGCTTTAAAATGTGTTAATAATTTAATAAATTTTATGAAAGCAATAAAAAGTTGCAAAACAATCTAAGGCAATGTCGCTGTTACCTTATATTATCACTAAGTCTTTTTGTTACTGAAAAAAGAATAAAATTGGTCAACGAATAAAAATACATGGAAACTTAATTGATGTCATGAAATATATAGAACTAATTGGTAACATAAAACTGAAAGGGGATGTTTCTGGGCTATTGAAATTATTCTATTTCATGATTTGAATAGTGATTACCTCAATGTGTTCATTAGTGAAGACATCTCACTAGTTATACACTTTTGCTCTGTTCATTCTTCTTATACATGTTATATTTTAGCACAAAATATGTGCCCCAAAGGTTCCTTTATACATCACATATTTATGCCTTAGAAATAACACATAGATATTAAATTTGTGGAGAAGAGTACAACAATTTGTAGAGAAGAGTCTGGCTGACAAGCAACAACCTTAATCCAAATGATTACTTTGCATTATTTTCTAGTATCCTCCTGATAATGTCTTTATGTGGCTGTGATTCAGTATTAAGGAGTTATCTTTCAGAGCTGTAAAATTCTTAATTGCTCATTGCTCATTTTATGAAAGTTGTTTAAGAGCAGCAATTATTTAGAGCTTACTGTAAGGTTCAGTGTGTGTGAATGTCAAAATTTAAATGAAAGCATCAATAACCACAAATGGCCACTAATATTAGTCAGGTTACAAAAAGAAATTATGACCTTAATATGAATTAATTATTTCTATTAAGATATCTTTTTTTTCTGACAACTTATACATCATGGATGTTGTCCATTGATGGATCTAGAGATCATTGTGTTAGGTGAAATAAACCACACAGAAAGACAAGTGCTCCATGATCTCACTCATAGGTGGAATCTACAAAAGTTGATTTCATGGAAGTGTAGAGTAGAATGATAATTACTAGAGACAGGGGAGAGTAGGAACTCAGGGAGAGATGGAAAGTAGTTGAGTGATGGATTCAAAGTTATAGTTAGGTGTGAGCAAGTAATTTTGGTGTGCTATTGTACAATACAGGTGACTATAGATAACAATAATGTACTACATGTTTCAAAAAGTTACAAGTAAGGATTTGAATTCTTTTATCATAAAGAAATGATGTATTTGAGGGAGCAGATATGTTTAACCTGATTTAAACATTATGCAACATATACATGTATTAAAACATTACATGGTACCTCATTTATGTTTTTTGTATCAGTTAAAATTAAATTTTAGAAAATACTTACTTAAGATGGCAGAATAGAAGTATTCTTCACATGAACCTGCAAATGAGAAGAATTAAAAGAGTGATAAAGGAGAAACTATTCTGAGGAAAGATTGAAGGAGCTTCCCAAACCAGGTGTGGTGCTGCTCGCCTGTAATCCCAGCCTTACAGAGGCTGAGGCAGGAGGATCATTGTGAATTCAAAGCCAACCTGGACTGCATAGTAAGATCCTGTTTCAAAAATACCAATTAAAAAGAGCTTCAAGAATTAAGAAAAAGGTGACAAGAAAGCTATAAAACACAATGAAGTAGAAAAGTAGAAGGGGAAAAGTAGGAGGTGGGAAACTTGGCCCCCAAGTACAAGTTAAACTCAAAAAGCATAAGCACCCCATTATGAACAATAAATTGGCAGCCCTAGCCCCAGGAGAAAGCCACAATTATTGCAAGTGATAAAGCCAGTGAGTGGATTTGGTCTGAGCACCTTCTCTCATGGCAGGCTAGCTTCGGAGAAGAAATTCACTAGAATTCACCATATCTTGGAGTAGTACAATAAGAAGTCATTTTGAGAATGGCTTATAGTTTGACACTGAGGTACTCCGGGGTCAGAAGTTACAAAAAGTGACACTTTAGGGCTGGGAACATCCTTTGAGATGGAGAGAAAGGCTACCACAAAAGACCATCTGATCAAGGGAAGAAATAGGTGCAGAATCTCTGAGTCTAAACAGTGGAGAGCTCTCGCTGTAGTGGACATGATGGTTGGTAACACCATCTTCTGTGGTGAGGAATCAAATCTGCTGCTTGTGGTTTTCTTACCAGACTGAGTCTCAAAGTGCCAGGATAGAGCCCAATACTACAGGTTCTGGAGAGAAAATATCCAATCGAAACAACTTAATGTGGAAGATTTTCTTTTGCTCATTTTATTTTTCATCCTTGGATGTTTTTATCTTTATTCTTTTTCTGTTGTTTTCTGTTTTCCCTGTTACTTTTACATAATTATATTTTCTTTTAAAATTATTTACCAAATGTTCTCTTCTCTCCTTTCCCATTTAATCTTCCTTTTCTTTGTTTTAATTTTGCTTTTTCTTCCATTTTCCTTTTATCTCATTTTTATTTTTATTTTATTATTACTACTTTAATTTTTTTCTAATTTTAGCTTTTAGTTTATATTATTATTGCTGCTTATTTTACTGTTGTTAGCGGTGCCATACTATTCATTTCAATGTGTTTTTACTATATTTCAATATCTGGTTTGTTTTGGTCCATCATTATTTCTGTGGTTTATTTCCTCCTGTCTGACTGGTGTAGGTATTCAAGACTTCAAATGAAGGCTAATAAGGTGACCATCATATAAAAACAGAAAAGATATCCATGTCAATAGATATACATATATCAACATCAAACAATTCCACAACTCTTTAATAACTGAATGCAAAAATACTATAGTAGATGATATGCCAGAAAAAGAATTCAAAAGGCTGATTTTTAAATAATTAATGACTTCAAAGATTATGCAATGAATAGCTCAATGAATTTTATTTTAGGAGGTCCAATTTTTAAAGTTCTTTATATAGTCTAGATATTAGTCTTCTGAGGAGTAGCTGGAAAAAAATCTCCCATTCTTCAGGTTTTCTTTTAACTCTGTAGTTTGTTATCTTTGATGTGTATTACATTTGATATAATCTCATTTCTTAATTGTTGATTTTATTTCTTGTGCAATTAGTGTTCTATTTTGAAAGTTGTGTTTTTGCCTCTGACTTTAAGAGTTTCATCATTTTTTAAATTCCAGTAAATTCAATCTTTCTGCTTTTATATCTAGGTCTTTGATTCATTTTGATTTGACTTTAGTACATGGTGAGATGTATGGGTCTATATTCATTGTTCTGTATGTGGATAAGAATTTTCCCAATATGCTTTGTTAAAGAGATTCCAGCATATGGTTTTGACTCCTTTATCAATGATCAGATGGCTGAATGTGTCTGGTGTTGTGTCCTGTGTTGTATTCTCTATTCTGTTCCATTTGTCCACATGTCTGTTTTTGTGCCAACACCTTGCTGTTTTTATCACTGCAGCTTTTAATGAAGCTTGAAATCCATGACTGTGATTCTTTGTGCTGGTCCTTGTTGCCTAGGTGTGTTAGTTACTTTTCTGTCATTGCTGAGACAAAATCCTTGACACTCAAATTGAAGGAGAAAAGGTTTATTTGGCTTACATTTCATAGAGTTTTCAGTCCAGCATTGGCTGGCTCCAAGGCAGGGTGGCATGACAGACATGCCTTTCAGAGGAGAAACAGTTTATGGCAGCCAGAAGGTAGCAAGAGCAACAAGAAACCTTAACAGCATCTTTCTACTCTTTTTATTTTATGTAGACTGCTGGATTAGGGCTGTGCCAAACCAATCACTCACATGTAATCAGTAATCACACACCCATAATCCTACCATCACACACTCTAGATCCTGAAAAAGACTGCATGAGGCTTGGGGTAGAAATTTAGACACAAGATAGAATACCAGGATTGCTTTTGCTATTCCCCTGGGTTTCTTCCAGTTCTATATAAATGTTAGAATTTTTTCTAGCTCTGTGATGAATGTTACTGGTATTTTGATAGGTATTGTTTTAAGTCTGTATATCATTTTTGGTAATTAAGAAAAATAAAAAATCTAATCAAAAGTGTTCAGTTGGAACAGACTGAAAACACTTCTGAAAATAGGTACAAATTTCCAATAGGCACATGAAAAAAATGTTCAGCATATTTGGTCATTAGAAAACATCAAATCCAAACAACACTGAGATTACTATCTTACTCCAGTATTAATGGTTATCATTAAGAGCAAACATTAAAAAATGCTGAGGAGGTATAGAAAAAAGAATCTTCTACATTGTTTGTGGGAATGTAAACTAGTACAACCACTAAGAAAATTAGTATGGAGATTCCTCAAAATAACAAAATGTAGAAATTCTATTTGACACAGTGATACCTCTTCTGGATATCTTCCTAAAATAGTTAATGACATCATATTACAGTGATACACAATCTCCATGTTTGTGGCTTCACAACTCTTAATAGCTAGATCTTAGAAGTGGCCTGTGGGTCCATAACCAAATGAATGGATAAAAGTGTGGTATATAAACACAATGCGGCACTACTGGGCCATAAATAAGAATAAATACTAGTCATTTGTTGGAAAATAGGAGCTTTCTGAGACCATAATGCCATGTGAAGTAAATGAGACACAGAAGGTTAAATATTGCATAGTTTATCTTATATGAGAAATCCAAACTATAAATTATTTAAAGAGCAAGATAAATATAGATCCCAGTAAGCAGGTAGATAGACTCTGTAGAGACAGGAATAAGATCTGTGAATGGGGAGATATAGGAGGGAGTGGAGGGGAAAGAAAAGTAAAAAGGATATGTGCCTATGTGTATGTGTACTAATTCTTCATGATGAATGTATTTATTATGTACCACAAACATATATTAATAAAAAGTTTTAAACACTAGAGGGGTGCTGATATAAAAGTATACTCTACTATCAAAGGGGTATCCTTATAAACAGTAATTAAAAGTCTAAATTAAAAGGTATTAACCCCTAAAATGGAATATTTGATTCCAGCTTGGGTCTTGCCTTCAGGTTATACCTTGGAGGAAAATATTCTGGTATTTAATTTTTGAGCACTTATTTTTTTAGATCTGTACATTCTAATACATTTTTCATTAGTCACACATGGCTGGTGTCCATGTGAAACATTGCAAGTACAAAGTGGAGTATGAAGAATTAGTATAAAAATTAATTTAAGATATTTAATAATTTTATACTGATTAATTGTTGAAAATTAATTCTTGGATATTGTGCGGTTAAATAAAATACTTCATTAAGATGCAAAAAGTCTTATCCAATGTAACCGAGAGAGAGAGAGAGAGAGAGAGAGAGAGAGAGAGAGAGAGAGACAAATCAATACAATTAGCGATTTTTTTTTTGGTACCAGCAATCAAACTTGGGACCTTGGGCTTTGAGGCAGGGAGGAGAATCACTGAGCTAAATCCCTGGCCCAATACAATTATAGATTTTTTTAATAAGAGATGTTAAAACAGAGAGCATTGAGATCAAAATCATCAGTAAGGACCATTTTGAAAATCTTTATTCTAATAATTTGGAGAATCTAAAAGAAATGCATAAATTTCTAGACACAAGTGACCTATCAAAATTGAACCAAGAAGATTTTTTTAAATTAAATACATCAATAATAAGCAATGAGATTGAAGTAGTAATAAAGTCTCCCAACAAAGAAAAGTTGGGGACCCAAGACATTCAGAGTTGAATTTTACAAAACTGTTAAAGAAGAACTAAACCAAAATTTCCATGAAATATTAAAGGAATGAATGCTTCTAATCTCATTCTTTTAGGCCAATATCACAGTAATATCAAAACAAGACAAAGGCACAGACCAAAAATAGAATACTGTAAACCAATATTCTTCATGAACATAGATGTAAAAATACTGCAAATTGAATTTGTTAACCCATTAAAAAGATCATACACCATGATCAATTTGTTCTCATTCTGAGGATGCAAAAGTGGTTCATCATACAAAACACAATAAACTTAATACACTACATAAGCAGAATCAAGAATAAAAATTATATGGTCACCTCAATGCAGAAAATGCCTTCAACAAAACTGAATATCATTTTATGATAAAAGTCTTGAAGAAAGTAGATATTGAATGACTATAACGCAATATAATAGCAGCTATATATATATGACAAGCCAGTAGTCAAGATCATTTGAAACTGAAAGCATTTCCTCTAAAATCATGAACAACAAACACAAAGATATCCACGCTCACTACTTTTATTAAATATAGTACTTGAAGTTTTAGTCAGAGCAATTGGGGAAGAGAAAAAAAGAAAAACATACAAATATTAAAGGAAAATTTTAAATCATCCATATATGGAGATGATATACCCATATTTAGGAGATTCTAAAGACTCCACCAAAAGATTGTAGATTTAATAAACAAATTTTGCAAAGCAGCAAGATACAAAATCAACATTAAAAAAAACTAAGTCAATAGTATTTTTATAACCTCATAATAAACTAGCTTCAAAGAAATCAGAAAAACAATTCCACTCACTCTATTCACAATAGCTTAAAAAATTAAATGCCTTGGAGTCAACCAAGCCAAACTGGTGAAAGACTATTAGCCAGGTTTCCCATCACTGAACACAAGACACCCACAACTTAAAGGAGGAAAGGTTTAATTTGGCTCATTATTTTGGGGGATTCGAGCTATAGTCAGCTGGTTCTAAAAAAGAAACATCATGAATGCCCACCAGCCACTAGCGTAGCCCATGGGCAGAGCATCCCAGACTGACTGGAGCCCCACTCTGTCAGGTTCACAATGCCCACTTGCGACCTGGAGCCCACTCACAGCGGGACATAAAGGCCATTGTCCTGAGCTGCAGAAGTGAACAACAGAAAGAGGGCCCCTCTGAGCTCCCTGATGGAAACTGAAGCCCACTGGAAAAGTGAAGAGAATCTCTGCAATAAAGGCACATCACACCAGGGTACTTAGTAAGTTGGAGGGATCATCACCTGCCATTGGAATCTGGATTATCTTCAGAGGAAAGTAGCTGGAACCTGCAATAGAACCTTGCAGAGTTCAACCCTGTAGGAGGACAGGGAGCTGAACTTGGGACTTGCAGCCAGAAATCTGCCTGAATCTCACAGGTCTCTGACTGGCTTACAGAGACTCATTGACTTGTAAGTGCACACTGCTGGCCATGTTGTCTACTGTCACAGCAGAGACATACCCTGAAGGAGGACCTTTTATTTGTCATTTTCAAAATTGCCATTATTTTTTGCTCTTATTTTTAATTTTTTTCTTCTTTTTCTACTCTTTTAAAATTTTTATTTTTTTCTTTTTTCTGTATTTTCTCTTTTATTTCTTGCTCTCTCTCCTTTGCTCCCTTGCTGTATCACATTATTCTTCAACTCCCTTTTTGTTCCTGTTCTGGCCCTAATTTGTATTTCTTCTTTATTTTTCTTTTCTTCTCTTTTCTTCTCTCTCATATGCCCTCTGGCCTCACTGCAAACTTTCCTCTATCCTTCTACCTGTCTATCCCTCCCTCCCAAACTCCTTCTAACTCCCTATCCCAAAGGGAAAGTTGCTATATTGAGGAATTTATTCACTATAAACATCTGTTGGGTTGGTCATGTCGGTCATTAATTTTGATTTCATTCACACAGTTAAAGGTGATAGATTAATAACTACTACAAATTGTCATCTTCTAAGAGGTACTTGATGCTATGGTGTTGCTGATTGTATCACTTAGGCTAAGGTGTTGTGATTGATCTAATCAGTTGTCCTTCTTGATATAATGAAAATGAGATCACCTCAGAGCCATTAGAGAGAGACTCAAAACCTAAAAACCAGATATATCTGGAAGACACCTCTGAGAAGCAATCATTCTATAAGGGTTCTAAATACATCAACAAAGATACTTACAATAAGCAACTTCAAAGTATCAACCCAGAACCTAAACTAAGGACAGTACCAAAAACAAAAATAAGAAGATATTTAAGCAAGGCACAAACGAAGACTTCCACCCCACAAAAGGCAAATGCTGGGGGAAATGAGGTGAAAAAGTCTGATAATCAATCACCTGGACACTTTGAACTGATAGCACAAGAAGTAACAAAACAGATGAATGAGGCTCTAGAAAAATCCAAAACACAAATAATCTCCCAGATAACTACAGAGATGGTGAGCAGAGTGAAAGACATGATTAGAGGCTCTAGAACAGAAACTGATAAAAAAAAAATAGATGAGCTCAGAAACATGCTGTAAGCCATGAATGCTCAGCATAAGAAAGAAATGGAAACCATGATCGCCCAACATAAGAAAGAAATTGAATCCATGAAACAGATTCAAACAGATATTCAGGAGATTGAAAACTCCATTGAAAGCATGCACAGCATATTAAGGGAATCTGAAGATAGAATATCAGATATAGAAGACAGGATTGTGGTTAAGGACCATGAAAATAGAGATTTCTTCAAAACAGTAAGGGACCACAAGAAATTGATCCAGCAGATGCTAGACGATGTAAAGGAGAATAACATAAGACTGATAAGAGTCCACAAAAAAACAGGAGAAGGTACACTTGGCATTAAAAAAAACTTCACAGAAGTAATAGTGGAAAACTTCCCAGACAGAGGTGGGGAAGTGGACATACAGATAAGTGAGACATATAGAACTCCAACTAGCCATGATCAAAAAAAAAAAAAAACTACACCTAGACATATGATAGTCAAGATCCCAGAAACCCAACAGAAGATCAAAATCCTACAGGCAGTTAGAGCAAATTACCTACAAAGGAAAGCCCATCAGAATCATGGCAGACTTCTCAACACAAACCCTCAAATCAAGGATTGCCTGGAGTGAAGTATTTCAAGCCCTAAAAGAAAATAGCTTCCAACCTAGACTGTTGGGTCCTGCAAAATTATCTTTCAAAATTGATAGGGAAATTAGATACTTCCATAACAAAGAAAACTTGAGAAATTTCATGAACACCGAACCAGCACTCCAAACAATTCTAAGCTATATCCTAGAAAAAGACAATGAAGGTCACAACTCCATGAGGCCCAACAAGGGAAGCCACCAGGCAAGGTAACAAACTAAAGGAAAAGAGGGAAAACTAAGAAATAAAAGAGCCAACAAAAGTAAAACATCATGACAAGGATGAGTCAATATCTATCAATTATAACTATCAATGTTAATGGCCTCAATTCACCAATCAAAAGAAATACACTGACAATGGATTAAGAAACAAAATCCAGCAATATACTGCATATAAGAAACACATCTAACTCAAAAAGAAATTCATAGACTGAAAGTAAAAGGATGGAAAACAGTTCTCCATGCTAGAGGACCTGGAGAAAAGCAGGGGTAGCAATCTGATTTGCAGACAAAATAGATTTCAAACCAAAACTAATTAAGAGAGACAAAGATGGTCACTACATCCTTGTGAAGGGAACAATCCAAGAGGAAAAGATGACAATCATAAATATATATGCACCAAATACAAATGCCCTAAATTATACAAAATAAATATTAATGGACATGAAAAACCAAATAAGCACGAATACAATTGTAGTGGGGTACCTCAATACCCCACTATCACAAATAGATCAACTAGACAAAACATTAATAGCAAAATTCTAGAACTGAACAAATGGACTTGATAGATGTTTACAGAGTGTTCCACCTCACAAAATCAGAATACATATTCTTTTTGGCTGCACACAAGTCATTCTCCAAAATAGACCACATGCTAGCTCATAGGACATGTCTAAGTAAATGTAAAAGAATTCAAGTTATCCCCTGTATATGATCAGACCATAGCGCAATAAAATTGGAGATCAATGACACAAGAAATCCCAAAACTCACACAAACACATGGAAATTAAACAACACCCTCCTGAACAATCAATGGGTTACAGAGGAAATTAAAGAAGAAATTAGACAGTTTTTACAAGTAAATGATAATGCCAGTACAACATACAGGAATCTATGGGACACAATGAAAGCAGTTCTACCTGGGAAATTCATAGCAGTTAACATTCATATTAAGTAAACAGAGAGAACTCAAATAAATAACCTAATGCAGAACCTCAAGCTCCTAGAAAAAGAAGAGGATAACAAATCAAAATCTCATACAAGAGAGGAAATTATAAAGATCAGAGCATAAATCAATGCAAAGGAGACTAACAGAATGATACAAAAAAATAATGAATCAAAGAGTTGGTTTTTCAAATGAATAAATAAAATTGATGAACCTTTAGCCAACCTTATCAAAAAAAAGAAAGAAAAGGCTTAAATCCATGCAATTAAGAGTGAACAAGTTTACATCACAACATACCCAACAGAAATCCAGAGGATCATCAATACTTACTTCCAGAACCTGTACTCTAATAAAATGTAAAACACAGAAGAAATGGAAAGATTCCTATATACATATGAATTGCCAAAGGTAAATGAAGAAGATATAGAAATACTAAACACCCCAATTACAACGAGTGAAATTAAAAATGTAATTAAAAATTTACCAACAAAGAAAAGCCTAATTCCTGATGGCTTCACTGCTGAATTTTACAAGACATTTAAAGGAGAACTATCACAATTACTCTTTAAACTCATCAAGGATATTGAAAGGGAAGGAAGGCTTCCAAATCTATTTCTAGAAGCAAGTGTTACTTTGATTCCAAAACCAGGGAAAGACCCAACCCAAAAAGAGAACTACAGACCAATCTCCCTAATGAACATAAATGCAAAAGTCCTCAACAAGATACTGGCAAACAGAATACAGAGGGTCATCAAGAAGACCATACACCCTGACCAAGTCAGATTTATCCTAGGGATGCAAGGATGGTTCAACATGCATAAATCAATAAATGTAATACACTATATTAACAGAGTCAAGGTCAAAAGCCATATGATCATCTCAATAGATGCAAAAAAGGCATTTGACAAAATCCAACACCCATTCCTGACAAAAACCCTACAGAAAATTGGAATAGAAGGTCTTTATCTCAACCTGATTAAGGCTATCTGTGAAAAACCAACAGCCAACATCATACAAAATATTCAAAAATTGAAAACTTTCACTTTAAAATCACAAACAAGAAAAGGATGCACACTATCACCACTCCTGTTCAATATAGTTCTGGAAACATTAGCCACAGCAATAAGAAAAGAGAAAGAAATAAAAGGAATAAAGATAGGAAAGAAAGAAGTTAAAATGTCATTATTTGCTGATGATATGATACTTTACAGAGAAGACCCAAAAACTCAGCCAAAAGAGTCCTAGACTTAATTAATAGATTCAGTAGAGTAGCTGGATACAAGGTCAACACTCAAAAAACAATGGCCTTCTTATACACAAATAGCAGACTCACTGAGAGAGAAATTAGGGAAGCAATTTCTTTCCCAATAGCATCCAAAAAAATGAAATATCTGGGAATCAATCTAACAAAGAAGCAAAAGATCTCTGCACTGAAAACTATAGCACTCTGAAAAAGGAGATTGAGGAGGCAATAAGCAAATGGAAAGACATCCCCCGTTCCTGGGTGGGAAGAATCAATGTAGTGAAAATAGCCATACTTCCAAAACTGCTATATAGATTTAATGCAATGCCAATTGAAATTTCAACAATATATTTCAGTGACCTAGAGAAAACAATCCAAAAATTCGTTTGGAACCAGAAGAGACCTAAACTAGCAAAAGCAATTCTAGGCAACAAAGACATGGCTGGGGGTATCACAATCTCCAACTTGAAACTATACTACAAAGCTACTGTGATAAAAACAGCATGGTGCTGGTAAAGAAACAGACCCAAGGATCAGTGGAATAGATTGATTAGAAGATGCAGAAAAAACTCCAGAATACTCAGCCACCTCATCTTTGACAAAGGACCAAAACTCCCTCACTGGAGAAAAGACAGCCTACTTAATAAATGGCGTTGGAAAAACTGGATTTCAAACTGCCAAACATTAAAACTAGACCCATACCTATCACCATGCACCTAAGATCGAAGTGGATTAAAGATCTAAATATTAAGACAGAAACACTAAACATGCTGGAAGATAAGTTAGGTAGAATTCTTGAAGATATTAGCATAGGAAACGACTTTATGAACCAAACCTCAATAGCACGGGAACTAGCACAAAGAATCAACAACTGAGATCTCATCTTATTAAAAAGCATCTGCACTGCCAGAGAAACCACCAACAGAGCTAAATGACAACCTACAATGTGGGATAAAATTTTTAGCAGCTGTACCTTAGACAAAGGACTACTATCTAGAATATATAATGAACTGAAAAAAATCAGACTCCCCAAATTCAAAGACCTAATTCAAAAATAGGCATCTGAAATGAACAGACATTTCTCAGACAAAGAAGGAAAGCAGCAAATAAATATATGAAAAACTTTTCAACATCACTGATCATTGGAGAGTTGCAGATGAAAACAACACTGAGATTCCACCTCACCCCAGAAAGGCTGCTATCAAGAAATCAACCAATAACAAATGCTGGTGTGGTGTGGGGAGAAAGGAGCCCTTCTCCATTGTTGGTGGGAGTGCAGAATGGTGCAACCACTGTGGAAATCAGTATTGAGATACCTCAAAGAACTAGGTCTAGATGTCCCATTTGACCCAGCTATTCCCCTACTCGGTATCTTCCCCAAAGAATTAAAAGAATCATACCACAGCGATATATGTACAACCATGTTTATAGCAGCACAGTTTGTAATAGCTAAAGCTTGGAAACAGCCCAAGTGCCCATCAGCTGGAAATTGGATAAAGAAGATGTGGGGTTTTTTAATAAAATGGAGTACTACTCAGCCATAAAGAAGGAGAAACTAAAGACATTTTCAGCTAAATGGATGCATATTGAGGACATACTCTTAAGTGAAATAAATACGACACACGTGTAAATATCAAATAGTTTCTATAGTGTGAGAAACTGAAAGTGTAAATAAGGATTAAAATGATTAAAATGAATAATTGATAATTTGAAATAGGAATAAAATGTTCAAAGGGGTACAGGAAGTTGGAAGGGTAGGTGAAAGGAAAGAAGGGAAAGGAAAAATTATGAGAAAAGAAAAAAATGGAAACGAAGTCTATGCAAACAAGGAAGGGTGGAGGGGCTGAAGGGCACACAGGTAATGGGGAAAAAATAAGAATCAAGATGCATCATGTACAGGTACAAGCACCCAATGATAAATGTAAACGTATTGTATACCTAAAATGTCCCAGTGAAAGAATTTAAGGGAAAAAAAAAGAAACGTCATGTCAGAATGGTACAGTACAGCAAAGTTGTTTAGATCATGGCATGAAGGAAACAGAGCAAGAGAGCCTCACTAGAGAGTAGGGGACAAGGGACCAGACATAGACCCTAGACCATGCTTCCATGACCTACACAGACAAATAGACATGTTCCCCACCAATACCACATGCAGATCTAAAAGCAAATCAAGTTGATAGCCCAAACCTTCTCAAATCAAGTTGATAGCCCAGCCACAGCCTCTGAAGGCCTGAATGTATGAGTACAGTAAAATGAGTTCAAGGGAATAAATTCCCTAAGAGGGCCTTCTCAAGGAGGGGTCTTAGGAATCCCCTCTTAAATAAAAGGTGGACATTTTTGTACCCATGAACCTGTGATGGGTAGGGTCTTGGTGATGCTAGCAATGTCCTTAAGGCATCTTTCTTCTTATACTTCCTTGTACAAAGTACTCGGTTTCTTTTTAATGGTACTTATCACTTCAACAGCCACATCTCCTTTGGCTTCAACTTTACACACGGTTTCTTCTGAGACAATATTTAAATTTTTCAAATTCTTGTGCTCTGCATTTTGCCCCTGATTCTTACCATAAACCTAGTTTATAGCAGCCAACAGTACTCATGCCATAACCTGAATGTTAAACCCTCTTAAAATTTTCTCTGACAGACTAATAAATCCACTGCCTCTATTCTCAGTCTCCTATAAAATCTTAAGAGATGGGTCATTGCAGAAAGTTTCTCTGACAGAATGAAACACTCATTCCCTGTAGTCTAACTGCCAATGCAGTGCTTTTGCTCAATTGAAATTTCCTGAGCCTGTGTTTTACTGCTGCATTCCTAATGGTATTCTCGTTTTCTGAACTCACCAGAATCACACATCAAGCACTGCTTAAAGTATGCTAAGGCTTCTCTAGCTGGAACTCCAAACCTTCCCAAACTTCAGTAAACCAGTTTCAGAGGCTTCTGAACCACATGGTCAGGTAAAGTCATAGTAATGACCCTGCTTCTCAGACCTATTTTCTGTATTGGTTCACTTTCCATTGCTGGAATACAATACTCAATATGTACAAGTTAAAGGAGGAGAGATTTAATTTATCTTATGGTTTCAGAGTATTGGTGAATGGTCAACAGGCTCCAAGGCAGAAGCATCATGACAGAAGATCATGGAAACAAATGATATAAATTAAAATATTCAACACAGCAAGAGAAACAATCAGCAGAAGGAGAAGACAGCCTATACAATATGGAAGAAAATCTTTACTAGTTACTCTTCCAACAGAGGAATAGTATCTAGAATATATAGAGAAATCAAAAAAATAATGCCACAGTAATAGTCCACTCAATAAATGGGCAAATGAATTATAAAATTCTTTAAAAATAACAAATGACTAAAAATGTATGAAAATCAAGCCCTAAAAGAACACAATCTCCAACCCTGATTGATGAACCCCTTAAATTTATCTTCTAAATTGATGGAGAAATAAGATACTTCCATGAACACATAAAGAAATTCATGACCACCAAACCAGTACTCCAAAATTTTATGAAGGATATTCTAGAAAAAGACAAGAATTCCAATAGATTGAATCCACCAGGCAAGGCAAGGAATAAATAGAAATGAAAGAAAGGGAACCAACAACAAGAAAATAATATAATGAAAAAGATAAGTCAATCCTTATCAGTTATAATCGTCAAAGTACATGGTCTCTATTCACCAATCAAAAGAAACAGATTGGCAGAATGGATCAAGAAATAAGATCCAACAATATGCTACATACAAGAAACACAAAAATGGAGACAAAATCTCTGTAAATAGGGAGGGGTGGAGGGGTTGAATGAAGGGCAAGGGAATGGGGGAAAAATTAAGAACCAAGATACATCACATAAAGGTACAAGTTATCAACGGTGAATATAACTGTATTGTACACCTAAAATGTACCAATAAACTTAATAGGAAAAAATTCATAGGCTGAAAGTCAATGGTGGAAAATAATACTCTGTGCAACAGGAGCCGAGAAAAAAGCAAAGGTAGCTATTCTATTTGTAGACAAAATGGATTTCAAGCCAAGACTGATCAGAAGAGATAAAGAAGGTCACTATGTCTTTGTTAAGGGAACAAATAAAAGGAAGAGATAAGAATCATAAATATATATGCACCAAATACTGACACACTCAACTATATTAAACAAACACTAATGGATATGAAAAATCAGATAAGCTCTAATATAGTTGTCACACTGTATGCCCACTGTCTTAAATAGACAACTAGACAAAAAAATCAACAGAGCTGAACCAAACATTTGAACAAAAGGACTTAGTAGATACCTACACAGTGTTCCATCCAACTACAACAGAATACACATTCTTCTCAGCAGCATGTGAGACTTTCTCCAAAATAGACCACAAATTAGCTCATAGAACATGCTTAAGTAAATGTGAAGGAATTGAATTTATCCCACATGTATTATCAGATAATAGTGCAATGAAATTGGAAATTAATGACAAAATAAACCACAAAAACTACATAAACATGTGGAAATTAAATAATACACTCCTGAACAAACAGTGGGTCACAGAAGATATTAGACATTTTTTATAATTAAATAATGCCAATACAATGTACTGGAACTTAAGGGGCACAATGAATGCAATCCTATGAGGGAAATTTATAGAAGTGAATGCCCACATCAGAAAAACAGAATGACCTCAAATAAACAATCTAATGTTAAACCTCAAGTTTCTAGAAAGAAAAGACTAAGTTAAACCCAAAGTTCATATGAAAAAGAAAACTTTAAAGACTGGAGCAGAATTTAATGCAATTGAAACTAAGAAAGCAATATAAAGAATCAGAGTTGTTTTTTTGAAAGATTAAATAAAATTGACAAACCCTTAATCAACCTTATCAAAAAAGGAAAGAAAAGACCCAAATCCATGTAATTATAAATTAAAAGGGCAAAATCACAATGGATCCTGCAGAAACCCAGAAGATCATCAGTATCTACTTTGAGAACCTGTACTCTAATAAGATAAAAAAAAAATTCAGAAGAAATTTACAGGTTCTTAGATACATAAGAATAACCATAGCTGAATCAAGAAGAAATAAAAATTCTAAATAATCCAATATCAATCTATGAAATTGAAGAAGTAATAAAAAATACTACCAACAAAAAAATCCCGGATCTTGACAGATTCAATGCTGAATTCTACAAGAACTTTTGAAAAGATTAAATGATACTATTCTTCAAACTCTTTAAGGAAATTAAAATGGAAGCAGTACTCCTGAACTCACTCCTGGAAGCAAACATTACCTGATATCAAAACCAGAGAATGATTTAAACAAAAAGAACTATAGGCCAATCTCCTTAATGAACATAGATACATAAATTCTCAATAAGATACTGGCAAAAAGAATGCAGCAAATCATCAAAAAGATTATACACCATGAGCAAGTATGATTTATTCCAGGGACACAGAGATGGTTCAGAATATGCAAATCAATAAATGTAATATACAGCATTAACAGAAGCAAGGACAAAAACTACATAATCTTCTTTAAAGATGCGGAAAAAGCACTTGACAAAATCCAACACCCATTCATGATTTTAAAACCCTAAAGAAAATTGGAATGTAAAAGTATTTATCTCAGTCTGATAAAAAACATCTATCACAAACTAACAACCAACATCATACTAAATGGAAAAAAACATGAAAGCTTCCATTCTAAAATCAGGAACTAGACAAGGATGCCCACTATCACCATTATCACCACTCCTGTTCAATACAGTTCTGGAAATATTAGCCAGGGCAGTTAGACAAGAGAAAAAAAAATAAAAGAAATATGGATAGGAAAGAAAGAATTTAAATTATCACTATTTGCTGGTGACATGATACACAATATAGAAGACCCTAAAAATCCTACCGAAAGACTCCTACAACTAATAACGAAATTCATTGGTATAGCAGGATATAAATTCAACACCTAAAAATCAATAGCATTCCTTTACACTAATAGCAAATTCACTGAGAGAGAAATTACAGAAACAACACCTTTCACAATAGCAGCAAGAAAATGAAATGCTTAGAAATCAATCTAACGAAGAAGTAAAAGAACTTTTCATTGAAAACTACAGTACTCTGAAAAAAGGAGATTTAAGAGGATATCAAAAAATGGAAAGATATCCCTTGTTCTTGGATAGGCAGAACCAATATAGTGAAAATGGCCATCCAAAACTGTTATACAGATTTAATGCAAATCAAAATACCAATAGCATACCTCATGAAACTTGAGAAAACAATCCTAAAATTCATTTGGAATCAGAAGAGACTTAGAATAGCAAAAACAATTTTGGGCAACAAAAGCAAGGCAGGGGGTATCACAATCACTGACTTGAAATTATACTACAAATCTATTGATAAAAACATCATGATAATGGCAAAAAAAAACAAAAAAACAAAAAAACCAAGGATCAATGGAACAGAATAAAAGTTGCAGGAAAAAAAACTCCAAACACATTCAACCACCTTATCTTTGACAAAGGGGCCAAACACCTTCACTGGAAGAAAGATAGCCTTTTTAATAAATGATGCTGGGGAAACTGGCTTTCCATATGCTGAAGATTGAACCTGGACCTATATCTCTCACCAAGCAGTAAACTAAAATGAAAAATGGATCAAAGATCTATATATTAAAACAGAAACACTTAATCTGCTGAAAGATAGAATAGGTAAAACTCGAAAGATATAAGTGTAGACAAAGACTTTTTTACCACAATTATACATTTTTCCCAATTTGGTCTCTTCCAAAGGTTGTCTTTGATTCTATTTTTAAGATATAATTGCTAAGTTAAATTACAAGTTTTTAAAATGTTTCAATTTCATGATATTGGAGTAGTCTACTTTCCTTCCTTAAAAGCATTCCTCTTTTCCTCTTAACCTTCACTTGATTCTTTTGAAAAAAAATTTTTTTATTAGTACGTGTTCACAGTTCATGCAGTTTGCAATCATCTTAGGAAGTTGTTACATGTATATATCTCAACTTGTTTTTTTAATGCCCCTTCCCTTCCCTCCCTCTCACTCCTTCTCCAATTCCCTTATTCTATTTTACATTCTTATTGATATTATTACTTTAGCTCGTATTATGATATATAGTGTTTACATTAATTGAGGTTATTAGATTTCTGTACATGGTATATCTTTATTCTACTTATTTACCCTTCCCCCTCCTCCTCACCCCTCACACTTTTTCCCTTGGACCACTTCCCTATTGGAAGAGATCCATCTACTTGTCCCTTTCTATCCATCCTTTATTCTTTCTTTGTACTTTGCCTCACTGAATTGAGAATTACCATATGGTATTTAAACTTATGTGTCTGTCTTACTTCACTTAACATCATATTTTTCAGGTGCATCCATTTTCCTACAAGTATTTCAAAGCTGTTATTCTTTATAGCAGAGTATTATTCCATTATATATAGATACCACATTTTCTTTATCCAAAATATTAAGAGAATCACTGGGTCATATGGAATTTCTAATTTCAGTACTTTCAGAAACCTCCTTACTGATTTCCATAATTATTGTACTAGTTTACATTCCCACCAACAATGAAGGAGAGTCCCTTCTTTACCACAACCTCCCCAGCATTTGTTATCATTTGCTTTCCTAATGATTGCCATTCTTTCTGTTAAGATGAAATCTTAGTGTTGTTTTAATTCACATTTCTTAAATGGAAATGGCCAGAGATGTGAACAAAATCCCAATCACATAGGAAATATTACAAAGAATCAACAACTGGGATCACATTTAATTAAAAAACTTTTGCACAGCAAAAGAAATCACCAGCAGAGTGAAGAGATAACCTATAGAAAAAGGAAAAAGTTTTATCTGCTATTCCTCAAAGGACTAATATCTATAATATATAAAAACTTTATAAAATCAGAGCCTTCTAATTTAAAAACCTCATCCAAAAATGTGCATCTGAAATGAATAGACATTTCTCAAATGAAGTGCAAACAGCAAATAAATATAGGAAAAAATGTTCACCATCACTGGTCATTTGAGAAATGTAAATTAAAACAACAATGAGATTCCACCTCACTCCAGAAAGAATGGTTATCATCAAGAAATTAACCAATAAGAAATGCTGGCAGCACTGACAGGGAAAAGGAACACTTTTCCATTGCTGGAGGAAGCGTAAATTGGTACACCCACTATGAAAATCAGTATGGTAATTCATCAAAAAACTAAAACTAGAGGTTCCATTTGACCCAGTTATTCCTCTGCTAGGTATCTTCCTGAAAGAGAAGTATCATACCATAGTGATATATGTATATCCATGTTTATAGCAGCACAATTTCTAATAGCTAAATCTTGGAAACAAGACAATATGCTGATTAACAGATGAATGGACAAAAAATGTGGTATTTATATACAATAGAATACTACTTGGCCATAAAGAAAGATAAACCAGTCATTTTTAGGTAAATGGATGCACTTGAAACCATAATTTTAAGTGATATAAATTAGACACACAAGTTTGCATTGTTTCTCTTATGTGAGAAACCCAAAGGGTTAATAAGGAGCAAAATGGAGGATGGTTTTGAGACATAGGAAGAATATGTTCAAATGAGAAGGGAAACAAGGAAAGGGGGAGAGGGAAGGAAAGGAAGAAAAAAGATAAAATAGAGAATGGAAAGGAAAAACAGAAACAAAGTTTTTGTAAATGGGGAGTGGTGGAAGTGTTGAAGGAAAGAAAGGGGAATGGGAAAAGTAAAGAATTAAGCTATATCATATACAAGTGATTCTGTATGATGAATGTGATCATTATGCATGGTAAATATGTATTAATAAAAAAGTGTGAAAAAATGTTAAACATCTTAAGTCCTTAGGGAAATGAAAATCAAATGTATCCTAAGAGTCCATCTCAACCCACTCAAGTGGCTATCATGAAGATAGAGCTGGAGAACACCATGTTGAGCAAAATAAGCCAGTAAGAAAGACAAATATTACCCCGGTGTAAATACCGAATAGTTTCTCTAGTGTGAGGAACTGATACTGTAAATAAGGACTAAAAGGATTAATAACTAATAATTGATACTTTGAAATAGGAAAAGGTCCAAAGGGGTAGGGGTGGTGGGAGGAGATGGGGAAAGGAAAGAATGGAAACAAAAAATTATGCAAAAAGAAAAAAAAATGGAAACAAAGCATGTAAATAGGGAAGGGTGGAGGGGTGAAGGGTGCACAGGTAATGGGGAAAATATAAGAACCAAGATACATCATGTTCAGGTACAAGCACCCAATGATAAATGTAAATGTATTGTATACCTAAAATGTACCAATAAAAGAATTTAAGAAGAAAAAAAAAAAAAGATAAATATTATATGTTCTGCCTGATAGGCACAATCTTAAAAAGATGACAGAAAAGTGGAGGGAGAACCTTATTAGACAAGAGGAAGAAAATAATGGGGAAGGGTGTAAGGAAGGGTAATGGACAGAAAAGATATGAAAACAAGTCAAGTATTGTATGTTTTTCCTAATACATGAAATCAAAATAAAAGTGATAGCAAGAAAGTAGAAGGGAGACTATTACTAGACAAGAGAAAGGGAACAAAGGAGGGTAATAGAGGGGATGGATATGGTCAAAATATATACATACATGAAAATACCACATTGAAACAATATTTCATAAAATTGATAAGCACTAACAAAAATATATTTTAAAAAGTAAAAAAGAAAGGAAAAATAAAGAATATATAAATTACCAACACCCTGTCTCAAAATAAAAGACAGGATAAAGCTTAATGCAAAGGCCCCATGTTTAATGCTCAGTACTGTGCTAAAAAAAAAGAGAGAGTGATTCAAAAAAGCAATAAACACTGGCAAGGATGTGGGGGTAAAGGTACCCTTCTACACTTTTGGTAGGAATGTAAATTAGTACAGATACTATGGAAATCATTATGGGGGTTCTACAAAATATATACATAAATACCATTTGACCTGGCTATATCACTCCTTGCTAGTCCCCCTGACTATCATGTAAACCACCTAAAAGCAAAGAGGTTATGTATTTTAGTCACTGTTGTATGCTTAGCAGCTGAAATGCTACATAAACAATTCTTTATGATTATTTACTGATGATTGAGTGAATTAAGCTAATTACAGCCATTAGTGGTCATTGTTGCTTCTACTTAAGTTTTGTTTAAATCTCACACACCGAAGCTTACAGTAACCATTCAATAATTGCTAGTCTTAAGTAACTTGCATGAAATGGGCAATAAATAACAATTTTTAAGTTTTGAAAAATAATCCCTTAATTTTGCTTCATGGCCACAATGAAGACACCATAAACAAAAGACCAGAAAGCATTATAAAGTAATTTGACTTCAGGGAGTTCCTTGCCAGACAGATCCTGTTTTACAAACTTTTTAGTTTCCTGGAAGAGGAAAATAGCTCTTTCTATAATTGGAAGAAGAGAAAGGAAAAGATAGCTCCAGCCATTGGATAACCAAATAACTAGTTTAGTGTTTAGAAATGATATGGCAATATGCTAACTGACAGACACCTTTGCCTAAACTCAGAGGGAAAGTGGAGTGTTACATAATGGATAAACTAAATAAGAATTTTGCTCTTAAGAAAAAGATGACATAAGCCCTCTCCTTCTGGGGCAAATGGCTCAGAATGTGTGATGTTTAGGGCCTGATGAGCAGCAGAGTAGGGAGAACCAGAGGGCTCAAGGAAAGTCTCTAAAGGCTGGCAAGCATGGTATTAGCCTGTGAAAACAGCCAAAAAAAAGGTGGATGTAGAGCCAAGAGCAGCAAGGGTCACAGCATAACAGAGGGCCTGTGGGTAATTCAAAATACAGAATAAAAGAAAGAAAAAACTGGGAGCAGAAAAGAGAATGCTAACAATTAGAGTGATTGCAGGAAATGGGGAAAATGAGCACATATCTCTTTGTATCCAGGGGAGCAAATTCCAGTTACATAACTGAGAGCTGAGTAAACACTGAGCCACTTCACATAAAAAGATGTGGGAAGAGGAAGAGGAAAGCAAGTAATGAAGGCAGCAGGACAAATGCTAAGGCAGCTGTCCTCATCTAGGAAGCAAAGCTAAATGCATGTTCCACGTACATTGTAACATCACTGACGTTTAATTTGGAAACTTAGCAAATTCAGTTCACGTTTTGTTTTTAAGACAAATTTTAATAGTAAATCTCCTTCCAAAATTCTAAAAGATCATTCATTTATGTTTTTCTAGTTATCAATTTTTTTAATTACTAGATTTGGGACTGATCCCTAGTAAACCCATACATTATAAACAATGTACCCTTCCTACCCAGCACCTAGGAAATGGGAATGTTACCTGGAAAAATCCCTAGTTAAGTGTGCTTTAAAGAGTGTATGATCAAGATTGTATTTGAATATTCTTCACTGTGTAAGCAGAATAAAACCCAGTACATGAATGTTTCTTTTGTACCCTAAGTCCATGCAATTAATTTTGGTCTTACTTCACAGCATAAATATGGCTGAAACTCAGTATTAAAACTTTCAGATGGTCAATAGAACTGTTCAGAATTAAAAATTAAAACCAATGTTAAAGCCTATTAGAACCCATTTTTAAATGCAGACTTGCAAAAAACATACCCTAGGTAAGTTATTAAAGTTCTGAACTGAATTATTCTTTTACAGAGAAGTTAAAATGTTAATGAAATGTCTTTACCAGGGACAAGAGACAGGAAAGGATTAAACAAACTACTGTTGTGTGACTCCGACTTAAGGGAAAATATCCATGATGAACCTATTATCTCTTTTTCCAGGCAAGATATTCATTGAATCCACTTTTTAAACCACCCAAAATTGCAAAATGCAATTCATTCTTCAAATAATTAGAAATCAGTATTGTGAATAGATTTTGATTGCCAGAAAAAAAAGTTAGCTTTTCTCATTAGCAAAGTGAAGCTGAAAATAAAGAAAGAAGACAAATTAAAAAATAGACTTGCTAATGGAACCTGGAAAAACAAATGAGGTTTTCTTAATTTCTTAGTGTCTGTGGAAAGAGTGTTTATGTTACAATGAAAAAGACAGCTCTGTCACATCTCTGAAAAGTAGAGTACATAGGAATCAATATTGAATTAGGTCAGATTATTTTTCCCCAGCAACTTTCTAAAAAAGACTTTAAAAATAAAACAATATTAAATCATTTATTTGTATTTATTTTTTCTCATATATTTAAGGGAAGTGGACTTTCAAGGTACATAATTTGACAGAAAGAGTTGAGTCTTAAATTCACAATGAACATTTAATTGTATGTATTGCATGGAACCAGTTCTTTAACTTCTGACCATTCATTTACTCTACTGTAAATAAGTGGAATAATTATTAACATCCAACAAATATAAATAGTCATGTAAAGAACAAACTAGATATCAGGAAGAATAGGCTTTTATAACTGAATTTCATGTTTCTCCTAATTTTGACTAAAGACTCTAAATCAAACATATATAAAACAGGCACTATGGATATCAAATACCCCTCCTATATACCAAGATAGTTCTAGTACCAACACCTTCACCATACCAATCAATTCACATAAATAGCATCATGGAAATTCTATTTAACTGAAAAGACATTCTCTTCCCTGTAGGGAATCAATGTTTCTGCCCTCCCAAGTAAAGTCGGAGAGGCACTAAGAGAACCACACAAAGAAATTTTAAAGATGGGATTGCCAGAATCGCATTACCTGACTGGGTGTTTGCTAAGGACCGAATAAGATATTCTTATGCCACTGGAGTGAAGAGTGATTAGGCTGGATTTGAAGGAAGTTGACAACTGGCCTCCCAAATAGTAGGACATATTTAAAGATTGAAACAGATTTTCTTCTTGCCAACAGAAGTGTGATTGCCAAAGTCTTGGTGGAGTATTCATGATTTCAAGGCAAGGAGAAAAGCTTCAAGTTGTGGCGCCCTGTAAGCCAAATAGACATCACAAAAGTTACCAGAGTCACATTCTTTAAATTACACACTTCCAAGGGGCTGAGCAGCAATAAAATTATATGGAGTATGCTTAGGTGGAGCTTGGCAATCAAGGAATTATTCACACATCAGCAAGGGAACCCATCAACATCAAAGAATGGTGAGAGAAGCAAACGTGTCTTCCAACCACACAAAGTTTCAGTATGAAAATACCCAAATTTGGAGGCTTGCCATGCAGTGAACATTTACAACCTGATTAACCAGTCTCAATGAGGTAAGAAATTTAATATTGTTTTACAAATCTGTTCTTTTGCTGGAGGAAGGCAAAAAAGAGAAAGAATAAAAGGACAGCTATCCTTACCTGCTCACCTAAGGATTAGGCAGGAGTTACAAAAAGGAGAAAAGTTTTGAACAGTATGTGAAATTTAAGTTTATATTGCACTAGACTGAACCAGAAAACTTCAAAATTTGCCAGTGATAGCATCAAATATCAGAGAAAGGAAATCGGTTCACAAATTTAATTTGTACCATGACTCTGGAAAAGATGGCCACATTTATGTTCATGCAAGAAAGATGGCCACTGTCATGTTCATTACCCAATGCTGGGTTTGAAAACAAAAACAAAATTTTACCAAACATTTCATGAACCAAGGTACCACTATATAAAGGTAGGGGGGAAAAGTAGAACCATTTCCAATGTAAACTCCATTGATTTTACACAATGTATTAAACAAGATACACAGATTATAACATACATTTGGGTGTTTAAAACAGCATAGAAATATTGTGGTTTATGTTTTTTATAATTGTAGCTGTTATTTCAAATCATAAAGACAGGTGTAAAGTATCCTTACTTTTTTCCTTCTTTAATTTTAAAGAAACTATCAGTAAAATAATATTTGGTCATTTCAAGTATATCATTCATTCATCCTAAAAATTCTTGAGTGGATTTTCAACATATTAAATTTGAATAAGAACCATGTTTCTCAAAATGAAACACTAGCCCATTTCTCATTTAACTTCTTTCTTAAGTGTTAATATCAGTATTACTGTTGCATTTTATGTGCTTTAGATTTCTTTAGAAAATAAGTTCAATAATATTTTTCCACTTTTTATGTTTAGTAAATACAAAAATAAAACATATTTTATTTAACGATCAACCTTCTTTGGCCTTTCTTGGTGAATGACATAAATTTCCCACTTCACAAAAATTAAAATCAATAGCTAAACCTCATTGACACTTGGAATCATAACCTACAAAAACTTTTTCTTTCCCTACCCATGACACTCAGAGAAGAGGGGCCACTGTCACTGAGTCTGCTCTTTTAGGGGTCAGCTTCTACAACCTGCAAGAACCTCTTCCACTGCTCCCTATTCCAAAGAGTGATTATAGAGGTATGGAAAGAGATTGAACACACAGGTCAAATTAACCACCTCTATGTGTATATCCTCCATAGAATCAAAGGTGGGAAGAGAAGTAGGTAGGCTACTTTGTTCAAACATAAAACTTCATGAAGTCTAAGATTTCTACCTTTAAATGTGGCCTTCCATATAATTATGAAGGTCCATTTGTCAAAAGAAGTGAATAAAATATAGTCTATCTGACAGTCTGTTAGGCCGATTTGTAACTTTAAATACTTAGATATTTGGTATTCAGACCTCTAAGTTTATGATTTCTCTAGCCTTGTGATATTAGAGGTGGGTAAAAGAGCTACCATCCTCTGTATTATGTGTTGAAGTAGGGCTCAGAGAATATGTAGAAAAGTAATCCATGAAACTATGTCATTCACTTTAAAAATAAATGAATTAGGAGTTTACTTAATAGATATTCTCTTCTTTGTTTTTATGCAGCTTTTGTTAAGTTTTCAAGCCCTTCTTCAAAATATACTTAAGCATTTGCAAATTAATTTCTGTCATTTTATGCCTGTTCCAGGAAATATGAGAATAGACTCTACTGAGTAGGCAGTACCCCTTCCCCTGGCTTAGCTGACTAGATGATGGTGGATACCTGATTTCAGCCAGACACATTATAATTTCTCCTAAAAACCAGCCAAATTCTTTGAGGCCCTTGAGTTGATAAAGTATTTAATGTCAGGGTGAGATAGCCATGATAAGCTTGTGAGTAAATGGAGCAAAGGAAGTCTAGCAGCAAAAAGAGAAAATTAAAACACACACACACAAACACACACACACACACACACACACACACAGTAGAGCACCCTTAACAGCCTACAAGAATTAAGAGTTCAATAAGACAGGGAGAGAGAGAGCCTCCTTTTGGTTTTTGCTACTTACATTTTCTCCTTCAAATTCAAAAAATGCCCTCATTGTTTTCTTTTTCTTTTAGTTTATAGTACATGTTGTCAGGTAAAAGGGCCGAAGACCAAGACCAGACCAGGCCACAACAAGCCTTTATTAGGGGAATAGATCTGCCGGGCTGTCTCTGAACAAAGGAGAGACAAAGGCCATATGGCTGGGGCAGGGAGAGTCTTTTATAGAGACTGGGGTGGGGCTTGTAGGGGCTGAGGTGGGGTTGAGTGAGGTAGTGATCAGGGAGTGGAGGAGCCGGTGACGTCACTAGGTGGTAGGGGGTGAGCGAGTATTAGGTTACTCTCTAGGTGGGACCAGGGGCATGCTGGGAGGAAGGGTTATTCTTTGGTGGGAGCAACCATCTTGGCATGACATCACACAGGGGAGGGGGCAAGGCACCATAGGAAGAGGGCAGCTACTATACATAATAGCTGCTGAGGTAGTGGAAGACCTATCACATGTGTGTGGTACATATTGTTTACATTCCTTGTGAGAAGTTGGTACATGTACATAGCACATCTTAATTCCTTTTTCCATCCCTTTCTTTCATTCTGTCCTCCCTCCAGCTGTCTCTTGATCCCCTTGCCTTTTTTTGTACATGTGCGGTACACAATGTCCACATTCCTAGTGTGGAGATGGTACATGTACATAACACATTCCAATTCCCTATCCTTCTCCTTTTTCCCTCTTCCATCCATCTCTTGATCTTCTTCCCCTTTGAGAAAGACTTATCTCCCTATTTCCTATTATCTTTTAATTTGTCTTTATTTTTACTCTAAGTTTCTCAAATAAGAGAAAACGTGATATTTAACCTTCTGTGTCTGATTTATTTCATTTAAAAGATGTCTTTGTATACTTACAATACATCAGGCATTTAATTTATGCTGACTTAAGTGGTACTTAGAAGTTGTCATCATTTAATAAAGACCAAACAGATGTTTTCCAGCTCTACAATTCTATGATAATATTTTGCCTACAACTCATATACTGAAACGAAGTTGAACCAATCTTTTGCTCTCATATCAGTTCTATGATAAGGCACTTTTATTATCATCATTTTTAAAGTGAGAAAAATGAGGCTCAGAGAATTTAAATAACTTGGCCAATGCCATTAAACAAATTGTATTTAGTTTGAAATAGTTTGATATAGGGGGAAGACATGTAACTCCCAAACCTATTAGATATCTGAAACATGAGTTGGTGTTTTCTAAAATCAAAGAATGAATTCTAGGAACAACGGAGGTTAAAAGTAGGAAAATTTTATTGAAAGAAAGCTTCTGTCTAAGAGAGACAGAAGGGGGAACAGAAAGTGGGTTGCCCATCCACCCCACTCTTCAAAGATGTTTTATACAGCAAAGCCAAGTGTTGACGCAGGTACAAAGTGGGACAAAACTATAAGACCCAATAGAAATTTACAAGGTAGGCATGAGGTGGGACAAAACCATGACCAGCCAATAAGATTACAAGTACAGTCACCCAGATAATATTGATTAAATGGGGATCAAATGGGAAGACAAGTCACATACAAGGAATTTCCCATTTAGAATATCAATCACTGCTATCTATCTCTAGAGGAAATAGTGCCTCTTCTTTTTATAATGCTAACCAGTGAATGTGCCTCAATTGTTCTCCATGTGGGCTCCTCCAGGGCCAGGGATTTAGCTCAGTGGTTCCACCACCTGCCTAACAAGTGCAAGGTCTGGAGTTTGATCCCTGATACCAAAAAAACCAAAATGGAGCTGGAATTGAAAACCAAGCAATCTGGCCGCAGATGCCATGTTGGCTCCTCCCTGTGCTGGCTCCTAGAGGGCTAGCACCTTGGAGACTGGGGCCTTGAGGGCTGGCACCTTAAGGGAGGCCTTGTCTAACTGCCTAAAAGATATCTAATTAATTTACCTATCTACAATAGTGTCACTCAATTAGGGTACATACACAGCCTGTTTGGGACCAGAATCCACACTCTTTTAAGAATTACAATTCACAGCATATCAACAATTTGTCTGTAATTCAAAATATTCATATTTTAGGGAAGTCTTATCATACCTCATAATTTATTTAGAAGTTACATTAAGCAGAGTAAACAAAACAAAACCAATATTAGAAGGAACCTGAGAAAACCATAATTCCAAATCACTTGGAATTATGAGTTTGATATGCAGATTTAAAGTCATAAAACTTTTAACCTTCTTTTATAGAATGCCTCATTTACTATGCTTTCTTAGAAGAGTTAAAAAGATTGATATATGGTAAAATCATTATGAAAATTAGAGAATTTATTTTAATTTTCCAGTGAATAAGCAAACATGAACTAGAGAGCAATAAGACCAAATATTTATTAAGGACTCCAGAGCTAGAGTAACAGTTTCTGCACAGCTGAGAATATCTTTGCAATTTAATATAATTTTGTATATAGCTTTCATTCTACTATAGCATGTGTTTACTTAAAACATAAGGGGCTAAACTATTATGTGATTAAATTGGATTTTAAAGGTTTTTTTGCCTAAAATCAATACCATTTTAAGATAAAACCAAATAAAATAATGTGAAATGTTAATGACCAAGAACATAATAATGAGCAATGCTGCATTTGGCTCATTAAGAATTAGGGAATAACAATCTACTCTTTGTACTCTGAGCCCAACTCCATAAGACACAGGAGAATTAAAGGGCAAAATCTCTGCATAAAGTGTGTACAAACCAGTCCAGAAGACAAATGAGATCCACATAAAAAATGTGAAAAGGACTTAAGAGTCTTTTTGGTTATTTATTTCTTCTCTCAATCCCTTAAATAAAGTTTAAATAGCTGTTTATGACCCAACCATGTAATATATCAGATGACACAAAATAAGCCTAACAAAGAAAGGAGAAAATAGGGATGCAATAATCAAGGTATTTTGTAGCAAAAAATGAAGACTTTGCTTTATCATTATGAGATGAGAAGTATTTCAATAAGCAAAAAGAAGAGACGAGCATTTAGTTCCAGAGAAGCATCATAAACCTAAGTGTGGAGACACCTAGTATGATATTGATTGTTTTCCTAGTATCTTTTACTGTCACAATAATGATTAGAAGATAAAGGTCCCAATTCTAAGATGAGTCCTCAAAGGGTTCTGGATAATTCTATCTTTCCATAGTCACTGGACAGATTATCCAGGACTAATCCAAATCAGCCCATGGTATCTACTGATTTCAGTGGTTTAATTGACTTGCTTGACTTTCATATCAGAAAAGATGCTTTCTGATACATTGGTCATAAATGAAACAATACTTGGCCTTTCTAAAAATAGACATCCGTTCTATGACAAGACAAAAGCAAAGGCAGAACAAATAAATAGGGGGAAAACAATGGGTCTGTGATTATCATAGGCATTCTATTTATTTATTTATTTATTTGGTGCCTGGGATGGAATTTGGATCCTTGTGCTTCCACAGCAGGCGACGAAACCACCGAGCTATATCCCAGGCCCTAAATTCAGTTTCCAGCTCACCTAGTGACCGGATCGGGGGTTTTTTTGTTTGATTTTTGTTTTTTGGTACCAGGGATCGAACTCAGAACCTTGCACTTGCGAGGCAGGTGGCGGGACCACTGAGCTAAATCTCCAGCCCCCATCATAGGCATTCTTAAGTAGTGAAACAAGGCATGGTGGTGCACACCTGTAATCTCAGCACTCAGAAGACTGAGGCAGGAGCATTGCTGCAAGTTCAAGACCAGCCTGGACTACATAGTGAGTTCAAGTCCTGCCTGAACTACATAGATCTTGTCTCAAAAAAAAAAAAGTAAGGATGCTTTTTTCCTCAGAAAATATAATATTCTTGATTTTTGGTTCAGTTTATAGTCCTTAAAAGATGGCACTTGTAAAGAAGAATTTTATTTTCTAGAATTTTGTGTTATCATAGAATATAACAACAATAAAGAAAACACATAGGGGGATTTGCAAAACATCTCTACTGTTTTACAATACTGCCTGACCCACTTAACTTCAATATTTATCACTTTATTAAAGTAAAACACAGTTTTACTTTATTTATTTTATTAAAAGTAAAACAGCATTTTCTTCTCAAAGATATTTTCAGAGTCAAGGACTACAAAAGGAGTATGTTAGGGCCAGGGATTTAGCTCAGTGGTTTCACCGCCTGCAGCGCAAGCGCAAGAACCCAAGTTCAATCCCCGATACCAAAAAAAAAAAAAATACAAAAGTTAAAAGGAGTATGTTATAATAATGTATAAGTTTTTAGGAAGAATGTAAGCATAATTGCACTAAAATGGAAGTCACCACTAAGCCAGTTAATGACCAAAGGTATGAAATGTCTTACTAATGTGTTCTAATTTCCAAAACACCCAGAATACTAGTCAAAAAGCTTTTCTGTCACTCACATTTCCCTTGAATCATTTTCTTTTTCAACATAACTGAAATATTTAGAATGGCACAGCATAGAAAAAGTCAAAATAAAATGGTGACCTTATATAACTCATTTCAAATAAGGATAAATACAATTCAACTATCCTATATTCCTCTGAATTAAAGTCAGTTATAATATTATTGCTATGGCTAAATTTTTTATTTTTCTCCATGAAATCTAAATAGTCCTTTCATTACTTTCAGTCAGTAGTAGTTAAGTGAAATTTAGGTCACCCAACTGTCCTCTTTTTTCTCCTATCCTAGTTTGCAAATCTCTAAGTCTCATCATTTCACATGCAGTCAGCACAAGATATAAATATACAAAATCAATACTCAGTTTGATAGAGGACTAATTTTAACAAATTTTATCTCTATCAAACTATTCTCAATGTTATTTTTATTTTAAATTTTAATTACTTAATATGTTACAGTTCTTTTCATTTTGTTCTCAACACATTTCTTCACATTCTCAACAATTTGTCCATTTTTTCTTACTTTTTATTTTTATTTATTTATTTATTTGTTTATTTATTTTGGGTACCAGGGATTGAACTCAGGACCTTGCACTTGCAAGGCAGGTGGTGGCACCACTGAGCTAATAGCCCCTTATTTTTATGTTTTAATTGATAATTATATATATTTATGGAGTAGAGTAAGTGTATGCAGTATATACTATGTATAATGATCAGATCAGAATAATTGGTATGTCAATCACTTTTAGGGAACATTTAAAATTCTTTCCACTAGCTATTTTGGAATATACACTTCATTGTTGTTAGCTATAATTATCGTTCTGTGCTAAAGAACATTAGAACATATTCCTCCTATCCAACTGCATCTCTACAACTAGCCTCTCTCCATTCCTTTACTCTCTCCATGTCTCTACCATTTCCACTCTTCCCAGCCTCTATTCTAATCCTTATCTCTATAACATCAACTTTTAGCTTGCACACATAAGTCAGAAAATATCTTTATCTTATACTTACCAGATAAGAAGCATAGTTAGCCCTCAAAATCCACATCATATACGAAGATAAACCTGAACAATCTAATTCAGGACTATGGAGAGCAGGATGGAATAGCTCTTTTTGCTGGACTCATTTCTAGACCTTTGACTATTACCTCTAAATTCACATGGTGACAGGGATAGATACTGAGGAAAAATCACAAGTCAGAACCTCAGATATTTGTTCGTCTTTTCTAATTTTTCATGTTATTAGTACAGATTTGCATTCATGCAGTTTACATGTACATTTTTGTATATGGCATATCTTTATTCTGCTTATTTCTCCTTCCCTACCTCTTCCCCCCACGTTTTTACCCTTGGACCACTTCCCTATTGCAAGAGATCCATCTCCTGTTCCCTTTTATTCATCCTTTATTTTTTTCTTTGTTTGTACTTTGCCTCACTCAAATGAGAGATACTATATGAAATTTAAATTTGTGTATCTGGGCTATTTCACTAAACATATTTTCCAGATGCATTCATTATCCTACAAATGTCTCAAATCTGTTATTCATTATAGCATAGTGTTCTATTATATATAGACACCATATTTTCTTTATCCAATTATTTGTTGACGAGTATACAGGCTGTTTCCAAGATTTAGCTATTATAAGTTTGCTGCCATAAACATTGATATGCATGTACTTCTGTAATATGATGTCTTAAGCTCTTTGGGGATGATACCTAGCAGTGGGATCACTAAGACATACAAAATTTCTAATTTCAGTTCTTTGAGAAATCTCCATACTGGTTGTAGCAATTTACATTCCCTCTAACAGTGAAGGAGGGTTCTTTTTCGCCACAGCCTCACCAACATTTATAATTGTTTGATTTCTTACTGATTGCCAATCTTTCTGGAGTAAGACGGAATCTTAGCATTATTTTAATTTTCATTTCTCTAACAGCTAGAAATGTTGAGCATTTTTCCATATATTTGTTGATCTTTTTTTTTTCCTCTGTGAAGTGTTTGCTCATTTCTCTTGCCCATTTCTTGACTGGATCATTAATTTTAGATGGTTTAATTTTTTGAGCTCTTTATTTATTCTAGTTATTAGTCCTCTGTCTGAAGAGTAGCTAGCAAAAGTTTTTTTCCCATTCTGTAGGTTATCTCTTCACTTTACTGATTGATAATTTTGCTGTACAGAAGTTTTTAGTCTGATATGTCCCAATTGTTGATTCTTGCCATTATTTCTTGTGCAATCGAGTTTCTGTTTAGATAATCCTTTCCTACATCTATGTCTTCAAATGTTTTACATATTTTATGTTCCAGTAGGTTTAATATTTGTTTTAATGCTTAGATCTTTGATTCATTTTGATTTTAATATGTGGTGAGAGATAGGGTCCAGTTTCAATCTTCTGCAGACAGCAGTTTTCCCAGCAGCATTTATTGAATAGGGTATCTTTCTTCCAACATATGCTTTTGTCTTCTTAGTCAAAGATCAATACCTGAATGTGTTCACATATCTGCTTTTGTTTCAGTATCATGCCAGTTTTATCACTACTGCTCTATAGTATAGCTTGAAATCAGGTATTTCTATGCCTTCTGCTTTGCTCATGTTGCCCAAAATTGCTTCTGTTATTTTGGGTCTCTTCTTGTTCAATACAAATTTTTGGATTGTTCTTTCTAGATATGTAAAGTATGCTGTTGATATTTTGATTGAGATTGTGTTGCATCTGTATAACAATTCTGAGATTATGGCCATTTTACAAAATTAATTCTGCCCATTTAGGAGCAGGGGACATCTTTACATTTTATGCTGTCTTCTTCAATCTCCTTTTTCAGAGTACTGTAGTTTTCTTCATAAAGGTCTTTCACTTCCTTGGTTAGGTTAATTCCTAGGTATTTCTTTGTCTTGAAGGTACTGTGAAGGGTATTATTTTCATAATTTCTTTCTTATCCCATACATTGTTGGTGTACACAAATGCTAATGATTTTTTTGTGTTGATCTTGTATCCTGATACATTGCTGAAATTTGTATTAACTTTGAAAGTTTTTTGGTGGAGTTCTTTGAGTCTCCTATGTAGAGTATCATGTCATTTACAAACAATGATAATTTCAGTTCTTCCTTTTCTATAAGTATACCTTTTATTTCTTTCTCTTGCTTAATTGCTCTGGCTGATGTTTCAAGTGTTATGTTGAATAGAAGAGGTGTGTGATAGTTAACTGATTGTATCAACTTGAGTAAGAAGTGCCCAAATAAATTGGATCAGCATAGTTCTGGGTGTGGAAGATGCCCTTGAGGGAAGATGTTTGCCAGATGGTATAAAAGGGAAATGAAGGAAGGCTTTCTTCTGTTTCTTCAGAGGAAAATTCAGAGGAAGTCTTCTCCTTCAACTTGAACATAGTCTCCTGGCTTCCAGCACAGATACTTAAGCTATCATTTGCAGTCCCTTTAGTCTCATGATACAGACTCCCACAGGACACTACATTGAGTTTAGGGCTGTCAACTGGATCCTGTGGATCTCCAGTGGTCAGACAGATCTTTTCCACTCTTCCACACTTGATGGTCATTGTAAGCCAACTTGTAAAATATGTAAGATATTTAAAATATGTAAGATATTTAAAATATGTAATATGTAAGATATTTGTATACCTTGCATTAAATATGTTTCTCTAGTAAGCACTGACTGATACAAGGTGATAGTGGGCAGCCTTCCTGATTTTAGGGAAATGCTTTTAGTTTTTCCCTATTTACTATGATGCAGGCTTTTGGTTTGTCATATATAGCTTTTGTAATACTCAGGTGTGGTCCTTCTATGAATTTATCATGAGGTGTTGAATTTTGTCAAATGCCTTTTCTGCATCTATTGATAGGATCATACAGTTTTTTTACATTGATTTTGTTTATGTGGGGCATTACATTTATTGACTTATGTGTATTGAACCATCCTTGCATCTCTGGGATTAAACCCACTTGATCATGATATATGATCTTTTTGATAATGTGCTGTATTCTGTTTGTTAATATCTTGTTGAAGACTTTTGTATCTATGTTTTTTAAGAAGATTGGACTATAGTTTTCTTTTTTAGTTGGGTATTTATCTGGTTTTGAGGTTAGAGCAATATTGGATTCCTTAAATGAGTTTGGGAGCACTCTATCCCTTTCAATTTCTTTGAAGAGCTTGAGATGTATTGGTGATTTAACAACCCTAAATGTTTTGTAGAACTCAGCAGTGAATTCATGACATGCTGAGCTTTTTTTAGCTGGGAAATTCTTTATTACTGTGTCAATTTCATTGTTTGTTATTTGGATTATTAAGCATATTCATGTCTTCTTGGGTTAGTTTTGGTAGTTTTTATGTTTCTAGAAATCTGTCCATTTCTTCAAAATTTGCTAATTTGTTGGAATATAATTTTTGAAGTAGTTACTATCTTCTGTATTTCTACAGTGTCTGTTGTGATCTCTCTCACCTTTTTTATTTCTAATTGCATTGATACATCTTTTCTCACTTTTTCTTGGTAAATTGGGCTATGGCCTTATTTATTTATTCTTTCAAAGAACCAGCTCTTCTATTTGTTGTTTTTTAAACTTTTTTTTAGTCTCAATTTCACTGATTTCCACTCTAATGTTTTCCCTCCTTAATTTTGGTTTGGGGTTGGGTTGTTGTTTTTTTCTCAAGTATTTTAAGATTTTTCAAAAGGTTGTCTATCTGAGCTGGCTGTGTTTTCCTAAAGTAAGCGTGGATTACAATGAATTTTCCACTTGGAACTGTTTTCATAGTGTCTCAGTGGTTTCAACAAGTTGTACCATATTGTCATTAACTTCCACAAATTTTTAAATTTTTCTTTGATACCTTCTGTGACTCACTGATTGTTTAGGAGTATATTGTAAATTTTCCAGGAGCTTTTGTCTTTTCAGAAATTTCTTGTGTTGTTGATTTCTAATTTCACTTCACAGTGGTCTGCTAGTATGCATAGGGTAATTTCTATTCTTTTATATGTATGTAAGCAGGCTTTCTGGCTTCATATGTGATCTATTTTGGAGTACCATATGCTGCTGAAAAGAACATATAATTTGTTACAGAGGGGTGGAATACTCTGTATGTATTCATTAAGTCTACGTGTTTAAGCGTGTGGTTCAGTTCTGAAACTTTGTTATTGGGTTTTTAAAAATTATTTCATCTTTTAATTTCAGAAGTTTTGGTTCTATGAAGATAGGTGCTCCAAAGTTTTGTGTGTATGTATTTATAAATGTTATCTCTTCTTGTTGGATTGTTTTCTTAACTAGTACGGAATGACTTTCTTTGTCTCTTCCAGTCAGTTTTAGCTTGAAGTTTATTTTACCATGTCTGATATTAGAATTGCTAACCCTGCTTGTTTTTGGTCTCCTGGTGCATGAAATGTTGCTTAATTTTTAGTCTATAAATATCCTTTGGAATTATATGAGTTTTTAAAAATGGAACAGATTGTGGGATTCTGTTTTTTGATCTAGTCTGCCAGTCTGTTTCTTTTAATTGGAAAACTCAGGTAGTTAACATTGAGAAATTTTACTGAGATGTGTTGTTTATTTATTGTCATTGTCTTCTTAATCTTTTGGTGTATCCTTTTTCTCTTCTTAATGTTTTTTGTTGCTGTTTATCCATTGCCCTCACAAGTTTCCTCTGTGTTTCAGCTGTGTCCAATTTGTTGTTTCTGTTGAGAATAATCTTAAGTATTATCTCTAGAGCTGGTTTGGCACTCATATATTTTATGAGCTTCTTCTTCATAGAAATACCTTATTGCTCCATCTATTTTGAAGGATAGCTTTGCTGGGTAAGTTAATCTGGGTTGGAGGTTATTTGCTATTAAGACTTGAAATACTTTACTCCAAGCTGTTGTAGGCTTTGGGGTTTGTGTTGAGATGTCTGTGATGATTCTAATTGATTTACCTTTGTCTGTGATTTTTTTTCTCCCCCTATGGGTGCTTCAAAAATTCTCATATTTTGCTGCATACCAGGCAATTTAATAAAGATATGCGTTAGTGAGCTTCTTTTTTCATCATAATTGTTTGGTGTTCTATAAATATCACTTATATTTCAAACTCTTTTCTTATATTTGGGAAATTTTCTTCCATAATTTCTGTAAGTATATGAGTGAATCCACCTGTGCTACCTTCCTCTTTTTCTCTAAGTGTAATTATATGTAGACTGGTCTTCTTGTTGGGTGCTGGATAGTCTTCTCTTGTTTTCTTCTTTTCTTTTTGGCTTCTTTGAGTTCTTTATTGTAATTTGCTATTTTGTCCTCAATATCAGACACTGTCTTCACATTGGTTATTTCTGCAATGTATGAATTACATGGTTTTTTATTTCAGGTATTTCTGTCTGACATCTTTTTGAGGACTCCATATCCTTGTTGAATGAGTCATTTAAATTTTGAGCTGTTTTGATTAGTTTGTCCAGTTTTCTACCTATTCCCCCAAATTTCATCGTGGGCATATTGGGTGAATTTGTTATGAACTTTTGATTCATTTCCTCTTTGAATTCATCTATTTTCTTCATACTTTCTATAAACTTTTCATAGATTTCTGCTACCTGGTATTTGTTTTCATCTCCTTTTGTGACCTCTTGTTTTGCCTTAAGAGAGTTGAAGGGGTGGAGATCTTCTATGTCCTTGCTTCCCTATTATCCTATATGTATCTGTGTTTGAATATATAGTCTACAGCCATACCACCCTGAACATGCCCAATCTCGTCTGAATATATATATATATACATATATATGTGTATATATACATATATATGTATATATATGTGTATATACACATATATATGTATATATATGTATATATATACATATATATGTGTATATATACTGGGGATTAGAGAAGTGAGGAGAGCTTGTGGTTTATATAGAGATCATTAGTTGGATGTTGCCTCCCTATGAATAATTTTCAGCTTTGTATGTCCAGTGCTAGTATTTGCTCCTTCTGTTGTTTACTTTAAGTAATTTTGACTGTGTCCCTATGATATGCTGAAAGAATTGCTTCTGGTTATAATAGTACCTATAGATTCAATCTTATAGAGAGTTTCTTCTAAATCTTTAGCCTGAAATTTGGAAGGGGTCACTTTCAGAATAAAACCCCATGCTGTATACAAAATAATATGCCTCTCATTTTCCTTTTCAGATGTGCTGTTGCTTTTGTATAAGAATTATATTGGTCATGTGCAATAAGTCTGAGATAAATCATTCTTCTTAAATTTTTTGAAATAGCTTGAGAAGAATTGATGTTAATTCTACTTTCAAAGTTTGTCAAAATTCAGCACTAAAGCTATCCTATCCTGGGCCTTTCTTTGTTGGAAGGTTTTTTTTTTCAGTACATGTTTGCCACACATAATGTTCACATTCTTTGTAATTGGTACATGTACGTAACATATCTTAATTCCATTTTTCATTGCATTTCCTTCTCCTTCCCCTATCCCTTAATCTTTTATCTCCTTCTTATTTGAGAAACATATTTCTCCCTCGTTCCTGTTATTTGTATTTTATTTTGCTCTTTATATTTTGAGTTTCTCATATAAGAGAAACCATGTGATATTTAAGCTTGTGTATTTGATTTATTTCACTTAACATAGGATTTCAAGGTGCATCCATTTTTCTACAAATGTCTCATTTATTTTTCCAGATAGCAGAATCATGTCATTGTGTATAACTACAGTACCAGGTTTGGTGGTGCACACCTGTAATCCCAGCACTTGAAAGGTTGCACCAGCTTTGCCATGTGTGGTGGTGAATGCCTGTAATCCCAGCATTTGAGAGGCTGAGGTAGGAGGATTGCCATGAGTTTGAGGCCAGCCTTGGCTACATAGTAAGATCAAGGTGAGCCTGAACTAAATAGCAAGACCCTGTCTCAAAAAAAAAAAAAAAGAAAAAAGAAAAAAGAAAATCCTAAATACCACATCATTGTCAATTCATCTGTTGATAAACATAAAAAGTGTTTCCAAGATTTTCCCCAAAGAATTAAAGACATAACATTACAGTTATATTACACCAATATGATGCCCACATTTTAGCAAAATAATTCATAATTTAAAAAAACTTGGGAGTTTTAAAATTGACTCATTTCATTGCTCATTATTGGTGTATTTAGGTTTAATATTGCTTCATTGTTCAATATTCTGTTGTACGTGTCCAGAAATGTATTCATTTCTTTTAGGCTTATTTAATTTGTTGATGTATAGTTATTAATAATAGTGCCAAATGATCTTTTGTGCTTTTGTGGTATTGGTTGTGTGCTTTCCTTTTCTCCTATTGTATTTATTTGGAATTTTCCGTATTTAAAAAAAAAATTAACCTAACTAAAGCATTGCCAGTTTTGTTTATCCTTTCAGAAAACTAACCGCATTTTATTGATTTTTCTCAAATTTTTGTCTCTATTTTTTCCTTAGTCTCAATTTTGTTTTATGCTCTGAGTTTTCTTATTTCCTTCTATATACTAATTTCAGGTTCAGGGTTTTTTTTTTCTTTTTTAGGTCTTTATTTTAAATCTTTCTACTTTCTGATATAGTCATTTCTTGCTATGAAGTTCCCTGTTAGGACTGTTTTTACTATCAAATGTAAGTTTGGTATGCTGCACTTCCTTTTCATTCATTTTAAGATCTTTTTAAATTTCTCTTTTAATTTTTTCATTAAATCATTGGTTATCTAGGACCATGATGTTTAATTTCAATGTATTTATACAAATTTTATAGTTCCTATTGTATTGTATTGTATTTTTAATTTTATTTCATTTTAGCCATAGAAATATGACTTTCTTTTTTATTTGTTAAGGCTTGTTTTGTGACCTAATATTTATTCTATCTTAGAGAATGTTCCATGTGCTGATAAGAATGTGTATTCTGCAGGTATTATATGAGACATTCTGTAAATGAATGTTAAGTCCATTTAGTCTTATAGTATAAGTTGACTCTAATATTTATTTGTTGATTGTCTAGATGATCTGTCCATTGTAAAAATGAAATGTCAAAGTTCCCATATTATTGTATTGGAGTCCAGGTCCCCTAAATAAAATGATAATGGGTTTATATATTTGAATAGTCCCCTGTTGGTTGCATATGTATTTAAGACTGTTATGTCTTCTTGCATAGGGACATATAAGGCTGGCCAGATGTGCTGCTTGTTTGAGGGGAAAGGGTATGGCTGTCCACCAGATGGTTGCTGGGCCAGCCTCAGGAGTATGTGACACTGTTGGTTGACAAGCTGTGTAGTGGCATATCCAGGAGCATGGGACCAACAGCTGACTGTCCATCAGGCCTGGTGCAGATGCACACAAGTGTGTCATGTTGGCCATTGTGTGTTGCCTTCTTCCCCCACCCCACCACACACATGTCTATTGTTCCCTGGAGGGTGTGGTACTACATGGACTTGGAAAGGTCTCATACTTCTTGCTCATCCTAGGCTTTGAGTATCCAGGATCATGGCAATGCAGCCACTCATGAGAGTGAGTATGTTAGAATGACAATTTAGTCCAAAAATGTAGACATGCTGTGGCTACAAATCCCACTGTGACTGAGAGTGGAGTTTCAAGAAAACATTGAGCCATAACAGTTTAAGTTATGGTAGGTGGCAGGTATACAACTGGGTCTCTTTCTTAGGCTAATATAATTGTGTGAACTCTAGACAACTTTCCAAACTGTTCTAGATCTGGAAGGGCTGTGAGGATCTGTTGTAGTAGACTACAGTCATCTGCAGGGTCCATGAGAACCACTGAAGGTCTCTAGTTTCCCTTTAGCTCATAAGTTATAGCCTGTCTTGGCTCTGACACAATTTAAGCAGAGGAACAGTGTGGGAGAAACTGAGAGTCCAGAATCAGGTTGTCCACATGGTCTGGCTCTAGCAAGGGCTCTGATCCTCACTTATAGACAGTGCCATCTCAATATGTTCACATAGCCTTTCTTGGGTGGAAAGAGAAAGAATAAGCTCTCTGGGATCTCTAAGTAGAACTCTAGTCTCATCATGAGGTTTCCACTCTCATGGCTTGATCTAAACCTAATTACCTCCCAAAGACCTCATTTCCAAATACTATCACACTGAGGTAGGGTTTAAATGTATGAATTTTGGAGAGATGCTATTCAATCCATGACACTGAAGACCTTAAATACTTAATTTCTAAGGTTAAGAAAATTTTTGTTGTTAATAATTCATTCCCATTACAAGAGCTATTGTAAAAAGTATGGAATATAATAATTGTACATGAGGATGCAGAGAAATTGAAACCTTCATGTATTGCTGATGGGAATGTAGAATAGTGTAGTCACCATAGAAAAATACTTGAGTTTTTTCTCTAAAAGGTAAATGTAGAATTGCCATCACACACAGCGATCCCACTACCAAGTATTTACTCCGAAGAATTAAAAGCAATGATGCAGACACTTCTACAACAATGTTCATAACAATTTTATTCCCAATAGTCAAAAGGTAGAAACAATACAAATGTCTACCAACAAGTGAAAGAATAAACAAGATGGGATATTATACAGTTATAAAAAGGAATGACATTTTAATACATTTTTCAGCATGAATAAACCTTGAAAACATTATGTTAAGTGAGATAAGCTGGACAAAAAAGGACAAATATTGTATGATTCCTCTTATATTAAAGACCTACAATAAGGGAATTCATTTACAGAAAGGAGAATAAAAGTTGCTAGGGATGAGGGAAGAGAGCAATGATTGATTAACAAGTACAAAGAATCTCTTTGGGATGACAAAATGTTCTGGAAAATGGTGATGGTGACACAACATTGCACATATACTTAATGGCAATGCATTATACACTTAAAATATTTAAAAGGGTAAATTACATCAAAAAGTAAACTAACAGAACCCTTTGTCTCCAAAGCATTCCAGAATTATAGGCTTCTCAACTGATTTACTTGTTAAGAGTGCATGTATTAATTCATCCTTTGCCAACTGGCAAGTTCTAGCACTGCAAAATATATTCTACCACCCAGCTAATTTTGCTTTTGATAAGAGGTCTTATCCACTTTCAGAAGTTTGGCTCATCAGCAAAATCATACTAAATTGTGATTTTTTTTCCCAGGGAATTTATAATAAATCTGTTCAAGGTACGGTTAGTTCTTAAAGAGAAACTAAGCAATCATGGGCTTCTCATTCTTTGATTAATTAAAAGTTAAGATTTCAAATATTACAATGATCGATAGAATTTGTGAAGGACAGAGTAACAAAATTTCATAGAAAATAAGCCTGCTTGCAGAGAGATGGCATTTATTCTCAGTAAGTAACAAATACTACACATCAAGCTTAGGATAGAGCAAAACCAAGTCAGTAGAAACTTACACCTATTCACTGCTTCTTAAACAAGAGTATGACTTATGAGAGAAGCTGGAATAAGCAACTCGTCTGTGACGATTTCCTTGGCTTTGTATCTGAACACTAAGGGACTATACATTAGAATGTTCACAAGGAAATATACAGAAGGACGTATAATTAAGAGGCCCAAGTATATGACTTACTGAAAAGATAATTTTATATCATAAAATATCTGTTCATATGTAGATTCCTAGGAAAAATTTTCAGTTTCCAAGGATTAATAAGTCATATAGATGTGATGAGTTGGGAACCTACTGGTTGCAGAATAAACCAGAAAATCCCTTAATCGCCTCTCAGTAGTTAGTATAGGAAAACTTTGAGTCACTTATAATTCATTAAGAATGAAGAATTTATTCCCTTAGGACAAATTATTACACTCTGTTCTGACAAAGTTGTAATTCATCTTTGGAAATAATATCACCTTTCTGTGCTAACACAGTAAATATAATTAGTCTTTAAGCTTGACTCATCTTTAGAACATGGCAAAAAGTCATGCACATATTGGAAAATAAAAATTCATAATTTTGGGGTTGGCAGGTGCTTCAGAAAAGGTGGTGGTGATGCAGATCATGGACTGCACACCAGACTCACATCTGAGCACACCCACAGCAGTGACACAGGAGGGGAGGGGTGACCTGGCACCTTGTGTTTCTCAAAAAGAGACTTCAGGATGCATAGATTTCGCTCTGAGAGTTCTCCACCCAGATGACATCAGGGACTACAGGGATGATGGGAAAAGGAGAAACCAGTGACATGTAAGACTCATGCTCATCAGTCGCAATCAAGTCTCAACCCTGTGGGGAAGTGTTTACCACATCATTTGGCTCCATAGACACAACTCCAAGCATTTCAAAGAAAAGAATTCACCATGCTTCTAGCCCTGAAAAGGGGAGAAGTTCACAACTCCATGAGGCCCAATAGAGCAAAGTCATTAGACAAGGCAAGAATCTCAAAGGAAAGGGGGAAATAAAATAGAAGAGCCAACAATAGCAAAACATCATGACAAGGATGAGTCAATATTTATCAGTTATAACCATCAATGTTCATGGCCTCAATGCACCAATCAAAAGAAACAGATGGCAGAATGGATTAAGAAGCAAAATCCAACAATATACTGCAAACAAGAAACACACTTAATTCAAAAAGTAACTCACAGACTGAAAGTCAAAGGGTGGAAAAGAGTTCTCCATGTGACAGGAACACAGAAAAAAGCAGGGGTAGCTTTCTTTTTTCCAGACAAAGTAGATTTCAAATCAAAACTATTTAAGAGAGACAAAGAAAGTCACTGCATCCTTATAAAGGGAAAAAAATCCAAGAAGAGGTGACAATTATAAATATATATGCACCAATTACTAGTGCATCCAACTATATAAAACAAATTTTAATTGACAAGAAAAACTAAATAAGCACTAATACAATTGTAGTGGGGGACCTCAATAACCCACTATCACAAATAGACAGATCATCTAGACAGAAAATCAACAACAAAACACTAGAACTGAATCAAACTTTTGAACAAATGGACTTAATAGAAGTCTACAGAGTATTCTGCCCAATAAAATCAGAATACACATGCTATTCAGCTGCACATAGGTCATTCTCCAAAGCGGACCACATACTAGCTCAGAGAACAAGTTTAAGTAAATGCAAAGGAAGTGAAGTTATCCCCTATATATTATCAGACCACAGTGAAATTAAATTGGAGATCAATAGCATAAGAAACCACAATAACTTAACAAACAAATGGAAATTGAATAACACTCTCCTGAACAACCAATGGATCACAGAGGAAATTAAAGAAGAAATCAGACAGTTTCTACAATTAAATGATGATGCCAATACAACAGAGACAAAATGGAAGCAGTTTCTACAAGGGAAATTCATAGCAGTAAATGCTCATACTAGGAAAACAGAATGAGGTCAAATAAACAACCTAATGCTGAACCTCAAGCTCCTAGAAAAAGAAGAGAAACATAAGCTCAAGGTTTATACAAGTGAGGAAATTATAAAGATCAGAGCAGAAATCAATGCAATGGAGACTAAGAGAACGATATAAAAAATCAACTAATCAAAGGATTAGTTCTTCCAAAAAGTAAGTAAAATTGATAAACCTTTAGCCAATCTTATCAAGAAAAGGAAAGAAAAGGCTCAAATCCATGTAATTAGAAATGAAAAGGGTGAAATCACAACAGATCCAGCAGGATTCCAGAGGGTCATCAATACCTACTTTGAGAGCCTATAGCCAATAAAATGGAAAACACAAAAGAAGTGGACAGATTCCTAGATACATATAAATTACCAAAGTTGAATGGAGAAGATATAAAAATTCTAAACACCCCAATTTCAATCAGTGAAATTGCAAAAGTAAATAAAATTTACCAGCAAAGAAAAAAGCCCAGGTCCTGATGGCTTCACTGCTGAATTCTACAAAAAATTTAGGGAAGAGCTAATACCACTATTCTCAAACTCTTTAATGAAATTGAAAGTGAAGCAAATTCATTCCTGGAAGCAAGCATTAATTTGATTCCAAAAGTGGAGAAAGACCCAAATGAAAAAGAGAACTACTGGCCAATCTCCATAATGAACATAGTTGCAAAAATCCTCAATAAGATATTGGCAAACAGAATACAGAGGATCAACAAGAAGATCATACACCCTGACCAACCATCCCAGGGATGCAAGAATGGTTCAATGTACATAAATCAATAAATGTAATACAGTATATTAACAGACTCAAGGACAAAAACCATATGATCATCTCAATAGATGCAGAAAAAGTATCCCACAGAATCCAACATCCATTTATGATAAAAACCCTACAGAAAATTGGAATAGATGGTCTCTATCTCAATATGATGAAAGCCATATATGAAAAACCAACAGCCAATATCATACAAAATCAACAGCCAATATCATACTAAATGGTGAAAAACTTAAATACTTCACACTAAAATCAGGAACAAGACAAGGATGTCTATGATCACCACTCCTGTTCAATATAGTTTTGGAAACATTAGCCACAGCAATTAGAAAAGAGAAGGAAATAAAACGAATAAAGATAGGAAACAAAGAAGTTAAATTATCATTATTTGCAAATGACATGATATTCTATTTAGGAGACCACAAGCACTCCACCAAAAGTCTTCTAGACTTAATAACCAATCAATAGAGTAGCTGGATACAAGGTCAACACACAATAATCAATATTTTTCTTGTAAGGGAACAAGACTATCTGAGAGAGGAACTGGAGAAACAACTCCTTTCATAGTAGCATTCAAAAAAAAAGAGAGAGAGAGAGAAATACCTAGGAATCAACCTAATGAAAGAAATCAAAGAACTCTACTATAGCACTCTGAAAAGAGAGATTGAAGATGATATCAGAAAATGGAAAGACACCCCTTGCTCCTGGTTAGGAAGAACCAATATGGTAAAAATAGCCATACTTCCAAAACTGCTATATAGATTCAATGCAATCCCAATTTAAATTCCAACAGCACACTTCACAGACCTTGAAAAAAACAATCCAAAAATTCATTTGGAACCAGAAGAGACCTCAAATAGTAAAATCAATTCTAGGCAACAAAGACAAGGTAAGGGGTACCACAATCCCCAACTTGAAATTATATTAAAAAGCTACTGTGATAAAAACAACATGGTACTGGCAAAGAAACAGACCTGAGACTCAATGGAACTGCTTAGAAGATGCAGATCAAACACCCTCACTGATGGAAAGACAGCCTCTTTAATAAATGGTGCTGGAAAAAATTGGGTTTCAACTTGCCAAAGATTAAAACTAGACCTATATCACTCACCATACACTAAACTAAAACTGAAATGGATTAAAGAACTAAATATTAAAACAGAAATACTAAACCAGCTTGAAGAGAGGTTAGGTAGAACCCTTGAAGACATTGGCTAGGAAAAGATTTCATGAACAAATCCTCAGTTGCACATGAACTAGCACAAAGAATCAACAAATGTGATCTCATTAAAAATCTTCACAGCATTTATAGCCAAATTGATGCATATTGAGGCCATACTCTTTTTTTTTTTGGTACTGGGGATCGAACTTGGGTCCTTGCACTTGTGCAGCAGGCAGTGAAACCACTGAGCTAAATCCCCGGCCCAGAGGCCATACTCTTAAGTGAAATAAATAGGACACACGTGTAAATACTGAAAGGTTTCTCTAGTGTGAGAAACTGACTGTAAATAAGGATTAAAACTATTAATAACTAATAATTGATACTTTGAAATAGGAAAAGGTCCAAAGGGGTAGGGGTGGTGGGAGGAGATGGGGAAAGGAAAGAATGGAAAGGAAAAATTATGAGAAAAGAAAAAAATGGAGACGAAGTCTGTGTAAATAGGGAAGGGTGGAGGAGTAAAGGGCACACAGGTAATGGGGAAAAAATAAGAACCAAGTTACATCATGTACAGGTACAAGTACAAAATGATAAATGTAAACATATTGTATTCCTAAAATGTACCAATAAAAAAATTTAAGCAAAAAATAAAAATCTTCACAGCAAGAGAAACTACCAACAGCATGAAGAGACAACCCACAATGTGGGAAAAAAATTTTACCAGCTGTTCCTCAGACAAATGACTACTATCTAGAATATACAAAGAACTTTAAAAAATCAGACCTCCCAAATTTAAAGGTCCAATCCAAAAATGGATATCTGAGATGAATAGACATTTCTCAGACAAAGAAGTAGAAATAGAAATGAAACATATGAAAAAATGTTCAGCATCACTGGTCATTTGAGAGATGCAAATGAAAATAATGCTGAGATTCCACCTCACCCTAGAAAGAATGGCTGCTATCAATAAATCAACCAGTAACAAATGCTGCCAGGGCCGTGGAGAAAAAGGACCCTTCTCCAATGTTGGTGGGAGTGTACCACTGTGGAAATCAGTATGGAGATACCTCAATGAACTAGTATTAGATGTCCCATTTGACCCAGATATTCCCCTGCTTGGTATCTTCCCAAAAGAATTAAAAGAATCATACCACAGTGATATATGTGCACCCATGTTCATAGTGGCACAGTTTGTAATAGCTAAAACTGGAAACAGCCCAATTGCCCAACAACTGGAGACTGGATAATGATAATATTTTTTAATAAAATCAAGTACTACTCAGCCATAAAGAATGAGAAACTAGAGACATTTATAGCTAAATGGATGCACATTGAGGCCATATTCTTAAGTGACATAAATAAGATACACATGTGTAATTACCAAATAGTTTCTCTGGTGTGAGAAACTGGAAGTGTAAATAAGGATCAAAATGTATAATGGATAATGTGAAATAGAAATAACAGATCCAAAGGGGAAGGGGAAGTTGGAGGGGAAAAGGAATAAATATGATAAAAGGAAAAAATGGAAGCAAAGTCTTCATAAATAGGGAGGGGTGGAGGGGTTGAAGGGAGGGCAGGGGAATGGGGGAAAACAGTAAAAACCAAGATACATTATGGAAAGGTACAAACTCTCAATAATGAATGTCAACATATTGTATACCTAAAATGTGCCAATAAAATTAATGAAAAAATATTGCATTGTTTCTCTGGTATGGGAGACTGAAAGGATAAAGACCAAAATGTATAACAGATATTGGGAAATAGGAAGAAAATGTTCAAATGGGAAGAGGAACATGGGAGGGGGGAGGAGGAAGGGAAAAGCAAAGAGGATATAGATGGAAAAAACTGGAAACAAAGCTTCTATAAATAAGAAGGGGAATGGATTGAAAGGAGGGAGGGGATTGGGGAAATAAGAATCACAATATGTCATGTAAAGGTACAAATTCCCTATGATGAATGTGATCACTATGTATATCTAAAATGCACCAATAAAATTACTTCTAAAAAAAGAATTTATGCATCCCAAAGAATGTTACAGAGACACTTTTCCCAGGGATGTGCAAAATGCTTGGAGCTTCCTTTGAAATGGATTAAAGAGCTAAATATTAAAACAGAACACTAAACCAGCTTGAAGAGGTGGAACTCTTGAAGACACTAGAATAGGAATGGCCTTCAGAACCAATGCTCCCCCCTTTTGTGTGTGTGTGTGTGTGTGTGTGTGCGTGTGTGTGTATAACTTGGACTGAACTCAGAACCTTGCACTTGTAAGGCAGGCACAGTGAAACTGAGCTAAATCCCCAGCCTCCCTTTTTAAAAATATCTTTCATGATCATAAATATTCAACTTTTGGAGGTATTTTTTCATGTTTTAAACAACCTAAAGTCCCTTACAAACAAGTTTAAAGAAACATTTTAGAAGCCAAGTTGAGTTGTGATCATAAAAGAATGGATTATGTTTCTAGTTTGACTCCGATGGTGATTTTAGGCAGAAAAGCATTGAAAATTATTTGCATCATTATGATACACATATCACTTCAAAGAATGCCCAATTTGAAGAAAGTATACTCATTCTCAATGTCCTGTACTTTAGTATGTAAATACTGACCTGGCATCCTAAAGTCAGAATTCATAGAAAAAAGTGGCTAAGTACCACTTATATTTTTTAAGTGCTAGGGATTAAACTCTCCCAGGGCTTTTGCACATAATAGTCAGGGGCTCTGTCCCTGAGCTGTACCCCCAGACCTCTAATTGTTCTTTGTATCTTTAATAGTCTGCAATATAAAATTATATGTAATTTAGTTTATCCTGTAGTTGTGTGTGCTTTGAATGTACACAAAAATTGTTTTGCAGTGCCAGAGATTGAACATAGGGTCCTCACAAACGCTAACAATGCTCTCCCCCAACCCCTAATAAAATTTTAAAGTCAAAGGGGGTTAAGCAAAAATAAGATGCTTTGTGGAGATTATGTGAACTACACATGAAGATATGCCTCAGCACCTATTACCAATAAAGCACTGACTAATGTATTGTTAATATTTCCTGTATTGTCATCCCACTAATAGGACAAAACCCATTTTATTTAATTTCCCATTTGCCCCTAGAATACTCATTAGTAGAGTTTGTGGCTGCCATCTTTACCCTCAAATAACTCCCAGATTATAGTTCTAATCTTACTTCCAGTTTGCCATGAACTAGCTTACCTTTGTTGTTATTCACATATTGCTCTAGTATATTGGTAGTCTTTGGAAGTAAAAGACATCACACTATTTATAGCACTGTGTTTTTAATAGTGGTATTTCCCTTCACAAAATACAGTAATTCTCAATCACTAAAAATGTCAAATCCTGGAAAACACAGAATTCCATATATATTCCATATATGTATGATTATATATATTTTTAAGTAAAATTAAATTAACACTGGTAATATAAAGCACTTTCTTATCTAAAAATGAAATTGGTTAAACACCCAGTCAAAATTTTTAGTTTTAAACCTTAACTCAAGTGTCTTTTGGTGAGAGGCTACCTTGATTTGCTAACATTCTTTCTTTATCCAGTCAGGAATTACTGAGTCCCTGCTCCATTCCTTGCACAGTTCTAGGAACTGGGAAGAGTGCAAAGGACTGTAATCCCAGCACTTGAGAGTCTGAGGCAGGAGGACTGTGAGTTTGAGGCCAGGCAGGGCTACATAGTGAGATCTTGTTTCAAAAAAAAGGTGAGAGAATCAGAACATTATTTTTAAATTTTTATTTATCATTATTATTATTCACTATTTATTTTTATATTAATTTTATTTTTCATTCTTATTTTATCCATGATGGGATTTTTTTTTTGGTACTGGGGATCGAACTCGGGACCTTTCGCTTGTGAGGCAGGCACCAGAACCACTGAGCTAAATCCCTGGCCCTCCATGATGTTTCTGATGATGATGATGATAACAATGACGATGATGAAACCCAAAGCCTGGCACATGTTAGAAGTGTTCTGCCACTGAACTTACACCCCCAGTCACAGTACATAAAGTTTAAAATTTCAGTGTGGTCACAGTATGGGTAATATATAGAAGCAGGCAAGGTGTGGATGTGAGATCAGTTAGGCTACTGCAGTACTGGGGTCAGAAATGACAGTTTGTGCAAGGTGTCTCTCGACAATGAATGAGTGGGTGGGGTGGCCTGTGTTCCTTGTGGTGTGTGGAACACACTAGACGTGTGACTTATGTGTTTAAAAACCATCTCTCCAGTTTTCTGGTTGAGACTGAGAAATTTATTTAGCCTTGTATCTGTTAGGTTGGAAGAATGAACATTCTGTGTCACAAAGACACTATGAGAATTCAGTTACATCATAATGCATGTTTGGAATAGTGGCCTCAGTTTCTGCTGAGGTTGAAGGCTTGAACAAGTGACTGGATGTGTAATAGTTAAAGAGATGGGAAAGCTACTAGTTCAATTTGGGATTCCAAATAGAGACTTCAACTTGACTGTTAGATTTAGAGGTGGGGAAATGGGTTGAAAAATCTAGACCAGAGATAAAACTTGAGAGTTGTATCTAATTATTATAGCCTTTAAAATGGATGATACTTTCCTGGATAGCACCAGAAAAGAAACTTCACATAGCATCAAAGAAAGCCAACATTTAGGGCTGGGGATATAGCTCAGTGTTAGAGCAGCTACCTAGCATTCATGAGGCCCCTGTGTTTGATCCTCAACACTGCAGAAATTTTTTTAAACCAACATTTAAGACAGAGGAAGCCATGCGTGGTGGCACATGGCCTATAATCCCAGTACTTAAGAGGCTGAAGCAGGAGGATCTTAAGTTCAACACCAGCCTGGGATATATAGCAAGTTTGTGACCAGCCTGAATGACACAGGCTGCCTCAAAAAACATTTTTGGAGGGATGGTATTGTCTACTGTTTCAGAAGCATACTATAATGGTGAAAGTGTAGAACTTAGAGTAAATCTGCATCTCACCCTTAATTTCCTCATCTTTAAAATGGTTATTATTTCTTTATCCAGTTTACTTGTAACATTTTAGTGCATTTTTATTTATAAATATTTGGTCAAACTTGAGGATAGGAAGTGTTTGGTGTCTTCAACAGCTAAACAGGGTAGAACACAGAAAAATAATACTTAATGATCTCTAAGTACTATTTAGTCACCTTACCACAACTTTATGAGATGGTTTCAATATTTTTGTCAGTATACATGAGAAAACCAGGCATGAGAAGCCTTAACAATCTAATCAAGGACATATAAATAGTAGTAGAGGATAAGCTAGAACCAAGTTGGCACTCAGTGAAGGCTAACAAATAAACATAAATCATATTTTAAAACTCACAATACTGAAAGTCCTAGTTAAGTACCTGTAAAAAGTAGGAAGATACTTCCATAAACCCTCAAGTATAACAGTCCTAGTAAATTGTCAAATTTCCAAGGCAGGGCAAATATTTATTATATTGATCTAAATGGACACTAAAAAAAGCAGAATCCAAAGTTATAACAATGGCATTGATGATTAAGTACTATTGGAATTTGGTACTATGGAGAAGCAGAGAAAGTAATTTGTACTTAAAATTCTGAACAATCTATATCCTCACCCATTAGTTTTCTTGATTAGAACTGCAGAGACCAACATAAAGTAAGATGAATATTCTTCTTTTATTTAGGTTTCAACTCTTGATTGAGAACTGTCTTAGCTCCTGGTTTTAGGGGCTAATATAAATGTCTAGGATCAGTCCCCAATAATTCTGCAAATATTAGAAATTCTGTCCACAGGAATCTAGCACCATGTAATGATCTTCAATCTAAAAGTACTAGAGAGTCAAGCTTTAATTTAGTTTTTAAAAAATCTATCATCCGATTATTAGTAGGGAAATTCTAAGAGAAATTCTAAGAATTTCTGGGAGCTGAAGAAAAGGATTATTGGAAGAGCTTTTACAGAATCAGTTCCAAAGCTTTTCTAAATTCTGGTTTTTTAATGAAATTTGAGGTTTTCCTATCTTTCTTTTCAATCCATTTGTTGTATGTAAGATTACTTTAAGCATATGACACAATTGGTATCAGTCTGGAATGTTGGGCTTTATGTTCTTAGAACTATTATAAATTCCTCTGTAAATTTCCGTTTTATATGTCTACAACAATGGTTTTCTAATTTACATTCCCATCAACAATGTAGAAGATATCCTTTATCCCTGTAACCTATTTGTTATTTTTTTGAGTTCTTGATAATGACCATTTTTACTGGAGTAAGATATGCACTTGGTGTTGTTTTGATTTTCATACCTCTAATGACAAAAGATGCTGAATATTTTTTCATGTACTTATTAGCCAGCCTATTTCTTCTTCTAAGAAGTGTCTATTCATTTCAGTTGTTCATTTTTTATTGTTTTTTGTCTTTTTTAGGGGGGTCTAATTTCTTGAGTTCTTTATATATTCTAGATATAAGTCTTCTGTCTCAGAAGTAGCTGACAATTTTTTCCCATTCTATATATTGTCTCTTTGCTTCATTTGTAGTTTCCTTTGCTGTGCAGAAGCTTTTTAATTTGATAATCAACCAATCTCATTGGTTGATTCTGGGTATTATTTCTTAGGCAATTACAGTACTGTTCAGGAAGTCTTTGCCTATGCCTATGTCTTTAAGAGTTTTATTAATTTTCTTCCAGCAGATTCACTGTTTCTGGTTTGTTTGTTTGTTTGTACCAGGGATCAAACCTGTTTTTATACATAGATCTTTAATCAAGTTTGATTTGATTTTAAAAATAGTGAGAGAAATGGACCAAGATTCATTATTCTGCATACCATTTGCTAAAGAGGCTACCTTTTCTCCAAATATATTATTGCTCCCTTTGTCAAAAATCAGATTAGTGAAGGTGCTTCAGGTTGTTTCTGCATCCTTTATTCTATTCCATTGGTCAACATGTCTTTGTGCGAGTACCATCCTATAGCTCTGTAGTATAACTTGAAGTTGGAGATTGTAATGCTTCCTGACTTGCTTTCATGTCCCAGGATTTCTTTGGCCATTCTGAGACTCTTCTTGTTCCATATAAATTTTAAAATTATTTTTTTCCAGTTGTGAAATAAAGATTATGGTATTTTGATGGAAATTGCATTAAATCTATATATCATTTTTAGTAATATGTCCATTTTAATGATATTAGTTCTGCCTATCCAAAAACCAGGGATGTCTTTCCATTTTCTAATGTCCTCTTCAATCTCTTTTTTCAGAGCAATGGTAGTTTTTGTTATGGTGGTCTTTCACATCCCTAATTAGATTAATTCCTATGTGTTTAACTTTTTTGAAACTACTGTGAATGGGACTGTTTTCTTTATTTCTTTTTCAATTGATTCACTATTGGTATATAGGAATTCTATTGGGTTTTGTGTGTTTATTTTGTATCCTGCCACATTGCTGAATTTATTAGTTCTAAGAGTCTTCTGGTGAAGATTTTTTGGATATTCAATATATAGAATTATATTGATATAAAGAATAGTTTGGCTTTTTCCTTTCCTATTCAAGTTCCTTTCATTTCTTTCTCTTGTGTAATTGCTCTGCCTAAAGTTTCAAATAATATATTGAACAGGAGTAGTGAGCAAACATACGCTTCTTTTGATCCTGAAATTATTAGGAATGTTTTTCAGTGTTTCTCCATTTAGTATGATGGTGGCAGTGAGTTTATCATTTAGCTTTTATCATTTTAAGGTAAGGCCCTTCTATACCAATTTTTGTCAAGGCTTTTTTTTTAAAATCATGAATGGGTGTTAGATTTTGTTAAAGGCTTCTTCTTCATCTGTTGAGATGATCATGTGATTTTACCCTTAATCCTGTTTGGAATACACTACATTTACTGATTTAAGTATGTTGAACCACCTTACATCTTAGGATGAAACCAACTTGCTCATGATGCATGATCTTTTTAATGATTTGTTGTATTCTGGTTGCAGGTATCTTGAAGATTTTTGAATCTATGCTCATTAAGGAAGTTGGTCTGTAATTTTCTTTTTCATTGGTTCCTATTCTAGTTTTGATATCAAAATAATTCTAGCCTCAAATAAGGAGGTTGGCAGTGCTCCTTCCCTTTAAATTTTGAGGAATAGGTTTGAAGAGTATTCACATTAATTCTTCCCTGACATTTTTTGTAAAATTCAGCGATGAATTCATCAGGTCCTGGGATTTTCTTAGTTGATAAAAATTTCATCACTGCTTCAATTTTACTGCCCATTATTTTATTGTTTATCATTTTCATATCTTCTTTCTTCAGTTGTGGTAATTCAGATGTGTCTAGGAATCTATTCATTTCTTCTAGATTCCCCAATTTAAAAATAGTGCAATCACTATAGAAATCAGAATGGAGATTCCTCAAAAAACTACAAATAGAAATTCCATTTGGACCAGATATAAATCTCTTTGACTTCATCCCAAAAGAGCTAAACATGCATACCCATGTTTATAGCAGCACAATAAATAAAACATTGAAGCAGCCTATATGCCCATAAAAAGAATGGACAAAGAAAATATGCTATATATACACAATGGAGTACTGTTCAGCCATAATTAGGAATAAATTTGAATCCATTTTAGGAAAATGGATGGATCTTGAGACCATAATATTAAGTGAAGTCAGTCACAACAGGTTAAATATCACATAATTTCTGTCATATGTAAAATCCAAAATATAAATAAAAGAGCAAACTAAAAGAGCAAACTAAAAGAGCTACGTTAAGAAACAGGGAGGTAGATTCTATAGAGAGGAAAAAGGGATCTGGAGAAGGAAAGACAGTGGAAGATTGAGAGGGTCAAGTAGAGTAAAAATGATTGAGATGTGATATGTATCCTTGCTGCTGAATGCGATAATTATGTATTGCAAACATATACTAATAAAAAATTTTAAATACTGTGATATTCATCTTATACTAGTCATGATATGAATCTTAAGGCTTAAGATCAATCATCAGGGCTTACTATTTCTAGGGGGTTTAAATTTTTAAAGATAGATAAGCTTGAGGGGTTTTTGTACACCTTGAAGGAAAGAAAATTAGATAAGAAAAAAGAATGAGGGGAAGCAAAAGGTGAAGACATGAAATAATAACACAAAAACCATTAAGTTCAAGTTGTGATTGGGAATATCTGAAAGAAAGATAATTTGAAGTTTTCACATTCCTTTTCTTAGACAATGAATCTTTCACAGAAGAAATTTGTGGCTTAAATTTCTTTTGAAAATATTCTCACAATAATAAAATCAATGCATACAATTAGCTGCTCTTATTCTGTTCCATGGTGCTTCTCAATTGAGCAATTTCATTTATATAAAAAGTTCTTCAAAGTAGCTACTATAATCCAAATTATCCTCAGGCAATCCAATTTCTGGGCCCCCTTCCGTCTCTCTTAAACAGAAGCTATCTTTCTCTCAATAAATATTTCTTACTCTTAAAAAATTATCCTCAGTGAAATCATATCATATAGAAAGATATTGAAATGAAAGTGTAAAGATGTATAAGAGTCAAAGAATTTGACCAGAATAAGGCTTTGATTTAATTTTAAAAAGAATTAAACCCATGGGAGTCTACCATCAATCCATCAAAAGCATTGTTGATATACTTTATTCTGCTACATCACAAAAGTCAGTTAGCCCTCACAGCCCACTACACAAACCTAAAAGTCTGACAGCTGCTGAAACTGTGGACAGAAATATCTTCCAGAATCAAGATTTCAAGAGAAAAATAAAATAAGATATGACTAAGAGAAGGTACTCATAAGATACTCATTGATAAGTAAACCAAGGAAAAGTTTTTTCAAGAAAACTGTTCTAAGTGAAAATTTTCTGGAGTTCTCAGGACTGCCAATTTGAAAAACATTTATTGGGACTTTTGCTCATTTATTTCTTCTGATACACTACACTACATGCACATACACACACAGCACAGAAGAAATATATATTTCTATACATCATATATATGATATATATTTTATATATGATATATATACACTATATATCATATATATGATAAAGACAAAAAGAAAGATAAATGGAGTTATTAAGAGCAAAGCAGGTTATCAACAATAATAAAAGCATTCAATCTGATCAGATAATAAAAATATACATTAAAAATGATTCTATTTCCGGTAGGAAAATATAAGTTTAAAATTTCATGTGACAAGAAAATAAATGGAGTTATATCTCTCCCTCCACCATCACAAAGGAACTACTGAACAAGGAACCCAAAAGATCTCAGTAGAGAATTCTGCTTCTTAATCAATAATCTAAATTTCATCAAGGATGTAGGGACTCAACTCAGTCTTACAGGAACCTTCAGTTCTGCTCTATCCAATACCATAGACCTTAGCTAGGTGCAGATATTAAGTTAGTTCCCTGGTTATACTAGCCACATTTTAGTTGCATATGTGGTTAGTGAATAGCATATTGGTCATTTCTATCATTGTATAATATTTTCTTGGAAATCACTTCAAAATTGTTGAACATATTGTCAAACAACTTTGTAATAAACTAAGTTTTTTAAACTAACTATTATAGGTGAACATCTCCCTGAAAGAATCTAAACAGTATCTGAAAAATTACACAAGTTTCTCAGGTGTGGTAGAGCATGCCCATATGTAATCCTAGCACTCTGGAAGCTGAGGAAGGAGGATCAGTGTGCATTGGAGCCCAGCCTAGGCTCCACAATGAGTTCAAGGCCAGGCTGAACTCCATAGTGAGACCCTGTTAAAAAAAAAAAAAATTACAAAAGCCAGAAATGAGTCTGAGACCCAAGTGTTTAAGGCAAAGCTTTTGAGGCAGGAAATTGGATAGAACTGAGCAAAGTTTGTGATACAATAGCTTAATCTTATTCAATACTCTAATCTGAGTGTCTTCAAATGAACCTTGATAAACTTTTATTTAATCAGCAAACTGGTTTCCTCAGACGAACAGACTATTGTCCCTGCTAAAATTGATCAATAGGAATATCTGCAGTAAACACTGAAATTATTTCTGGTTTACAGTATTATTTTTTCAAGGCAAAATAAACTATAACAAGGTTAATAAAGTCACATTCATAGAATTATTGTGCTGTTTAAGCACAAACAAATGCAGATAACATTTTTCAAATTATATCAAAATAGAAATTTTTTATGTAAAGTGAAATTAAAACTGTGCCCAAGACATTCACATTTTACTTTCTAATTTTTACATTATAAAATAGTACCATGAAAACATCAGGAAAAAATCATTAGTGAAATCTAAAATAATTAACAATGAGAGTATTTACATTTCTTATAAGAGTAGAGTCCAGACTTTTTTCAGACTTTGATTCTGATGGGTCACAATTAAGAAAGATCCATGGAAAGATGAATCATGCATTTAAGGGAATTCTGATTCAATAAAATTTCAATAATTTGGGCCCAATAAGTAACGTTTCTAAGCTTAGTTTAGTTCCCTAAACTAGCCATTCTTTAACAACATCATAATAAGGTCTAACTCTAACTCAGAATGCAATCTGCAAGCAAAAGTCAGTTGGAAAGAATATAAAAATAGCATCTCTAAGATCGAGTCTCCATGGACTAACAAATCACAATAAAACAAGAGGAAAATAGTTAAATAATGAAAATAATGAAATGACACCATTCAGAAAATTCTCCATTAAAAATAAATAAAAGAAAAAGGAAGAGTTAGCGAAGTCAACGTCATCCCCCAGAAAATAGGTCTCATAAGAGAAATGTGTGAAATTATCACCTGCCTTCAAGAAGTTTTGGTTACTTTATTTACTTATGTGAAGCAGAGAAGGAGAGAGCATTTAAAGTGTGGAAGATAAGATGTGATGATGAAGTAGTACCACACAAAATAGTGAAGACTGGAACAGAGAATAACTAATAGCAGATTTAACATGTTCTATTAGTCAAGATTTGCTAGAGAACCAGAGTCAATGGGGTGAATGCATACATAGATGATAGATAGAAGTTGGATGATAGATAGATCAATAGATAGACATATTTTCATGAGAGGATTTATTACGGGAACTGGTTCACACAATTATAAAGGCTGAGAAGTCTCATTGTTTGCTGTCTGCAAATTAAAGACCCAAGAAAGCTAATAATGTCCTAAGCCCAAAAGCCAGAAGAACCAAAAAAACCAATGTCCAAGGATATCAAAGAGAGAAAATGGATGTGCAAGTTCAAAAGGCAGAAGTGAATTCACTCTCTACAGTTTCTCTTATTTAGGTATCCAACAGATTGGATAGCTCACCCACATTGGTAAAGGTATATCTTTACTCACTCTATAGATTCAACTACTAATCTCTTGAAACATTCTCACAGATACACCAAGAAATAATGTTTAACAAACTATATGGCTATACAGAGTCTGCTTAAGTTGAAAAATAAAAATAATTACCACATATACTGCTAAAAAGAAATACTTTAACAGTCATATGATGTTCTTGAGAGAAGTTTTTCATTTAGTATGAAGAGTAGAAGACAGACAAAAATTTTCTTTGGCTGGGACTATAAATATATTTAGAAGAAGCTAAGAGGTAGGCGGAGGGCCATTAAATGAAAATAAAACAGATATTAATTTGAGCCTTCTTAGTTGCAAAGGAAGTGGCAGATGCATTTGCATGAGGATGAAGCCCTGGGAAACAAAATAGACAGTCTTTGAGTGTATTTGACTTATAGCACAAGGATACTTTGAGACTTAAGATATTAAGTAAAGATCTTCTTCAAATGTTTGTTTTCTTTGGTGATTTAATTTAAATGCCTTAGGCCTAAATACAAGAGTGACCATAAATCATTCTAAGCACTATCAAGAAACAATAAGGAATTGTTTTCAAGACAAGAGAATATATATAATATATATAATATATATTTAAACATATATACATATATATGATTATTTTGAATTTTACAACCGAATTATTCTTCATGTAACTTGCTAAAGCTTTTGAGTACAATAATATACATATAATAGTCCTTGAAAAATGTATTATCTTCTCAAATCAGTACAAGAAAAGATTTGAATCAGTACTGTCCAAAGAATACCTGCTAACATAAATTATCTTTAAAAAAATAGCACTCTAAAATTCATTCACTGGAACAAGAACAAATAGAAAAGCTGTTCATTTCTAGATTCAAGGAATTAGCTTCTACTATGACTAGATGAGTGCTTCTATGAGAAATAAATGCACTGAATAATAACTATAAAAAAGATAAATAACACGGACACCAGCAGCCACAGCCCGTGCCAGACCACACTGTGTGGGCTGCCCCTTGCCCAGACCATGCCTCTCAGGCCTTGCGGTATCTGAATCCCCACAGCAGAGGCACCAGGGAGAACATGAAGGCCATGGTTATGAGCCCCAGAAGATAAACAGAAGAACAGAGAGGGACTCTCTGAAGCTCCTCAATGAAAATTGAAGCCCACTGGGAAAGTGAAGAAAATCTCTTCAATAAAAGCACACTGGATTATCATGCTTGGTAAGTTGGTGGGATCAGAACCTCCCATAGAAACCTAGACTTGCTTAGAGGGGAGGACAGCTGGAACCTGCAGTAGAGCCTGCAGAGTTTAATCCTGCAGGAGGTCAGGGACCACAACTTGGACTTTGCAGCCATAAATTAGCCTGAATCTCAGTAGACTACAGCTGGCTTGCTGAGACTAATCAACTTAGAGCCACACACTGCTGCCCACATTGTCTACCAGGACAGCAGAGACATATCCTGGGGGAGAACTTTTTGTTTTGTTTTGTGTGTGTGTGTGTGTGTGTGTGTGTGTGTATGTTTCTTTTCTCTTTAATTTTCTCTCTCTCCCTCCCTCCTGGCTCTATATTTCTCCCTCTTTTTTCTGTTCCTTTTCCACTTTGAATGTTTTTCTCTCCTTCTGTCCTCTTGACTATCACTATTACAGGAAGATGAATACAATTTCTAGCTTCTCTATTTTTGTCAGTTTGTTCTGTACTTCTTTCTGTTCTTTCGCTCTGTCTTTTACTCCCGTCGTCAACAGATTCCCGCAAGTTGTGTGATCTTCCCATATCCTCTAGCATCACCTTTCCTCTCCCTCATCTCTCTATCTCTTGGTCCCCAAACCCTTCTAAATCCTTATCCAAAAGGGAAAATTTGCCATGTTGAAGGGTTTACTTACTACAAATATATTTTGGGTTGGCACTAGACATTGATTGATGTACCTTGGGCAGTTAAAGGTAACAAATTAACTGCTACCACAAATTGTCATTTTCTAAGCTGTATTTGATACTATTGTTGATGCTGATTGTATCAATTGGGCTAATGTGTTGTGATTGATCTAATCAGTTGTCCTCCCTGATATACTGAAAATGAGATTGCCTAAGAGTCATTCAAGACTCAGAGCCTAAAAAGTCCAGCTATACCTGGAAGATATCTCTGAGAAGTAATCACTCCATAAGGGCTCTAATGGCAAGTAATAAAGATACTCACAGTAAGAAATATTGAAGTATCAGCCCAGGAATTAAAGCAAAAAAACAGCACCAACAACAAAATTAAAAATGAGAGGACACCTTGGCAGGACACAAACACAGACTTCCAGCTCACCAAAGACAAATTCTGGGGGAAATGAGGTGGAAAAATATGATAATCAACAACCTGGACACCCTAAACTGATAGCATGGGAAGTAACAAAACAGATGAATGAGGCTCTAGAAATATGCAAAACAGAAATAATTTCCCAGATAACTACAGAGATGGTTGATGAGCAGAGTGAAAGATGTGATAGAGACTCTAGAAAAGAAAGAGGTTAAAAAAAATAAAATAGATGAGCTCAGGACCATGCCGGAAGCCATGAATGCCCAGCATAAGAAAGAACTGGAAACCATGAACACCCAACATAGGAAAGACATGGCATGCATGAAACAGAATCAAACAGAAAACAGGAGATTAAAAACTCCATTGAAAGTATTCGTAACAGATTGAGCGAATGTGAACATAGAATATCAGATATCGAAGACAGGATTGCAGTTAGTAACACTGAAAACAGATTTGTTCAAAATAATAAGGGACCAAGAGAAATCAATCCAGCAGCTGTTAGATGATGCAAAGAAGAATAACATAAGACTGACAGGAGTCCACAAAAAAGCAGGAAAAAGTACAATTGACATAAAAAAACTGTTCACAGGTATAATACTAGAAAACTTCCCAGACAGAAGTAGAGAATTGGACATACAGATAAATGAGGCATATAGAACTCCAACTAGCCATGATCAAAAAAATCTACACCAAGACTTATAACAGTCAAGATCCCAGAAATGCAACAGAAAAACAAAATCCTACAAGCAGTTAGAGAAAAGAAACAAATCACATACAAAGGAAATCCCATCAGAATACCAGCAAACATCTCAACACAAACCCTCAAGTCAAGGAGAGCCTGGAGTGAAGTATTTCAAGCCCTAAAAGAAAATAACTTCCAACTGAGACTACTATATCTTGCAAAATTATCTTTCAAATTTGATGGGGAAATTAGATTCTTCCAAAACAAAGAACACCTGAGAAATTTCATGACCAAACCAGCACTTCAAAAAATTCTAAATAATATCCTAGAAAAGACAATGAAGTTCACAACTCCATGAGGTCCAAAAGAGTGAAGCCACCAGGCAAGGGAAGAAACTAAAGGGAAAGGGGAAAAAATAAAAAATAAAAGAGCCAACAATAGTTAAACATCATGACAAGGATGAGTCAATATTTATCAATTATAACCATCAACATTAATGGCCTCAATTCACCAATCAAAAGATAGACTGGCAGAAGGGATTAAGAAACAAAATCCAACAATATGCTGTATATAAGAAACACATTTAATTCAAAAGGAAATTCATAGACTGGAAGTAAAAGGATGGAAAACAGTTCTCCATGTGACATGAACTCAGAAAAAAGCAGGGTAGCAATCTTATTTGCAAACAAAGTAGATTTCAAACCAAAACTAATTAAGAGAGACAAAGATGGTCACTACATTCTTTTGAAGGGGACAATCCAAGTGGAAGAGATGACAATCATAAATATATATGCACCAAATATGAATGCACCAACTATATAAAACAAATATTAATGGACATGAAGAACCAAATAAGCAATAATACAATTGTAGTGGGGGACCACAATACCCCACTGTCACATATAGACAGATCATCTAGACAAAAAAATCAACAACAAAATACTGGAACTGAACCAAGTTTTTGAACCAATGGACTTAATAGATGTCTACAGAGTGTTCCACCCCACAAAAATCAGAATACACATTCTTTTTGGTTGCACATGGGTCATTCTCCAAAATAGACCATATGCTAGCTAATAGGGCATGTTTAAGTAAATGCAAAAGAATTGAACTTAGCCTGTATATATTTTCAGACCATAGCTCAATAAAATTGGATATCAATAGCACAAAAAACTGCAAAACCCCAAAAAACACATGGAAATTGATTAACACTCTTCTGAACAAACAATGGGTCACAGAAGAAATTGAAGAAGAAATTAGACACTTTCTACAAGTAAATGATAATGCCAGTACAATATACAGGAATCTATGGGACACAATGAAAGCATTTCTAACAGGGAGATTCATAGAAGTGAATGCCCATATTAGAAAAAAAGAGAGAAATCAAATAAACAACCTAATGCTGAATCTCAAGCTCCTAGAAAAAGAAGAGCAAGACAAACCCAAAGCTCTTAAGAGATGAAATTATAAAGATCAGAGCAAAAATCAATGCAATGGAGACTAAGAGAATGATATAAAAAAATCAATGAATTGAAGAGTTGGTTTTTCAAAAGAATAAATAAAATTGATAAACCCTTAGCCAACCTTAGCAAAAAAAGGGAAGAAAAGGTTCAAATCCATGCAAATAAGAACAAAAAAGGTGAAGTCACAACAATTCCAGCAGAAATACAGAGGATCATCAATACTCACTTTGAGAACCTGTACTCTAATAAAATGTAAAACACAAAAGAAATGGACAGATTCCTAGATACATACAAATTGCCAAAGATAAATGAAGAAGGTATAGAAATTCTAAACACCTCAATTACAATGAGTGAAATTGAAAATGTAATTAAAAATTTACCAACAAAGTAAAGCCCAAGTTGTGATGGATTCACTGCTGAATTCTACAAGACATTTAGAGAAGAACTAAACACGATTACTCTTTAAACTCTTCAATGAAATTGAAAGGAAAGCAATACTTCCACATTCATTTCTGGAAGCAAGTGTTACTTTGATTCCAAAACCAGGGAAAGACCCAACCAAAAAAGAGAACTATAGGCCAATCTCCCTAATAAACTTAGATGCAAAAATCCTCGACAAGATACTGGCAAACAGAATACAGAGGGTCATCAAGAAGATGATACACCCTGACCAAGTCAGCTTCATCCCAGTGATGCAACAATGGTTCAACATACGTAAATCAATAAATGTAATACACTATATTAACAGAGTCAAGGACAAAACCATATGATGATCTCAATAGATGCAGAAAAAGCATTCCACAAAATCCAACACCCATTAATGATAAAAACCCTACAGAAAGTTGGAATAGATGGTCTTTATCTCAACTTGATAAAGGCAATCTATGAAAAACTAACAGCTAACATCATACTAAATGGTCAAATACTGAAAACTTTCATGCTAAAATCAGGAATAAGACAAGGATGTCCACTATCACCACTCATGTTAAATATAGTTCTGGAAACATCAGCCACAACAATTAGAAAAGACAAAGAAATAAAAGGAATAAAGATACAAAAGGAAGAAGTTAAACTGTCACTATTTACTGATGATAAGACACTCTACATAGAAGACCCAAAAAGCTCCACCAAAAGACTTCTAGACTTGACAGATTCAGTAGAGTAGCTGGATACAAGGTCAACACTCAAAAATCAATAGCATTCTTGTACACAAACAATAGACTCACTGAGAGAGAAATTAGGGAAACAATTCCTTTCACAATAGCATCTAAAAAAAATGAAATATTAGGGCTGGGGATTTAGCTCAGTGGTCCCACCGCCTGCCTTGCAAGCGCAAGGTCCTGAGTTCAATCTCTGGCACCAAAAAAGAAGAAAAGAAAAAGAAATATCTAGGAATCAGTCTAATGAAGGAAGCAAAAGACCTCTACACTGAAAATTACAGCGCTCTGAAAAAAGAGATCAAAGAGGACATAAGAAAATGGAAAGACATCCCTTGTTCCTGGGTAGGAAGAATCAATATAGTGAAAATGACCATACTTTCAAAACAGCTATATAGATTTAATGCAATGCCAATTGAAATCCCAACAATGTATTTCACAGAGCTAGAGAAAACAATCCAAAAATTTATTTGGAACCAGAAGATACCCAGAGTAGAAAAGCAATTCTAGGCAACAGAAACATGGCAGGAGGTATCACAGTCTCCAACTTGAAACTATACTACAAAGCTACTGTGATAAAAACAGCATGGTACTGGCAAGGACACAGAGCTGAGGACCAGTAGAATAGACTAGAAGATACAGAAACAATTCCAGACATACTCAGCTACCTCATCCTTGATAAAGGACCCAACCATCCTCACTGGAGGAAAGCTAGCCTCTTTAATAAATGGTGTTGGAAAAGCTGGATTTCAAGCTGCCGAACATTAAAACTAGACCAATATCTATCACCATGAACTAAACTAAGATCAAAGTGGATTAAAGATCTAAATATTAAAACAGAAACACTAAACTTGCTGGAAGATACATTAGATAGAACTCTTGAAGACGTTGGCATAGGAAAAGACTTTATGAACAAAACCTCAGTAGCATGGGAACTAGCACAGAGAATCAACAACTGGGATCTCATCTTATTAAAAAGCTCCTGCACTGCAAAAGAAACCACCAACAGAGCTAAGAGACAACCTACAATGTGGGAAAAACATTTTAGCTGCTGTACTTTGGACAAAGGTCTACTATCTAGAATATATAAAGAGCTGAAAAAAGTCAGACCCCCCAAATTCAAAGACCCAATTCAAAAATGGGCATCTGAAATGAACAGACATTTCTCAGACAAGGAAGTAAAAGCAGCAAATAAATATATGAAAAAAATGTTCAACATCACTGGTCATTAGAGAGATGCAGATGAAAACAACACTGAGATTCCACCTCACCCCAGAAGGAATGCCTGCTATCATGAAATCAACCAATAACAAATGTTGGCAGGAACCCTTCTCCATTGTTGGTGTGAGTGCAGACTGGTGCAACCACAGTGGAAATCATCAGTATGGAGATACGTCAAAGAACTAGGCTTGGAGGTCCCATTTGGCCCAGCTATTCCTCTGCTGGTTATCTTCCCAAAAGAATTAAAGGCATCATACCATAGAGATACATATGGGACCCATGTTACAGTGGCACAGATGTTAATAGCTAAAGCTTGGAAATAGCCCAAGTCCCCATTAGCTGGAAACTGGATAAAGAAGATGTGGGTTTTTTTTTTAATAAAATGGAGTATTACTCAGCCATAAAGAATGAGAAACTAGAGACATTTATAGCTAAACAGATGCACATTGAGGCCATACTCTTAAGTGCTATAAATAGGACACACGTGTAAAAACCAAATCGTTTCTCTGGTGTGAGAAACTGAAAGTGTAAATGAGGATTAAAATGAATAATTGATAATGTGAAATAGGAATAAAAGATCCAAAGGCGTTGGGGAAGTGGGAGGGGTAAGGGAAAGGAAAGAAGGGAAAGGAAAAATTATGAGAAAAGGAAAAAATGTAAACAAAGTTTTATAAATAGGGAAGGGTGGAGGGGGTGAAGGGAGGACAGTAAATGCAGAAAAAATAAGAACCAAGATACATCATATGTAAAGGTACAAGTTCCCAATGATAAATGTAAATGTATACCTAAAATGTACCAAAAAATAATTTGAGGAAAGGGAAAAAAAAGAAAAAAGAAAAATTACAAAAGAAGCCAAGGTAGAAGTAGATATCCTAACAGTAGGCAGTTGAAAATAAATTCCCATTCCTATTATTGGAGGGCTCAAAAATACAAAGACATATTAAATTTTACTTTTGAACTTCCATGGCTGTCCCCATGGTAACAGTCCAGGGCATTCAGCTGGAAAATTTAAATTAAAAACCATAGGTTGGACAGAAAGAACAAATGTACACAACTCCTTAACCCAATTGAACAGATTAATCTAGCATTCATTTTTTTAAAATATTAGAAAGTTTTCTGTCATAATTAGGTAATGGAGTAATTGAAGATGATAAGGTAATATTTTAAGAAGATGAATGCAGAACTATAATGCAGCAAATTTTCTGAAGATGTTAATCCTTCTCCAAAATGGCAGTCATTTCCTTTCTTCAAAAAAAGTCCTTTTATACATTTTTATAAGAATAAATATATATACACAGAAACAAGAATTTTTAAATTTTAGAATTTAAGATGAAAAATAAATCTTTCTTCCTACCTCCCACTCCCAATTTTACTCTCCATTCAGACAACCATTTCATTACTACAGTTTCTCACTTTATTTCTTCTAGAAGTTATGTTTGTAACTACAAACAATATGCCTAAACCTTTACACTCTATTTTTTTACTGTGTTCTCTACTAGAAAAGATGGTACATTAGTTTATTTCATCTAATATTCTTCTCTTCCAAGTCTTTAAAAAATTATGATTTTAGTTAGTTTAACTTAAAAGTTAAAATAACTTGCTTAAACATTAATTCCTTTAACTTTAAGTAGCACTTTCTAACTCCACATTAGAAATGTGAAAGTATTAGTACTTCTATACCTCCTATTTCCTCTCTTTCCTCCTACTTCCCAATCATGATCAGTTTTACCAACATTTTATTGTTGAGATATATATAGAATTTGCATTTTCTTCTGTAATAATGATACATGCCTTAATTCATTGTCAATTGTTGATTTTGAACTAAAAGCTAATAGAAAGTATTTACATTATTATTCACTAGAGAATCATGTAGGCTGGGTGAATTTAGAGAAAAATTAATCTATCAAGGGAAACTGTGAATAAAATACTTCAAGAATATGGACCAAATGGATTCCCTGGTTTACTTGACCATTTCTCAAGTCCTTTAGTAGGATTGAATAGTTAACAAAATAACAAAGTTACATTTTCCAGAATTTAAAATAAAGGTAAGGTCTTAGAATGGTGCTAGTGACAGATCATTTGCCTAGTATGTCCAAGAGCTGGTTTCCATTCCCAACAGCAAAAAAAGAAAGAAAATAAAAATTAATTAAACAAATAAATATAAAATATTTCAAGTTTAAAAGGCTCATTAAGTGCCAAAAAGAAAAGATAAGTAAAACCTCACCCTGAGATACATTAAAATGTATCATTTATAAATACAAAAAAACAGAAATTTTTTAAAACTTCACAAAGATAAAGAGGTCACATACAAAGGAATAAAAATGAGACTAAAGAGATTTTTTTCAATAGCAATATTGGATGTAAGAAGATAATGTTACTTAAAATGTGAATGCATGATAAAATATTCTCAAATGTATATTTGTAAGCTTTCTTGTAGTAGAACTTCTTAATTCTTAACACAATGCCTGATACAAGGCAGATAGTAAACCAATAGCAAAAAAAGGAGAAAAAAGTGGAGAAAATGAAGAAGAGAGAGAGAAAGGGAGGAAGGGAGTGAGGAAGGAAGGAAGGAAAGAAAGAGAGAAAGAAAGAAAGAAAGAAAGAAAGAAAGAAAGAAAGAAAGAAAGAAAGAAAGAAAGAAAGAAAGAAAAGAAAGAAGAAAGAAAGAAAGAGATGGAGAAAATCTTCAAGTAAGCACAGAAATAAATTCCATGAAAACAGAAACACAGTGCAGACCATGGGGGAACATGCCTGTAATCAAAGCTACTCAGGAGGTTGAGGCAGCAGCATCACAATAAAACAGCTTGGACTATGTAGCAAGACCCATTCACAAAATAAAATTTTGAAAATGTCTCAAGGGCATAGCTCAGCAGTGGAATGCTTGCCTAGCATGTATGAGATCCTGTGTTTAATCCCCAGCACTACAAAACAAATGAAACAGAAACAGAAACACCCTTTCTTTCTTTCTCTTTCTTTCTTTCTTTCTTTTTTTCCTTTTCTTTCCTTCCTTCCTTCCCTCCCTCCTTTCCTTTCCTTTCCTTCTTTCTTTCTTTCTTCCTTCCTTCCTTCCTTCCTTCCTTTTTTCTTTCTTACTTTCTTTTTTTGGCACCAGGGATAGAATCAGGACCTTGCACTTATGAGACAGGCAGTGGCACCACTGAGCCAAATCCCTGGCCCAGAAACACGGTTTCTTATGTGTCTGACAGTATTTGCTGTACCAAGATCTACACTGAAAACAATTTTGACTACTTAAACAAGAGGAGAGACAGATTTCAAAAGATTTGGCGGGGCTGATATTTAGCTCAGTGGTAGAGCACTTGCCTAGCAGGCATGAGGCTCTGAGTTTGGTCCCCAGCATTGCAACAGAAAAAGTTGCAAGAGGAATATGAAGTAAATATGATCAAATATTTGAGAGGAGGTTGGAAGTGTAGACAAGTAGTAGAGCACAAGCTTGCCACGCACAAGGCTCTGGATTTAATCCCCAGTGTGCAACTGTGCATACTTGCATCATAAAGTTTACTACTGCCCTTTTTGACCTTAAAATTACCTATGTTACAACATGTATGGATCTTGAAGATATTATGCTAAGTGAAAAAAGCTGGTCATAAAAAAACAAATACTGCTAATTTCACTTATATTGGGTACCTAAGGTAGTCAAACTCTTAGAAAGTAGAATGGTGGATGTCAGAGACTGAATGGAGGAGACAGGAAGTCATTCAATATAGAGTTTCTGTTGGACAAAATAATAAAATGTTCTAGAAGTCTCTTGCATACAAGGGCATATAGTTAACACTCTTAGATACCTTTAAAAATGTTTAAGATGTTAAATTTTGCTGTGTTTTTTTTTACCACAATAAAGCAACACTGAAATACTGAAACTAGAGCATTTGTCTGTCTAATGAACTAGCAAAATAGCTACTTTTAAACCTTTCTTAAGGAACACAAGGTAGCTATTTGAGTTTTAAAACATCTAGCACCTTTTCTGTTGTCTTCTGATTTCTCGTTCCTCAGTAGTATAACTTCTATGGCTAGGGCCTCAACTAAGCTATTCAAACTCTTCTTTTAGTGTTATGGACTTGAGTTGTGTTCCTCCCAAAATTCATAAATTGAAGCCCTAACTCCTGGTGCATATGAATGTGTTGGAGGATAGGGTTTTTAGGAGGTAATAAAGTTAATATCTGTCTGTTAGGATGATCCCTAATGTGATATATCTGGTGTCCTTATAAGAGGAATGTGAATGCACAGAAAAAAATATGAAAAGACATGGAAAGACGATTGAAAGCCAAGGAGAGAGACTGGAGATGACAAACTTTTGATGCTTTCATCTTAGAATTCTAGGCTCCAGAGTTTTGAGGGGATAACAAACTCTGGTTTATGATATTTTGTTATGGAATCCTCATTTTGCAGTCAGAAAATTTATTTTAAACATACACTGAAAGAAAAATCCAAGACGGTTGTCACGATGTTCCATTGTGGAACTGTTCCATAAGTAGCTCACATTCTGAGGGGTCAATGGAACACACATATATAAACCTCAATGAAAAACAGTCTTATGATGAAAATAAAATGAGAGGCAAGAAATTCAGGGATAGAGGCTAAAGACCTATTTTAAGGTAATGCAAGAAGTAAATATTGACAATTTCGTTAATTGTGTTTTTCTAAAGACTCAAGGAAAAAAATTCTACAGTATTAGCAATTATTCTATGTACTTCTATGAGTGACTGGTTTATTTTCACCACATTAAAGCCATGGCACACATAACTTTTTGCATTATCCATAAAACATTTGCAATTTATCCTTAGTAACCAAAGAGAAAAGACAGGCTATCTACAACAAAAAGCTAAGTGGACAGACAGCTGACATTTTAACACTAACAAAGGAAGAATGAACATGAAAGGACAATATGCTCAATGTCATAAGAGAAAACAGCCATCAACAACAGTTATTAAGAATTCACAGCTTAATTTTTCTTGTCCTAAAAGCAAGTATTTCCCTGTTATGAAGATGACTATTCCTGTCTATTGATGTTAAATATGTAAGTTAGGATAACAACTAATAAAAATAACATCTGTACTGCACCAATAATATATATAATCTCCATCCTCAATCATGAAAATAAACATTATTATCTTTATTTTATAAAATAGACCCTGAGACACAGAGAAGTTCAATTACTTAAAATAATACAACTAGTATGTTTCAGTGATTCCAAAATCACTGATTCCAAAATTTCACTGAAATCCAAAATTTTACTGATTCCAGAATCCTTATTCTATACACTACAGACTTCTCCTAATTCATCTTGCTCTCAATATATGTTCATCAAGAAAACTGTGTGTTATAATATTTCTTCCTGCATAAATTTTCACTTCAGAAAATAAAATTGAATATTAATCTTTCATATTGTTCTTGTGAAAAATGTATATGAAAAACTAGGAAATTAAAATACATGTTTTGAAGAAACACTTAGAATTAGTTTATGATTATTTAAAATATACTTAGAGTCAAAAAGATATGAATCTTATCAAGTTTATTGTGTCTAATTATGAGTAAAGTACCATCTTGAATATATAAAATACTAATCTATTGTCAGAGGGATGTAAATGGTAGAATTTTTTTTCCAGGACAAATTATTACTATTCTATCTTGCTTTCTTACTGGATATTCTTTATGCCACTCTCACACCCCAAATTATAAAATGATTGGTTATGATTAAATGCTTAACTCAGAATATACTGACCCACCTCAAAATCATATTCATGTCCTTGGCTTCATTAGAACAGTTTCACTAATCATCATTATCCAAATTTACTTTTGAAAAATTCCAATAGCAATTATGGTCTACAGAATTCTTTTGGCAATTAATCATGTACTGCTTTGTGACAAACCAATTGTTCTCTGGAACTGTTAACTATTTTTGTGCTTACTTTATGCTGCAGGATCTCTTTCATGTTGTCAAAAAATTGTCTTCCTAAAGTACAGAAAATGTAATCACATCATTGAACTACTCAAAAACTATGAAAGGAACATTCTTATAATTCTTTAGGCTTCCTGCTCCTTACACTAGTTAATTGGTGCATGTAAGAGATCATCACACTATTGCACTACACTCTCTTCTTCCTCACAAGGACCCTATGGTAGACATAGTAGAGGATACCCAAAGATTTTTATATATTAAGACCCAATCCTATGCATGTTATTTGGAAAAAGGGCTCTGTAGTTAAAGCTCTTGAGATGGAGAAATTATCCTGGATTAAATGTGTGGGCCCACATAATAATATGTTTCTATCAGTGAAAGAGGAAAGAAACAGAGTCAGAATCAGAGAAGATGTGATGACAGAAGCAGAGGTCAGAGAGCGATGGAAGAATTTTGCTGCTAGCAGTAAAGATGGAAGATGGAGCCACAAGCCAATAAAGATGGGAAGCCTTGGGAACCTAGAAAAAGGCAGGAAGATTGTCTCTCCTAAACCTCTGAAAAGAACCAGCCTTGCTGACACTGTGATAACCAATCCAACTCCATCTTGAGCCTCATCACCATTTTGTGCTTGTGTTGGACAAAGCACCCAAAACCCACATTCTGTTTGGCAGAAAACTTGCTGCAGTTGCAGGACGTTTTTCTGTAGCTCACCCAATGTGTGAAACTTCCTCTTGCCTCCAATAATCTGGCATGGTTCTGCTTCTGTAAAATTCCGCTTGATCTCCCCTTGAGCCATCCCCAAATGAAAGCATGATTTAAAAGGAGAAATCAAACTACCTCTCGGGGCTGAGAGATCTTTCCAGGCACTAGCCCCTCTTGGTCACTACCTTAAAATAAATGGACTTGAATCTGACTCAGACTATGGTGCATCTCTATAGTCTCGACTCACTTGGGTACAACAACACATTGCCCAACTTTTGGACTTCTGACCTCCAGAACAGTAAGGTGATAAATTAGTGGGATTTTAGGCTACTAAACTTGTAGTAATTTATCATAACAGTAAGAAACTCATACAAATCCATTTGTGAAAGAAAGTCCTTTCCATCACTTTATGAAACAAGACTCCCAAAACATTACAGAAGATTTGGGAAGATTAAGCATAGAATTTTCTTCAGAACAGTGAACATTATAGACATATATGCTTTGAAAAATACTCTTTCTCTCTTTCTCTCTGCCTTATTCTTACCTCTTGCCTCAAATTCTTCCTTATTTCTGACAAATAGAAGTTAGTTGTGTAAACTCAGATGTGGCAGTACATGCCTGTCATCTCAGCACACTGAAGACAAAAAGGATTATTGCCATGAGTTTGAGGCCAACCTCAGCTCCTAGCCAGTTTGAACTACAAAGTGAGACCCTGTCTCAAAAAAAATTAAATAAATACAATACAATAAAGAAGTTAGTCTTGTGGTGGTTATGTGCTTAGAATCTTATGTGCTTAGAATCTTACTTTCCAAGTCAGGTGATTTTGTTGTTGTTGTCAGTGGGGTTTTTGTTTTGTTTTCTTTTTCCTTTTCTTTTTTTATTTAATGTTCACAATTGAACCTACAGTCTTGTAACTGCTAAATAGACAGTCTACTGAGCTACACCCAAAAGCCCTGTGTCCAATGATTTTATTAAAAATTTTCCCCAATTAAATAAAAGAAACTGTGATGATAGCTATGAAAATAATAGGTTTTTTAAGAGTTAAAAATAACGGTTGTTACACTTCACATCATATATGTCATTTTTACCTCTCCAATTCCTTTTTCATTGTAGATGAGAGTATATTTCTTAAAATGTTCTTGATCAGAAATATTATATTCTAGGCCGAGGATTTAGCTCAGTGGTTCTGCCACCTGTCTTGCAAGTGCAAGGACCTAAATTCAATCCCCAGTACCAAAAAACAAAAAATAAATAAATATTATATTCTGAATTTGTTGTATAAGTTTTAGCCTCATATATGGTTGTAAAATTTTACAATCTCTTTCTTTTTAAAGTTCCTAGAACTGTCTTTGCATTTCTTATCAGGAAGATGTCAACAGATTTAAATTTGTAGGACACAATTTTGATATTTCTACCTTAAATTCCCTTCCCATCCCTGCAAAGTCTACCACCCTGTTTCCTACATCTATCTTTTATTTCGCTCTTTAATGTATATTTTGGATTTCTCATACATGATAAAACATGATATTTAGCCTTCTGTGACCAATTTGTTTCCCTTAGACTTATGTTCTCTCAAGATCCATTTGTTTCCTCACAAATGGCTCACACTTATCCTTCTTTACTGCTGAGTAGTGCTCTTGTGCAATATTCCATATTTTCTTTATCCATTTGTCTCTGATGAGCATGAAACCCACTATCATAATTTATCATTTATGAGTGGCAGTGCTATAAACATGCATATGCATGTATTACTGCAATGTGATGACTTTAACGTTTTAAAGAAGATACCAAGGGAGTATAGCTGAGTCAAGTACAATTTTTGTTTTTAGTTTTTAAGGACTCTCCACACTGATTTCCATCGTGATTGTACTACATAGTTTAAATTCCCACCAAAAATGTAGAAGGGTTTCATTTCCCCACAACCTGAAACCATTTGCTATTTGTTTTGGTCCTTGATGACAGCCATTCTTATTTAAGTCAAAATCTCAGTCATTTGCATTTGCATTTCTCTAGTGGCCAAAGATGCTAAACATTGTTTCATGTTATTGGCCATTTGTGTTTTTTTCTCTTAGAATTTCTCTTCATTTCACTGGCATAATATTTTGTGGGAGGTATAATATTTTGATTTATATATTCAAAAATTTAAATACTAGCCCTCTCCAAGGAGTAGCTAGCAGAAAATTTTTCCTGTTTGGTAGGCTGTGTCTTTACTCCCTTGATTGTTCCTCTTGCTTTGTAGTTGTTTAATTTGATATAATCTCATTTGTTGAATGTTCATATTAATTCTTGTCCAATTGGTGTTCTGTTCTGAAAGTCCTTGACTATGCTTATGTCTTTAAGAGGTTTACCTATTTTATCTTCCAGCAGATTCAGTGTCTCCATTTTTATATCAAGGTATTTTGATCCATTTTTATTTTAACTTAGTACAGGGTGAGATATATAGGCCAAGATTTATTCTTCTGCATGTGCATAACCAGTTTTCCCTGAACCATTTGCTTCAGAGACTACCTTTTCTGGAGCATTAATTTTCAGCCCCTTTGTCAAAGATGAGATGGCTAAGTGTATGGGACTGTTTCTGTGTCTTCTACTCCATTCCATTGGTTCACATGTCTATTTTTGTGTTAGTACCACACTATTTGTATTACTGTCTTTGTATTATAACTTAAAAAGTAGGAATGCAATGCTTCATACTATGCCCTTTCTACTCAGGATTTTACTGGCTATGCTAGGTGTCTTTGTTTTCATATAAATTTTAGTATTTCTTTTTACTTCTGTGAAGGATGCTGTTGGCATTTTGAGAGGAATTGCATTATATCTAAATACCATTTTCAGTATTATGACCATTTTATCAATATCGATTCTGCCTATCCAGGAGCAGGAGATGTTTTGGCATTTTCTAATGTCCACTTCAATCAGTTTTTTCAGAGTACTATAGTTTTCATCATAGAGATCATTCACTTTCTTGGTAAAGTTAATTACTAGGTATTTAAGTTTTTTTGAAGCTATGTCAAATGGGATTGTTTTTCTGATTTCTTTCTCAATGGGTTTATTCTCATACACAGTAACATTATTGATTTTTGTGTATTACTATTGTATATTCTATGAGTTTGCTGAACTTTCAGTCTTCTGATGGGGTTTTGGGGGTATTCTATGTAAAGGATCATGTCATCTGCAAGAAAAGATTGTTTGACTTCTTTCTTTTTTATTTGTATCCCTTTTATTTCTTTTCCTTGCCTGACTACTCTGGTTAAAATTTGAAGTACTATATTGAATAGGAGTAGTGAAAGGAGACACACTTGTCTTGTTCACAATACAAGAGGGAATGATTTGTTTTCTTCATTTAGTATAAAGTTGGCGATGGATTTGTCATAAATGGCTTTTATCACTTTAAATTCCTTCTATGCTATTTTCATTGGGATTTTTATTATTAATTAATATTGTATTCTGTCAAAGGCCTTTTCTACACCCATTGAGATAATCATGTGACCTTTTAAAATAACAGCTTTGTTGAACTAAAATTTTAACACTATACAATTTAGAAACTTATATTGTATGATTCAGTAGATTTCGACATGTTGATGAAATTACACAACTACATCCACAATCAAATTTAGATCATTTTTATTGTCCCCCCCAAAATACTACCCACTATCTATCATCTCCAAATTCTTCCCCTCTAAATCTAGGCAACCACTGATCTACTCTCTATCTTCTAGATTTTCCTATTCTGTGAATTTTTAAATTCAAAACAGGCCATACTCATAGCAGCAATAAAGACCTTAACATATTGAAAGAAATGGAAATCCTGCAAAGTGAGCTTTTACACCATATAGGAGTAAAACTAAAAACTGACAGCAGAAAGATACTTAGAATTCGATAATTTTTTTTCTCTTCTCTATTATCTGATTTTTTATTTCAAGTGATGTTGAACATTTTTTCCTATGTTTATTAATCATTTGTACTTCTTATGAGAAGTGTCTATTCATTTCATTTGCCCATCTTTTATTTTGGGGATCTAATTCTCAGAGTTATTTTTATATTCTAGATATCAGTCCTCTATCTGAGGAATAATTGGCAAATATTTTTCCCATTGTGTAAATGTGTCTTCACTCTACTGATTGTTTCCTTTTGTGTGTAGAAGCTTTCTTTTTTTATTAATGTATAACTTTATTATTGTTCACTAAACACACACATATACAAAAATTAAAATTATTCAAAGAAAAACAATGCAAGGGATAAAAACTATAAAATATTCAAATGTAATAGAACTCAACCAGAGCAAAACTGAAAAGTACCTAAACATTTTTCCATATAATTTTTTTAAAAATCTCAAGCATTAACAAGACATCAGAAGATGTGATTTGCTTTAGAAAGATTTTCAAAACTAATATTGAACAAATAGTGGTCTGGAGAAAAAAATTCTAATTAACTAGTAGACTTCACATAGGCCAAATTTTTTTAAATTTAAATTTCAATACAGCCATGTGACATGTGATGGAAATATAATCTGAGAAATATGTTATTAGGCAATTTCATTTATGTGTATCTCAAAAGACCACACAGAGTGTCAACTTCTAAGTGCAAACTGAAAAGATATACATCAGTCATCTGTGATGGACCCTTGATATTATCAAAATACTCAGTTGAACATGAGATACATGAGGCTACCACTGGCATAGCAGCACAGTGTTTTACACTAAACTCTTTTATATAAGTAGGATTGTGCTCTAAAGGATGAAAAACACAGCATGCTATGATAAGTACCTAAAACAGTAATAGTCATTTATCACACTATCGAGTATGGTGTACTATACATAGTTGTATGTGCTTCTTCTGGATACATACCTTTCTCTCCTTCGATCTCAGTGACTCTTCCTTCCCAACTCATTGATGAGCTCAATCCTAGTCTCTATTTACATCTCTTCCTATACTTTTAACACAATCCATATATGGATAATTTCCAGATTCCAGACTGTAACCTGATCTCTCCCCTTCCGCTCCTGCCGCCCCTACCCCTGTGAGCCTTTTCTTCAAATTTCAAATTATCCATTATTCATTTTAATCAATTTAATTGTTAATTACACTTTCAGTTTCTCGCACTAGAGAAACTATTCGGTATTTACAAATGTATGTCCTATTTATTTCACTTAAGAGTATGGCCTCAATATGCATCCATTTAGCTATAAATGTCTCAAGTTTCTCATTCTTCATGGCTGAGTAGTACTCCATTTAATGAAAAAACCACATCTTCTTTATCCAGTCTCCAGTTGATGGGCACTTGGGTTGTTTCCAAGCTTTAGGATTACAAACTGTGTCGCTATAAACATGGGTGCACGTATATCACTGTGGTATGATTCTTTTACTTCTTTTGGGAAGATACCCAGCGCGGGATAGCTGGGTCAAATCGGACCTCTAAGCCTAGTTCTCTGAGTTATCTCCATACTGATTTCCACAGTGGTTGTACCAGTCTGAACTCTCACCAACAATGGAGAAGGGTTCTTTTCTCCCCACACCCCCGTCAGCATTTGTTATTGGATGATTTCTTTATAACAGCCATTGTTTCTGGGGTGAGATGGAATCTCAGTGTTGTTTTCATCTGCATCTCTCAAATAGCCAGTGATGTTGAACATTTTTTCATATATTTATTTGCTGCTTTTACTTCTTTTTCTGAGAAATGTCTGTTCATTTCAGATGCCCATTTTTGAATTGGGTCTTTGAATTTGGGGGGTCTGATTTTTTTCACTTCTTTATATATTTTAGATAATAGTCTTTTGTCTAAGTTGTAGCTGTTGAAAATTTTTTCTGACATTGTAGGTTGTTTCTTAGCTCTGTGGGGGTTTCTCTTGCAGTGTAGAAGATTTTTAGATGAGATCCCACTTGTTGATTCTTTATGCTAGTTCACATGCTACTGAGGTTTTGTTCATAAAGTCTTTTCCTATGCCAATGTCTTCCAGAGTTCTACCTAACATATTTGCCAGCAAATTTAATGTTTCTGTCTTGATATTTAGTTCTTTAATCCACTTTGATCTTAGTTTAGTGCATGGTGATAGGTATAGATATAGTTTTAATCTTTGGCAGGTTGAAATCCAGTTTTTCCAACACCATTTACTAAATAGGCTATCTTTCCTCCAATGAGGGTGGTTGGCTCCTTTGTTAAAGATGAGGTAGCTGAGTATATCTGTAGTTGTTTTTACATCTTCCAATCTATTCCACAGATCCTTGGGTCTGTTTCCTTGCCAGTACCATACTGTTTTTATCACAGTAGCTCTGTAGTATAGTTTCAAATTGGGGATTGTAATACCCCCAGCCATGTCTCTGTTGCCTAGAATTGCTTTTGCTATTCTAGGTCTTTTCTGTTTCCAAATGAATTTTTGGATTGTTTTCTCTAGTTCTGTGAAATATATTGATGGAATTTCAATTGGCATTGCACTAAGTCTGTATAGTAGTTTTGGAAGTATGGCCATTTTCACTATATTGATTCTTCCTATCCAGGAACAAGGGATGTCTTTCCATTTTCTTATTGCCTCCTTGATCTCCTTTTTCAGAGTGCTATAGTTTTCAGTGTAGAGATCTTTTGCTTCTTTGTTAGATTGATTCCTAGATATTTCATTTTTTGGATGCTATTATAAAAGGAATTGTTTCCCTAATTTCTCTCTCAGCGAGTCTATTATTTGTATATAAAAAGGCTATTGTTTTTTAAGTGTTGACCTTATATCCAGATAGTCTACTGAATCTGTCAATTAAGTCTAGATGTCTTTTGGCAGAGTATTTTAGGTCTTCTCTGTAAAGTATCATATCATCAGCAAATAATGACAGTTTAACTTCTTCCTTTCCTATCTTTATTCCTTTTATTTCTTTCTCTTTTCTAATTGCTGTGGCTAATGTTTCCAAAACAATATTTAACAGGAGTGGTGATAGTGGGCATCCTTGTCTTGTTCCTGATTTTAGCATGAAAGTTTTCAGTTCCTAACCATTTAGTATGATGTTGGTTGTTACGTTTTCATAAATTCCCTTAATCAAGTTGAGATAAAGACCTTCTGTTCCAATATTCTGTAGGGTTTTTATCATCAATGGGTGTTGCATTTTGTGGAATACCTTTTCTGCATCTATTGAGATGATCATATTGTTTTTGTTCTTGACTCTGTTGATATAGTGTATTAAATTTTTTGATTCACGCATGTTAAACTATCCTTGCATCCCTCAGATAAATCCGATTTGGTCAGGGTGTATGACTTTCTTGATGATCCTTTGTATTCTATTTGCCAGCATCTTGAGGGTTTTTCCATCTATGTTCATTAGGGAAATTGGCCTGTAGGTCTCTTTTTGGGTTGTGTCTTTCCCTGGTTTTGGAATCAAAGTAATACTTGCTTCCAGGAAAGAATTTGGAAGCCTTGCTTCCCTTTCAATTTCTTTGATGAGTTTAAAGAGTAATGATGATAGTTCTTCTTTAAATGTCTTGCAGAATTTAGCAGTGAAGCCATCAGGACCTGGGATTTTCTTTGTTTGTAAATTTTTTATTACATTTTCAATTTCACTCATTGTAATTGGGGTGCTTAGAATTTCTATATCTTCTTCATTTAATTTTGGCAATTTGTATCTAGGAATCTGTCCATTTCTTCTGTTTTCCATTTTATTAGAGTACATGTTCTTGAAGTAGTTGATGCTCTGAATTGATGCTGGGTCTGCTGTGACTTCACATTTTTCATTCTTTTTTTTTTTTTTTTTTTTTTTTTGGTACCAGGGATCAAACTCGGATGCTTGCGCTTGCGCGGCAGGCAGTGAAACAACTAAGCTAAATCCCTGGTCCAATATTTTTTATTCTTAATTGCATGGATTTGACCCCTTTCTTTCTTTTTTTGATAAAGTTGGCTAAGGCTTTATCAATTTTATTTATTCTTTCATAAAACCAACTCTTTGATTCATTGATTTTTTGTATCGTTCTCTTAGTTTCCATTGTGTTGATTTCCGCTCTGATCTTTATAGTTTCCTCTCTTATACGAGCTTTGGGTTTGTTATGCTCTTCTTTTTCTAGGAGCTTGAGGTTCTGCATTAGGCTATTTAACTGAGTTCTCTCTGTTTTCCTAATATGGGCATTAACTGCTATGATTTTCCCGTGTAGAACTGCTTTCATTGTGTCCCGTAGATTCCTCTATGTTGTACTGGCATTATTTCCTTGTAGACAATGTCTAATTTCTTCTTTAATTTTCTCTATGACCCATTGGTTGTTCAGGAGGGTGCTGTTTAATTTCCATGTGTTTGTGTGAGTTTTTCAGTTTTTTATGTCCTTAATCTCCAATTTTATTGCACTATGGTCTAATATACAGGGAGTAACTTCACTTCTTTTACATTTACTTAGACATGTCCTATGAGCTAGCATGTGGTCTATTTTGAAGAATGACCTAAGTGCCGCCAAAAAGAATGTGTATTCTGATTTTGTGGGGTGGAACACTCTGTAAACATCTATCAAGACCATTTGTTCAATAGCTTGGTTAACTTCTAGAATTTAGTTGTTAATTTTTTGTCTAGATGATCTGTTTGTTTGTGATAATGGGTTATTGCAATCCCCCACTACAATTGCATTAGTGCTTATTTGATTTTTCATGCCTGTTAATATTTGTTTTGTATAGCTGGGGGCATTCATATTTGGTGCATATATATTTACGATTGTCATTTCTTCCACTTGGACTGTTCCTTTCACAAGGATGTAGTGGCCATCATTGTCTCTCTTAATTAGTTTTGGTTTGAAGTCTACATTGTCTGCAAATAGAACTGCTACCCCTGCTTTTCTCTGGGTTCCTGTCACATGGAGAACTGTTTTCCATCTTTTTATTTTTACTCTATGTATTTCTTTTTGAGTTAGGTGTGTTTCTTGTACACAGCATATCTTTGGATTTTGCTTCTTAATCCATTCTGCCCGTCTATTTCTTTTGACTGGTTAATTGAGACCATTAACATTGATAGATATAATTGATAGATATGGACTCATCCTTGTCATGATGTTTTACTTTTGTTGGCTCTTTTATTTCTTATTTTTTCCCCTTTCCCTTTAGTTTCTTGCCTTGCCTGGCGGTTTCCCTCTGTTGGGCCTCATGGAGTTGGGACCTTCATTGTCTTTTTCGAGGATATTGCTTAGGATTGTTTGGAGTGCTGGTTTGGTGTCCATGAAATTTCTCAGATGTCCTTTGTTGTGGAAGTATCTAATTTCCCCATTGATTTTGAAAGATAATTTTGCAAGATACAACAGTCTAGGTTGGAAGTTATTTTCTTTTATGGCTTGAAATACTTCACTCTAGGCTCTCCTTGATTTGAGGGTTTGTGTTGAGAAGTCTGCCATGATTCTGATGGGCTTTTCTTTGTAGGTGATTTGTTTCTTTTCTCTAACTGCCTCTAGGATTTTGTTCTTCTGTTGGGTTTCTGGGATCTTGACTATCATATGCCTAGGTGTAGTTTTTTTTTTATCATGGCTAGTTGGAATTCTATACACCTCACTTATCTGTATGTCCACTTCTCCACCTCTGTCTGGGAAGTTTTCCACTATTACTTCTGTGAACAGTTTTTTTTTTTATGTCAAGTGTACTTTCTCCTGTTTTTTCATGGACTCCTATCAGTCTTATGTTATTCTCCTTTGCATCATCTAGTATCTGTTGGATTGATTTCTTGTGGTCCTTTACTGTTTTTAAGAAATCTCTGTTTTCATTGTCCTTCACCACAATCCTGTCTTCTATATCTGACATTCTATCTTCAGATTCCCTTAATATGCTGTGCATGCTTTCAATGGAGATTTTAATCCCCTGAATATCTGTTTGAATCTATTTCATGGATCCCATTTTTTTCTTATATTGAGCGATCCTGGTTTCCATTTCTTTCTCTTTTTTTTGTATTAAATTCTTTTATTCATACATTGTAGGTATACAACACAATTACATTTCTCATTGGGAATTGTACCTTTATATAATGCATCTTGGTTCTTATTTTTCCCCATTCCTAGCCCTCCCTTCATGCCCTCCACCCCTCCCTATTTACAAAGACTTTATTTCCATTTTTTCCATTTCTCATCATTTTTTTCTTTCCTTTCTTTCCTTTCCCCTGCCCCTCCCACTACCCCTACCCCTTTGGACCTTTTCTTCCTATTTTACATTATTGATTATTCATTCTAATCATTGGTACATTTTAGGTATACAATATAATGACATTCATCATTGGAAATTTGCACCTTTACATAATCTCTCTTGGTTCTTGTTTTTCACCCTTGCCCAGCCCTCCCTTCAACCCCTTCAGGCCTCCCTATTTACAAAGATTTTGTTCCTATTTTTCCATTTTCTCATATTAATCCCATTCCCTTTTATCCTGACCCTAGCCCTCCCACTTCCTTCCCCTTTGCCCCATTTCTTCCTATTTCACATTACCTATTATACATTTAGTTCTTATTTACACTTTCAGTTTCTCACAACAGAGAAACTATTCAGTATTTACATATGTGTGTCCTATTTATTTCACTTAAGAGTATTGCCTCAATGTGCATCCATTTAGCTATAAATGTCTCTAATTTCTTATTTTTTATGGCTGAGTAGTACTCCGTTTTATTAAAAAACCACATTTTCTTTATCTACTCTCCAGTTGATGGGCATTTGGGCTGTTTCCAAGTTCTAGCTATTACAAACTGCGCCACTATGAACATGGGTGCACATATATCACTGTGGTATGATTCCTTTAATTCTTTGGGGAATACAGGGGAGCTGACGAACAATGTGGGACAGCAAGGGAATGAAGGAGAGAGAAAGAGAGAAAGAAAAGAGAAAAAGAACTTGGGACTTGCAGCCAGAAATCTGCCTGAATCTCACAGGTTTGCGACAGCTTACTGAGACTCATTGACTTATAACTGCACACTGCTGCTCACATTGTTTATTGTGACAGCAGCGATATACCCTGAAGGAGATCCTTCATTTCTATCTTTTATTTGTTATTTTCAAAATTTCTACTATTTTTTTGCTTGTATTTTTTATTTTTCTCTCTGCTTTTTGTGTGTAGAAGCTTTCTAATTTGATATAATCCCATTTGTTGATTCCAGGTGTTATTTCGTTTGCAAGTGGAGTTCCCTTCAGAAAGTCCTTGTCTACACTACTAATTTCAAGGGTTTTACCTGTTTTATCTTCCAGTAGGTAAGTGTTTTTGTTTCAATATTTAGATATTTGATCCATTTTTATTTTAGTTTACTAGGTTCTGGGAGATATAGGTCTATCTCCAATCTGCTTCATATGGAAAACCAGTTTTCCCAGCACCATTTTCTAAAGAGGCTATCATTTTTCCAATGTATTTTCTTTTTATTCCTTTGTCAAATATCAAATAGCTGAATGTTTCTGGGATTATTTATGCATCATCTATTCTGTTTTATTTAGCCACATGTCCATTTTTGTATCAATACTATAATGTGATTACCACTGTAGCCTTGGAGTATAAGTTCAAGTCAGATATTCTGATGCCTCCTGCTTTGCTCTTGTTTCCCAGAATCCTTTTGCTACTGTGTGTCTCTTATGGTTCCATATGGATTTTAAGATTGTTCACTCTAGATTTGTGAGACATATTGTAAGTATTTTGATTGAGATTGCAATAAATCTACATATCAGTTTTGAAAGTATGGCCATTTTGACAATATTTATTCTGCCTATCCAGGAACAGGGGATATTTTTCCATCTTCTGGTATCCTCTTCAATTTCGTTTTTCAGAGTGCTGCAGTTTTCTTTGTATAGGTTTTTCACTTCCATCATTAGGTTAATTCCTAAGTAAATTTTTCTTGATACTATTGTGGATGCATTGTTTTCCTAATTTCTATCTCAGAGAGTTCATTATTGGTATATAAAAATGCTATTTATTTTTGTGTGTTGATTTTGTATCTTACTACATTGCTGAATTTGGTTATTAATTCTAGGAATCTTTCAATGGAAATTTTTGAGTCTTCTGTGTAGAGGATCATGATATCTGCAAAAATTATAATTTGACTTCTTTTATTCTAATACACAACGCTTTTATTTTCTTGCCCAATTTTTTTGGCCAATGTTTTGAATATTGTGTCAAAAACAAATAGTGATAGTGGACATCCTTGTCTTGTTAATGATTTTAGAGAGGAATCTTTCAGTTTGTCCCCACTTAATCTGATGTTGTCAGTAGGTTTGTCAAATGTGGCTTAATAAGAGGTAATACAGATATTTGGTTTGATCTATATATGTCACATTTAAGATGTTTTCCATTTCAAGGTGTAACTACCTCCCCCTCTTCAGAGTACCTGTATTTTCAGTGAATCTTCTTTGAGTATCTCTCACATGAAACTCCTCTAGCCAACCATGTTTGATCTCTCAAAATAGTTTCTTATAATCTTCTGGATTTCAACAGTGTCCATTGTGATTTTGCCTTTTTCATTTCTAAATTAAAATTGGTCTCTTTTTTAAATCTGGATAAGGATTTATTGGTCCCATTTATCTTATCAAGGAACTAACTCTGGTTCATTGACCTTTTCTTTGTTTAGTCTCAATTTTATTGATTTCTACTCTGATTTTTATAATTTCATTCCTTCCACAAATTTGGATTTGAATTGTACTTATTTTCTGAGACCTTGAGATGCAAAATTAATTTATTTATTTGGGGTCAGTCTATTTTTCTAAAGTAAACATTCATGGCTGTAAACTTGTCTCTTAGAACTCCTTTCACTGTGTTCCATAAGTTTTGTATGTTGCACAAACAATGTCATTTAACTTGGGAAACATTAAAATTTCTTCTCTGGTTTTCTTTGTGACCCATTGATTGTTCAAGAGTTTATGTTTTAATCCTCATGTGGTTGCATAGTTTTTGTAGTATTTTTGTGACTGATTTCTACTTTCATTACATTATGACTAAATAGAATGTAAAGGGTTATTTTAATTTTTGTATTTATTTAAGTATGCTTTATGGCTTAAAATCTGATCTACTGTCAAGAAAGTTCCACGTGCATTTAAGAAAAATGTGTATTCTCTTGTCATTGGACAAAATACTCTAGGACAAAATCCATTTGCTAAGTTGTGTTGTTTAACTCTGATAGTTGCTTGATGATTTATTCTGGTTGACTTGTCTATGTGTGAGAGTATTGAAGTCCCTCACTATAATTGTACTGTTGTATTCTGTCCTTTTATATCCAGTTACGTTTTTTATGTAATTGGGTACACCATATATCACAAAGTGTTATTTTTCCCGTTGAACTGTTCCCTTTACCTGTGTGTGGTGACTTTCTTTGCTTCTTCTGATCAATTTTGAGTTGAAGTCCACTTTGAGATTGGGATAGATATTTTTGCTTGCTTTTGGTGGCATGGTAGCATCATTTTCTATTCTTTCATTTTTCAATGTATGTAGTTTTTGGTGGGTGATATGTGTTTCTTGCTTGCAGCACAGAGTTGGGTTTTGTCTTTGATCAAATCCACCAGTCTGAGTCTTTACATGGAACATTATTATTGATAGGTAAATACTGATTCCTGTGCTTGTATTGGGTTTTTTTCAGTGCTGATTCCTTTTATTTTTCCTTTTGTTTAACAACTTCCACAGTTGTTTTCCTTGGGCTCTTCAGTAGTATTAACTTCACTGTATCTATTTAAATTTCCCTCAGAAGTTTTCTGTAAAGGTGATTTTGAGGTCATAAATATTTTAGGCTCCTTTTGTCATGGAAAGTTTTTATTCATAAAATTTGAAAGATAATTTTGCAGGGTATAGTAATCTGAACTGGCAACAGTTTTAGAGCTTGAAAAACTTTACCCCAAGTTCTCTTGCCTTTTATTATTTGTGTTGAGAAAACTCCTATTTTTTGTATAGGGCTGCCTATATAATTACTTGAAGTTTCTCTCTAATGGCTTTTAGCATTCTCTTTTTGACTTGTATTTCTGAACTTTTGATTATGATGTATTATAGAGAAGTTTTTTTTCTGGTAGTGTTTATGGGAGTTCTAAATACCTAGTTTCCCCAAAAGCCCATTTCATTCTAAAATTGCAAAGTTTTCTACAATGATTTCACTGATGAAATTTTTTCTAAATTTAATTTCATTCTCCAATTCTTCATTGATTTCTATAATCCTTAGTTTAGTTCTTTTAAGTCATCCAGGATTGCTTGAATCAGCTTCTCATCATTCCTGTTGATTTTAGAGTATTGCTGAGTGAGTGATCTATTACATCATTCTTGCCCTCAAGTACTGATATTCTCTCTTCTCAATGTCATCTCTACTGATGTAGCTGTGTTTTTGACTTTCAAAATTTCTATTTGATTTTTTTCTTTTGTATTTGATTCTTTTCTATAACCTTTAATTCTTTATTAAATTGGTCATTCATATCCTGCATTTTCTTCTTTAATTCAATCAACCATTTGTGTATTGTTGAAATTTGTTGGACATCTGATTTATTAAATTCTTTATATGCTTATTTATATCTACTTTGAAATCACTGACTATCTAATTCATTTGCTTACTTGTTTCTTATTTGATCTCTTCCCACATTATAACCATTTGATGTTTGAATCTTTTACCTAGAACTTAGTCTACTTCAGTGCCCATTAGATTTACTTTTGGAGTGTTATAAGGTTTTGGAGGCATCTTATTACCTTGTTTTCTCATGTTTCTCGTATTTTTACAGTGATGATTGAATATCATTTAGGGTAGAAAGCTCTGCCATTACTGTGGATATTTCTTTAGTTGGTGTATATAATCCTGTAATGTTACCTTCACTGTAGTTGTATTTTGGTGTTATTGCACCTAATCAGCTAGCTCAGTGCCTTAGAATTAGCACCAATCACTGCAATGCAGGTGAGACTTGATTATATAAGTATCTACAGAACAAACCAAATACCAACATGCAATTTAAAACTTGTGTTAAAATTTTCACACTTTTTCCTATAACCCAGGAAGATTGATGAATTTTTAGGCTGGGATGTATACAATGATGGAAGGAGAAAGGAAGAAGTAAAGGAAATAGTTCAGAAAGAATAAAAATAAAAAGGAAAAATGAAGAACTAAGAAACAAAGAACATAAAGACAAAAAGAAAAGAAAATAAATGAAAGAATGAATAAATAAAATGTATTGTGCTGATAGTATTTTTGTCACACAAAACCAGGGAAGAAGGAAGGGGATTTGAGAGTGTGTGAAAGGGAAAGTAAATGAAGAAGTGGGGGGAGAAGTTTCAATGGAGTGTGGTGTAGGGTATAGGGAGGGCCTGTGTCAGATTTATTACCATAGGAAAAAACTAATTTTGCTAACCCTATGAAACGCCCCTTGTAGTGGGAAAACCTAATGTTACTATGTAAAAAACTAGAGATAAGAGCTTTAATTCTTAGTCCCATGCTGTCAGTGATACACTACTGACCCCTAACCCTAATCCTAACTAAAAATAATACCAGATTAAAGAGAAGGAATCAAACAGTTTTTTAAAAGTATTTAAAAATGTGTTAATAGTATTTGTGTAATGCAAAAGAAGAGGAAAATGAGATTTGAGAGGCTGTAAGAGAGAAAATAAGCAAAAAGAAAGAAGGAAATTTAAAAGGTACACTGTGGAAGAATGAGACCAATTTATGATGTAACCAAATAGCTCATTTAACCTTATAAAACCTTAACCTGATAAAACAATACTTAGCATGAGACCTAGTAAGAATAATAAATTAGATCCCTATGCTCATGCTAGTGCATAACCCATCACCACCAGCTCTTTCAAAAAGCTATACCAGACAAAAGGAAAAACCCAACAAATACACACACAAAGAACATGAAAGTAAATCATCCTCTCAGTCCTTTTTATACTGCAGTCAGATTTTTACCACTATGATCTCCTTTACTTCAAGAACAGAGAGACCACAAAAAAAATAGAGAACCTGTTTTATACCACTCACATGGGGAAGAGCAACACACATACCACAGTCTGAATGTTGTGCTGCCTTGAAATTTCCTTTGCCAAATTGATTAGTACACTACCTTTAATTTCAATCTTACACAAAAACACAGGATGTGAGCAAAATGAAGAAAATTCTTCTTCAGAGTATAACAAACATGACCTCCAGTCCAACTGCCAATGGAATATTTGTTCCCAACTAAACTCCCCTAAAGCAACTCATTCAGGACCTCTTCTGTCTCTCAGGATCTATTCCTCTTTTCTCTTCCTATTCCTTAATAAATTTTCCAATTCTTAAACTCCATTGTTCCTTAAAATTAATTCTTCAATTTAAGGGAACACAAACTCACCATATCTGACTTCTAGCAGGTTCGGTGTTACATTTTTTCCTCTACATGATTTTGGAAGTCCCATCAAGATAGTTGAAAGAGGTACCACTGCCCTGAGCGAGGAGGAGCTGAACCACCAGTGCAGAGGAGCTGAGCCTTCTGGGCCGCCATACCACTGCCCCAAGCATGGAGGAAGAGAGCCCCCCAAGCAACAAGTAGCTGAGCCCTGTGGGCGCCAGCAACACACACACACCCCACCCACTGTTGAAATGAGAAGACACATAAACAAGTCTCAAAACCAGACTTCCAGATCACCTAAAGAAACCCCAAAGAGAAACAAGATTGAACAATCTGATACTCAACTACCTGGACTCCATGAACTGGCAAAATAAGATGATCTAGAAAAAATTAAATGAGAAATAATTTCTCAGATAACAGCAGAAATGGTGTCCATAGTACTAGACATGATTAATAAATGTAGAGCAGACACAGATAAAAAAAGACAGGTGCTGGGCCAGGGATTTAGCTTAGTGGTTCCACCGCCTGCCTCGCAAGCAGAAGGCCCCAAATTTGATCCCTGGTACCAAAAAAAAAAAAGGTGCTGAGGAACATGATGGAATCCCAACATAGGAAACCAATGAAAACCATAAAACAGATGCAAACAGATTTCCAAGAGATTAAAAACTCCATTGAAAGTGTATGCAGCAGAATGAACCAATGTGAGGAGAGAACTTCAGATATAGAAGATAAGACTGCAATTAGTGACCAGAAAAAGAAAAATTTCTTTAAAATAGTAAGGGACTATGAGAAATCAATCCAGCAGCTGCTAGACAACACAAAGAATAACAAGACAAATCAGAGTCCATGAAAAAACAGCAGAACCTACAAATGACATAAAAAAAAACCTGTTCACAGAAATGATGGCAAAAAACTTCCCAAGCAGGGGAAAAGAACTTGACATACAGATAAGTGAGGCATATAGGTCTCCAACTAGCCTTGATCAAAAAAAAAAAATCTACACACAGGCATATAATAGCTAAGATTCCAGAAACCCAACAGAAGAAAAAAATCTACAAGCAGTTAAAGAAAAGAAACAAATCACATAAACCAGAAAGCCCATCAGAATTACAGCAGACTTCTCAATACAAAACCTAAAGGCAAAAACAGCTTGGAGAGATATATTTCAAGCCTGAAAAGAAAACAGCCTGCAACCCAGACTGATGTAACCTGCAAAACTATCTTTCAAAATTGATGGAGAAATGAGATACTTTCATGACAAAGAGCACCTTAGGAACTTCATGAATACCAAACCAGCACTTCCCAAAATTTTAAACAATATTCTAGGAAAAGACAATGAGGATCACAACCCCAGGAGGCCTAGCAGAATGAATCCATTGGGCATGACAAGAAATTAAGCACACGGGGAAAATCCAACCAAAAGAAAAAGTCATGACAATGATAAGTCAATTCATATCAGATATAACCATCAATGTTAATGGTCTCAACTCACCAATCAAAAGAAATAGACAGGCAGAATGGGTCAAGAAGCAAGATCCAACAATATGCTGCATGCAAGACACACACTTAATTCAAAAATAAACTCATAGACTGAAAGTTAAAGGGTGGAAAACTATTCCATATGACAGGAACCCCCAAAAAAGCAGGAATAACTATTCTCTTTGCAGATCAAGTGGATTTCAAAGCAACACTGATGGAGAGAGACAAAGAACACTGCATCCTTGTAAAGGGAACAATCCAAGAGGAACAGATGACAATCATAAATATATATGCACCAAATACTAGTGCACACAATTATAAAAAACAAACACTAACAGACATGAAAAATTAAATAAGCACTAATTCAATAGTAGTGGGCGAACTCAATAACCCACTGTCACAAATTGATAGATCAATGAGACAAAAAATAAACAACAAAATGCTAGAATTCAATCAAACTCTTGAACAAATGAACTTAACAGATGTTTATGGAATGTTCCACACCACAAAATCAGAATACACATTCCTTTCAGCTGCACATGGGTCATTCTCCAAAATAGACCACATAGAGGAAGCTCCCCACCTCCATCCCAGGCTCCTAGGGCAGTGAAGCTCAGCCGGTCCCAGTACCTGGAAGGAAGCTCCCCCTCTGCCATCCCAAGCTCCTAGGGCAGAGAAGCTGAGCCACGTGGGCACCAGAAGCACCACCACCTCCGCCGTGGAAATGAGAAGACACATAAACAAGCCTCAAAAACAGACTTCCAGATCACCTACAGAAACCCCAAAGGGAAATGAGATGGAACACTCTGATACTCAACCACCAGGACTCTCTGAACTGGCAGGAAAAGAGGATCTGGGAAAAATGAAATCAGAAATAATTACTCAGATAACAGCAAAGATTTTGCTCATGATGCAAGACATGATTAATAAATCTAGAGAGGACACAGATAAAAAAAATAGAGGATCTGAGGAACATGATGGAATCCCAACATAGGAAACAAATGGAATCCATAAAACAGATACAAACAGATTTCCAAGAGATTAAAAACTCCATCAAAAGTCTGCACAGCAGAATGAACCAATGTGAGGATAGAATTTCACATGTAGGAGATAAGATTGCAATTAGTGAGGAGGAAAAGAAAAGTTGCTTTAAAATTGTAAGGGAACATGAGAAATCAATCCAGCAGCTGCTAGACGATGCAAAGAAGAATAACATAAGACTGATTGGAGTCAATGAAGAAAGAGGAGAGAGTGCAGATGACATAAAAAAACTGTTCACAGAAGTGATGGCAGAAAACTTCCCAAGGAGGGGAAAAGAACTTGACATACAGGTAAGTGAGGAATATAGGACTCCAGCTAGCCTTAATCAAAAAAAAATCTTCACATAGGCATATAATAGTTAGGATTCCAGAAATCCAACAGAAGAATAAAATTCTACAAGCAGTGAGAGAAAAGAAACAAATCACACACAAAGGAAAGCCCAACAGAATCACAGCAGACTTCTCAATGCAAACCCTCAAGAAAAGAAGAGCTTGGAGTGATGTATTTCAAGCCCTAAAGGAAAACAGCCTCCAATCCAGATTGAGGTACCCTGCAAAACTATCTTTCAAAATTGATGGAGAAATAAGATACTTTTATGATAAAGAGCACCTCAGGAACTTCATGAATATAAAACCGGCACTCCAAAGAATTTTAGACAATACCCTAGGAAAAGACAATGAGGATCACAACCCCAGGAAACCCAGCAGAATCAATCCATTGGGTGTGACAAATTAAATGCAAAGGGGGAGAATCCAACAAAAAGAAAAAGTCATGATAAGCCTTTTAAAACTTTTAACTTCATCTCCCTAATGAGTGTATAATTCAATCTTATTATTGTATTGATTAGTATTTTTCTGACTCTAGAGTTGCACACCATTCCTTGTGCTATACTGGCTATTTATCATCTTCTTATGTCTACATTTTAATTGGGTTGTCTATTAATGAGCTCTAAGAATTCTTTATATATTCTGCTCATAGGTTATATGTATTGTAAATATGATCTGTTTAAGGACTACTTTTCATTTTAATGATGTCATTTAAAGTTCTAAATTTTGATGGAATCTCATTTATCAATTTTTTTCTTTTATGCATCATGTTTTTTCTATTCTAGGTAGTTCTTGCCTACCCTAAATTCATAAACATTTTCCCTTATAATTTCTTCTTAAAGCTTTATACTTTTAGGCTTTCTTATTTAGGTTCATAGATCCCTTCAAGTAATTTTCATGTATGGAAAAAAAGGGTTGAGCTTAATTTTTTATATATGGATACCAGGTGTTTTAGTGCTGTTTGCTGAAGACACTATCTCTTCCTCAGCTCTTGAATCGAGTTTATATTCTATAAAATGCTAATGTTAAATAATCTTTCAAAACTCAGTGGACCATATATGTGTGGCACTATTTCTAGATTCTCTGTTTTATTCAAATGATCTATATGTCTTTCCTTACATCAACACTGCCTTGACTACTGTAGCTTTAGAAGAAAGTCTTAAAATTGGGTGCTAAATGTCTTCCAACACTTTTTTTGTTTTTGTTTTTGTTTTTGGCTTTTCTGGGTCCTTTGTACTCCTAAATAACTTTTAAATTTCAATATCCAATTCTTCATTTATAGCAAGTATACACAGACCTGAATTTTTATATATATCTTGTGTTTTCTAATCCTGCTAAATTCAAATACAAGTCCTAGGGGCTCCTAGAGATTTCTTAGTATTTTCTCTGTAGGTGATCATTTCATCTACATATAAAGATTTTGCTCATGCCATGCCAATCCTATCCTAGTTGTGTCATTTTATTGCCAGACTATTTTGGTGGGGCCTAGGTTTCAAAGTTTAATGGACAGATAAAGAGTAAGCATATCTGCCCTTGTTCCCCACCTTAAGGAGAAAGCATTGTATCTTCTCCATTCATACAAGGCATTCTCGCTGGAAGTATGGAGTACATGTGTTTAATCTGTTGAGAACTTTCTGTTCTACTTCTAGTCTCCTGATAGCTTTTACCACGAACAGCTGTAGAATTTAGTAAAATACTTTTTCTCCAACTAGTGACAGGATCATACGGCTTTTCCTTTCCTCTGTTAAAACGATGACTTTTGGGGGTGGATCTTCCAATGCTGAACCAACACTACCATCCCTATAACAAAACCACTTTCTACATACAGCCAGATCTGACTTCTAATTGTTTGTTTTGTTAAACAAATTTCTGTCTATGTTCATACTTTTTCTTCTATTATCTTTATCCAATTTTAGGATTAGCACAATGTTGAGTTCCTAAAATGAGGGAAGAAATGTTCCTTCTTTTTTCTGCTTTAATTGTTTGATATAATTTATCAGTTAAAAAGTTTATGAGCCTGCTGTTGTCATTTAGGTAGGTTTTTAAGCTAGGAATATACTTTCTTTAATAGCTGCTATTCAAATTTTATTTCCTCCAGAGTTAGTTTCATTAATTTGTCTTCTAAGTTACTTCTTAGAAGTTGCCAAATTTATTTCAAAAAAGATTTTTGTAATATGCTTTCTATATCCTTTTAAATTCTGTAAAATCTGTAGTAATGTCTCCTAAATCTTAATATTGTAATTTTAAAAATGTATAACTGATATTGTGTAACAGGAAGAAAAGTTCTAAAAGACCAGGAGAATTGGGAGGGGTAGGGGAAGGGAAAAAAGAGAAAGGAAAAAATATGAGAAGAGGAAAAAAATGGAAACAAGGTCTTTGCAAATAGGGAAGGGTGGAGGGGGTGAAGGGAGGGCAAGGGAAGGGGAAAAAAATAAGAACCAAGAGACTCATGTAATGGTACAAGATCCCAATGATGAATGTAACTATTTTATACCTAAAATGTACCAATAAAGTTAATGGGGGAAAAAAAATCGACCACATACTCACACATAGAACATATTTAAGTAGGTGCAAAGGAATTGAAGCTATCCTCTGAATATTATTAGACCATAGTGTGATGAAATTGGAGATCAATAGCAAAAGAAACCACAAGCATTTCATAAACACATGGAAATTGGACAAAATACTTCTAAATAACTAATGATTCACAGAGAAAATTAAAGAAGAAATCAGACAGTTCCTTCAATTAAATGACAATGACAATACAACATATCGGAATCTATGGGACACAATGAAAGCAGTCTTATGAATGAAATTCATAGCAGTGAATACACATATTAGGAAAACAGAGCGAGCCCAATTAAACAACCTGATGCTGAACCTCAAGCTTCTAGAAAAAGAAGAGCAGGACAAATCCAAAGCTCATACAAGGGAGAAAATGATAAAAATCAGGGCAGAAATCAATGCAATGCAGACTAAGACTACGATACAAAAAAATGAATGAAGCCAAGAGTTGGTTCTTCAAAAGAATCAACAAAATGTACAAACCGTTAGACAACCTTATCAGAAAAAGGAAAGAAAAGGCCCAAATCCATGAAATTAGGAATGAAAAGGCTAAAATTACCATGTACCCAGCAGAAATCCAGAGGATAATAAATATCTACTTCGAGAACCTATAGCCAATAAGATGGAAAACAGAGAAGAAATGGACAGCTTCCTAGATACTTATGAATTACCAGAGTAGAACGAAGAAGGCCTAAAAGTTCTAAACAACACAATATCAATCAGTGAAATTGAAAACGTAATTAAAAACTTACCAACTAAGAAAATCCCAGGTCCTGATGGCTTCACTTCTGAATTCTACAAGACATTTAGAGAACTACTGCCACTACTGTTTAAACTCTTCAATGAAATTGAAAGGGAAGCAATACTCCCAAATTCATTCCTGAAAGCAAGCATCACCTTGATCCCCAAAGCAGAGAAAGACCCAACCGAAAAAGAGAACTATAAGCCAATCTCACTAATGAACAGAGATGCAAAAATCCTCAATGAGACACTGGCAAATAGAATACAGAAGATCATCAAGATCATATACCCTGACCAAGTGGGATTCATCCCAGGAATGCAGGGATGGTTCAACATACACAAATCAATCAATGTAATACACTATATCAATAGAGCCAAGGACAAAAAACATATGATTATCTCAATAGATGCAGAAAAAGCATTTGACAAAATCCAATATGCATTTATGATAAAAACCCTACAAAAAATTGGAATAGATGGTCTCTATTTCAATTTGATGAAAGCCATCTATGAAAAACCAACAGCCAATATCATACTAAATGGTCAAAACCTGAAATCCTTCACACTAAAATCAGGAACAAGACAAAGATGTCCACTATCACCACTCCTGTGAAATATAGTTTTGGAAACATTAGCCATAGCAATTAGACAAGGGAAAGAAATAAAAGGAATAAAGATAGGTAATGAAGAAGTCAAATTGTCATTATTTGCACATGACATGATACTCTATATAGAAGCCCCCAAGAACTCCACTAAAAGTCTTCTAGACTTAATAACCAAATTCAGTCAAGTAGCTGGATACAAGGTCAACACACAAAAATCAATAGCTTTCCTCTATATGCACAACAGACTCACTGAGAGAGAAATAAGGCAAACAATTCCTTTCACAACAGCATCCAAAAAACTGAAATACCTAGGAATCAAACTAAGAAAAGAAATCAAAGACCTCTTCTCTGAAAACTATAGCACTCTGAAAAGAGAGATTGAAGACGATATCAGAAAATGGAAAGATGGAAAGACATCCCTTGCTCCTGGGTAGGAAGAATCAACCTAGTGAAAAAGGCCATTCTTCCAAAACTGCTATTTAGATTTAATGCAATTCCAATTGAGATCCCAGCAGCATACTTCACAGACCTTGACAAAACAATCCATAAATTCATTTGGAACAAGAGGAGACCCAGAATAGCAAAAGCAATTCTAGGTAACAGAGACATGGAAGGGGGTATTACAACCCCCAACTTGAAACTATAGTACAAACCTACTGTGATAAAAATAGCATGGTACTGGCAAAGAAACAGACCTGAGGACCAGTGGAACAGATTAGAAGATGCAGAAACAACACCAGACACACTCAGCCACCTCATCTTTGACAAAGGAGCCAAATACCCTCACTGGAGGAAAGTTAGCCTCTTTTATAAATGGTGCTAGAAAAATTGGGTTTCAACTTGCCAAAAATTCAAACTAGACCTACATCTCTCACCATGCCCCAAACTAAAATAAAAATGGATTAAAGGTCTAAATATTAAAATAGAAATGCTGAACTGGCTGGAACAGAGGTCAGGTAGAACTCTTGAAGACACTGGTGTAGGAAAACATTTTATGAACTACATGTCATTTGCTCATGAAATAGCACAAACTTTCAACAAGTGCTATCTCTTCTTATTAAAAAGCTCCTGAACAGCAAGAGAAACCATCAACAGTGTGAAGAGACAACACACAATTTTGGATAAAATTTTCACCTGCTGTTCCTCAAAGGTCTACTATCTAGAATGTATAAAGAACTTTAAAAATCAGACCTCCCAAAGTTAAAGACCCAATCCAAAAATGGGCATCTGAAATGAACAGACATTTCTCAGTAAAAGAAGTAGAAATAGCAAATAAACATAGGAAAAAATGTTCAACATCACTGGTCATTCAAGAGGTGCAAATGAAAACAACAGTGAGATTCCACCTCACCCCAATAAGAATGGCTGCTATCACCAAATCAACCAATAAAAAATGCTGGCAGCACTGTGGGGACAGAGGAACCCTGCTCCACTTCTGGTGGGAGTGTAGACTGGTGCAACCACTGTGGAAATCAGTATGGAGATACCTGAAAGAACTAGGACTGGAAGTCCCATTTGACCCAGCTATTCCCCTGCTGAGTATATGCTAACTGAGTTTCTGAAAGAGGAAAAACTGTAGCTAAATATAGTCCAAGGGTCAGAGGATCACAAGGAAGGGGGCCCAGGCATACAGTGAGAGTTGATAAGCCATCTCTGGCCACTTCCTTGAACCTCCAATTCACTACTGCTGGTGCTGGATGGCGTTAAATCTAGGGGATGCCTTAGATTGGGCACAAAGCAAGAGGGATAGACAGGGCCACTTTTTTCCCCTTGTTTCTTTTCATAGGTAGACATCTACAGCAGGGCAGGTTGGAGCCTTGGCAGTCCTTCTACCCCTACTGTTTGAAATACATACTTAGCTCCAAAGAGTGCCACCTAGTCTCTTTCTACATCCAAACCTGTCCTGCTCACCCCCCACACCTGGAAATAATTAAAAGTACATTTAACATTTTGCCCCTTTAGAGGGAACAGTTACATGTGCCTATCAAAACAACAGTTTTGACTATCTGCTGTGGCTATCAAACAACTGTGGCCATCAAAATAAGAATGAGAAGCCTAGGTATTCCAATCTGATAAACCATCAACCTAAAGCCCATCTTAAAAACTGTCTTTGCTTTCACAGGTATAAAAGGTTTTTATTCCTTCTGATTCTTATTACAAGAGATCTCTGTTAATTGACCTACAAAAAGTTCCAACTAGTCTATCAGTAGTTATAAAACTAAAAACTACAAAAGGGTTGCTGTAATTCAAGTTGGCCAAATACATCTGAGAGGACTCTAAATGTAATTGTCTTGTTTATTTATTTTTAAGATTTTGGTACTGGGGATCGAACTTGGACTTTGCACTTGCGAGGCAGGTGGGGGGGGACACTGAGCTAAATCCCTGGCCCTAATTGTCTTGTATATGTCCATCTGTCTGTTCAGTGTTAAAACATACCAGTTTGATGTTAAAACAGTTAAAACACCTGCAGTTGCTTCATTTAAAAAGTTTTTTGGGTTTAACAATTTTTCTTTTCTTTTCCGGGTGGGGGGTGTGGGGGGGCTCTTTTTTAGATTTCCATGGAAAACCATTTGTATAAGTTTTCAGGGTAGCCAAACATTTAAAACATTAACAGATGAAGACTGACAGACTTGAGGTTTACATAGAACTTAGAACAAGATAAAAATAAATGTGTTTAAAGTTGATGACATATTTTCATCCAACTTGTTAGCTAATTGAGATAACATCAAAAGACTGGTTTTATAAATGCCATGTCTATTGTTGTTTATCTACAATAATTTAAAAGCTTTCCATTGTTTAAAAATAATATGTATAAGCTTAGTGTTTAAATGTTATGAGTTGGTTATCATGAGTCATCCAAATCAATTGTTAAGATATATTTAAATTGGCTATAATTAAAAGTTTAAGCACTCTGTGTCTAAAACAATACAGTTTTCTTATTAAAAGATGGTCTTGGTACAAAACTAAATTAAGAGAGAAATGTTTCCATTTAGCTGTGACACTCCTTTTTATTGCTAATTTCCTGGGGGTACTAAATGTATTCATGCCTTCCTTATGTACAAGTCTTCTAAGGTATAAAATTAGAATTGTTTATGGTGATAACTTTTTCTTTTAAACTCAGAAATCTACCTTTCTCTTGTGCTCCAGCTACTTGTGATAGATACATGTCAAGCCATCATGAGACCAACAGTCAAATGATAGATTTTTTTTAAGTTTATGTGATGTGTATGTTATATATGTGTCATTAAACTTAAAGCTGCTCAGGCATTAAGCAATCCAGATAATGTCACATGCTTCCTCCATGACATCCTATTAAAGGATAACAAATTAGGTGAGAGCTTCTTTGTGTACTATATGGAGATGACTGACTAAAAAGGCTATTCCATACTGATAGACATTTAAATGTGTTTGAAAGATAATATGATTGTCATGCTGAAATACTATGTATGTTTCTTGATCTAGTTTTCTCTGTAAAACTCTATAATTCTTGTCTGTTAACATTCTGTAGGGATTCAAATTGTAAAACAACCATGATCGGTAAAAATGACAGTCCTCTGGCTAAACTTTATACTTCAAAGTGCTAGATATACAGTTGAGATTATAATAGGTAAGCTCACGGCTCCCACTGCAATATTAATGTAATTGATCTTCTCTTCTGAGTATTCAACAACTAAAATTTGGGAGACCAGAACTAAAAAGTTAACTAGGCTAAGAGGACAGCCAATGTTTTGGCTCTGGCCCTTCAAGTTCAATGAGGACCCAGAACACATGAGAGAACCCTTTCTCTAGAGGATCTTACAGCTTTGGTGATTTGCCTAACCTCCTGAGCTGACAGATTGCTGGATCCAAGAGGACAAGAAATAACATATTTACAGTGTACCAAAAAAGAGGGTCACCAAGAAGGGAAAAGTCTCCCATGATTTCAGAGAAAGCAAAATGGTCAAGCAAGACTGTGACCCAACCTGCTGGCTGTTACGGCTTGCATTTAGATTCCTCCCAAAACCTCATGCAAATGAGGTGGTGCTTTGTTGGAAGTGGCTGGATCTAGAGTGTGTGATGCTAGAATTGATTCATAGTGCAATGTTAGGCTAAAGGGCACTAGGAGTATAGGTGGGAGTGCTACCTGCTGTAAGTAGTCTGGATAAGATAAAAGGGGCAGAAAGACACTGTTAAGGTCCCTTGTTGATTTTGCTATCTTCAGCTGCCATGAACTGTTTCCCCTTGCTTTTTAATGATTTGATTATTCTATCTAATGTCTGCCTTATTTATTATTATACGGCCAGAAAGTGTGTCTTTTTTCCTCACATTATCCACAACTAAGGTATTGTCATCTTCTCCTCCACTTTATAGAAAGTTTGAGAAAATGGTATATACTTCCTATATACACCCCATCCATCTCACACTAATATTAACATATAACATGTTGTAGCATACAATTATGAAAACCATAATACATTATTTTAAAAGTCTTGATTTATGTCTTGTGTTTTTCATAGAGGAAAAGTTGCTAATTTTAATTAAGTCTAATATGACACTTCAAAACATCAATTGAACACAAAAAATTTCCTTCATAAGAACTAAGGAAACTAGATAACAGATCAGAGTATGTAGTTTTACTATAATAGGAAAAGATGCACTGAAGAGTGTAACAAAGACAGAGTCACATTAGCCCCACAACACCACCTTTCCCCCAGCTCCAAGCAACACAGCATGGAGGTACACTACGCACTTGGCAGGAGAGAAATATAAACAGAACCCTTAGACTTAGACCCTGGTTTTGAGCCACAATGAAACATAATGATAAACAGAAACCCACAGCCCCTGACCTCAGGACTGTGTTCATGGAGCCTGTCTTCACCCTGAAGCTAATGAGAAACCTGCTCTCCAGAAGAACAGATTTTGTTGTATTTTGGCCCATACCACTCTGGGTTATGTGAGTCAGAGCAGCTGTGGACCTCTAGCACAATCCAGGTTACAGACAGTCGTGATAGCCTGTATCCCCTAGCCCAGGGTATTAGGGCAGAGAGGAGTTCCATTTCCTGGGGGAAGCAAGGAAGGAAAGGAAAGAAACTGAAGGACTGTGCTTGGAACTCAGCTTCAGGCCTACCAAGGTGAAACTGAACCTAATGGCTGCTGACTTCAGGCTGCTTATCATAGACAGAGCTTTTAGGATCCATTCCAGTTGCAGGTGAAGATCCACAGTCCTAAGGGGATGGACTTGTGTTTCAGCCTGCATCATCACCAGCTTACTGTGGAAGACTTGGATGACAAGAAAACCTCAGTATCAGGCAGCCCATCACAGAGTAGGCCTTGGTCTTGCTGCTATTCTATAGTAGTCTCAGTAGCTGTGGGCTTAAGGTTCAGCTGAGCATTATGGCAATCACAGTGTTCATGGGACTTCTCACCTCATCAAACACCAGACACTAAAGCAGAGTCATTGTCTACTTGGAGGAAGGATAGAAAAATAAGTACAAGGTATTCCTTTAGAGCTCTCTGCCAGCCCCACAATAGTGTTGAAATAATATCAGTCACTGTGTGCTCAGAGAACATTATAAGCAGCCTACTTAGAATCTCTGGAAGGACAAGCATAAAGACAACTCTGGAGGGGTAGGGGTGGTAGGAGGAGATTGGGAAAAGAAAGAATGGAAAGGAAAGATTATAAGAAAAGAAAAAAAAATGGAAACGAAGTCTGTGTAAATAGGGAAGGGTGGAGGGGTGAAGGATGCACAGGTAATGGGGAAAAAATAAGAACCAAGATACATCATGTACAGGTACAAGCACCCAATGATAAATGTAAACATACTGTATACCTAAAATGTACCAATAAAAGAATTTAAGCAAAAAAACCAAAAAAAACCCAAAGAAATATTCTGGGAACTGTGACCTCAACAAAAGGACAAAAGAAGGTGCCAGAATTGACTCTAATAAAAAATGGACAAAAGACTTGCATAGATAATGCTCATGATGGTTGTTCTTAATTGTCACTTTGATTGTCTCATAAGTGTGTCTGTGGGTTTTTCCTAAAATTAAGCGGGGAAAGACCTGCCCTCCTTGTGGATAATAGCCAATAGGCTTGTAGCCTGGATGGAATGAAAGAGAAAGAAAGATGTGAGCCTTCACTTGAAAAGATACATTCCACTCAAGCAGATATACCTTTTGCTACTGCCATCACCTGTGGAGATAAGACTCAGTTTTATCAGTCTTTCAATGTAAATTCATACCAGCTACTCTTCAGGGAGCTTGTAGGCCTTCAGTGTCACACTAGCATTGCATCCTTGATCCCTATTATTGTGCAGCTTCCAGATTCTTGGACTAATTATCTATTGGGTCCTCCAGTTCTCCAACACAAGGGGCACCACTGTGGACTCTCCCATCTCTAATATTGTAATCCTAAGAAATTCCCATATAAATAGAAACAGATATGGACATAAATATAAGTATATATATATATACCTTATTATACATGTTTATTCTTTATATATACATATATGTGCATATGTATTTATATATGATTCTGTTCCTCTAGAGAACCCTAGCCAATACAGAAAATTGTTACTGAGACTGGGATTGAGGCTGATTCTGTGACTGTGCTTGAATATATAGTTTAGAAGCCCATGAAATTGGCTTATGGAAAGTGTCTTAGTTATCTTTCTCATTGCTGAGACAAAATACCTGATGCCTAAAGTTAGAGGAAAGGTTTATTTAGCTCATAGTTTGTAGAAGTTTCAATGGATGATCAACTGACTCCAAAGCAGGGTGGCATTCTGGGGGAGAAACAGTTCATTTTGGGCAGAAGGTAGCAAAGCAACAAGGGTTGGCCACAGTTATTTTTATTACTTATATCTTATCAAGGCTACTTAAGGAGGGTAGCACTCTTGTCCTTAATCCTAGTGCCCTTGATCCTAGCACTGTACCATGAATCAATTCCAACATTACACATTTGAGATCCAGTTACCTCTGAAAAAGCCCCACCTATGGTTGTATGAGCCTTCCAGGGGACATCTAGACAAAAGACATAACATTCTGCTCCTGGCCCCCAAAGACTCATGAGCATCTATTTATGCAAAAGGCATTTAGTCCATTTCCAAGAGTTGCGAAAGTCCTAACAGTTTCAGCATTGCTGAAAAGTCCAAGTCCAAAGTCTGCTCTGAAATTTAAGGCAAACTTCTACCTGTAAACCCCCATACAAATGAAAAGCAAGTTAAATATTCCCTACACTCAATGGCATAAGGTAGATACTACCATGCTAAAAGGTACAAATATGGGGATACAAAGGAATGGGACCAAAGCAAGTCCAAAATTCAGCAAGCCAAACAAGTCCCATGGTTCCATGTGCAGCATCCAAAGTAATCTGTAGCAAGATGTGAACTCCAAAGGGCTTTAGTGGCTCCATCCATATGGCTTTTTTGGTTGGTTGTAGCTCCATGGCTTTTTTCATTGGCTGGTTTTGCTCATCCCTTGCAACTTTCCTTGGATGATCCACGTTTCTGGCTTCTCCAACCTTCTGGGGTCTCCACAACCTCTTTGGCTTCACATTCACAGATTTACACAGTGCCCTCGAAGGGGGACACTGCCTGGCCTCCCAAGCATTCTTCTGAAATCTGAGGGTGAGCCTTTCTGACCCCACAACTCTTACATTCTGCATGCACCTAATACCAGCACCATAAGGATGACTCCAAAGTCTACTGCCAGCTGGAGCAGTATGCAGGCTTCCTTCTCTCTTGGCTATAGGGGTCCAATGCCTGTGACCCAAATTCCAAGGAACAACTTCCCTAGGCTGTCACCATTCTGGAACATGGTGTTCTGGGGCTCTCTTCTCAAAGCAAAGTCTTTCACCTTTTTCAGGCTGCAAAGGGTGGAGTCCTGTTGCTTTTTTGTGATGCCCTCAGGCCATCTTTTCTATTCTCCTGTTCCTTCTCAGCAATAAATATCTCCTCTGCTTTATCTTTGTAGTCCACAGCTTTACTAGATCTTCCTTTCTAGCCAATGTCAAAATATTTTAAGTCATTCTGCTGGGCTCTTTGCTCTTGATTCTCAACATAAATCTGGCTAAAAGCCCCCCAACAGTAGCCATGCCATGCCTTCAACCTTAGACTGCCTTGAAATTTCTTCTGCAATATTAATTAGTCCACCACCCTTAATCTCAATGTCAGGGGAAATATCTGGACATGAGCAAAATGTTGACAAACCTTCTGTCAAGCCATAATGCACATCGTCTTGAGTCCAACAGCCGATGCAATTCTTCTCAGCAGAAACCTCCTAAGCCTAGTCTTTACCAGCACTATTTCTGTCAGCATTCTAGTCTTCTGAGCTTTGACCAGAATCTCCCATCAAGTACAGCCTAAGTGATTCCAGCTTTCCTTTTTCAGCCAACATCTCCAAATCTTTCCTAACTCATCCCACAAACCAGCTTCAAAGGCTCCTAAACTCCCAGGTCAGGTATAATCATAGCAATAAACCCATTTCTCGGGTACCAAATTCTATCGTAGTTACTTTTCTTGTTGCTGAGACAAAATACTCAACATCCAAAGTTAAAGGAGGAAAGATTTATTTAGCTCACAGTTTATAGAGGTTTCAGTCGATAATTGGCTGGCTCCAAAGTTGGGTGTCATACCAGAGGAGAAACAGATCATGGCAGCCAGAAGGTAGCAAAGCTACAAGGGTTGACCACAGCTCTTTTTATCCCTTATATCTTATCCAGGCTACTTATGCTGGGTAATACTCACACCCTTAATCTTAGTGCCCTTGATCCTAGCATTGCACCATGAATCAATACTAGCATCACACATGTTCAATCCAGCCACTTATGAAAATGTTTGGAGAAGCAGATTTGAAAAACAGTATGCTCAAATCAGGGCCTGATGGATAATTATGGTCAGAGCCCAGAGAACCAGTATGCCAGTAAGTTAGGCTCATTAGGTTTTAGTTGGAAATTAAACTCTATTGGGAAATGGACTATTCATGCTACAATATAGTAAATAAATAAATAAATCTGTCTACATTTGTCCTGTCCTAATATTAACAGGAGGCTGAGTTCAGAGGTAGCGTTCTAATTAATCTAGCAAAGGAAATTTCAAGGCAGTCCAGTATTCTGTTTGTAGTATAAATACTACTGACTGTTTATAGTAGATGTAGAGTGAAAATTGGGAAAAAGAAACAAGAATTGAAATATTTAAAACACTTAAATTTTGGCCTGCAAAGAACCACATGTAAAGTTAGGGCCAAAAGAAGTATGGTTGCTGAAGAGATTAGCACCATCAAAAGGACAACAAATACTTTTAATTAAAACAAATAATGCTTTAAGAGCATCTCTGGAATCAGCAAAGCCCCACCCATCACAGACTTACTGATGCAAAAGTATAAATATTTTTATTTGAAAAGGAAGTCCCTGTAACTTCTGCTGGAGAAGGACCTGGTTCCACAGTATTCATTGCATTGTACTCACCCACCAAGACACATAGAGGCTTTGGGGTATATCTAGACACAAGCCATAGCAGGAAGTGTCTCTACACTTAGAGGCCCATGCAGACATAGTCCTAGGGATGATGGCTCCTGCTCCTGCTAGTAGCAGAACATAATGTGGTCTACATGAAGCTGGTTTTACTGGTGTGCAGAATGAGTGGGTTTTGGGGTCAGGAAGGCCCAAAACCTTTGAAAACTTTGAAGTTTTCTTTGAAGTTTCTTTGAAGTTTTCAAAGAATGGCCTGGGTAGCCAGGTAAGAAGCCCCTGAAAGGACAGTGAATAAACCTGTGGGAATGAAGCCAAAGGTGCTTGCAGATGAAGCATGACCACTGGGGGCGTTCCCCGGACAGACCACCAACCACACTGAGAAGGCGCAAATCAGCTTTATTGCTGGTGGCTTCAAAGGATTCAAACTGCCTCGAAAGCATCAAACAGAAGTTTACTGTCATTTTTATACCTTTATGTTTCTATGGGAGGGGGAAACAGAAAACGTAGTCACTGGGGAAACAGCCATCAATCTAAACATAATTACATAAGCAGAGAGCCAATGATGGGGGGAGCAGGAGGTTTGGCAAGGGTTTCCTAAATCCCCTTGCTCTAATGAGTTTGCCTTATAGCAGTGACTATAGTTACAATATATCTTTCTCAGCAGGCATAGTTACACAGTTAACCCATAGTTGCCAATTTTTACACCAGGAGATGGTTTCTGCCCTCACAGAAACCCTGAGAAGTTGGAGATGCCAGCAATATGGAACATCTGTCAACAAAAGCTGTAAGCAGAGCCAGCCCAAGAGAGGACATGTGGGGTGCAACTAGCAAGGCCATATGGGTGGAGCTACCCAAGTCCTCTGTAAATCACTTTCCACTACTATGTGCTCTGGATGCAAGACCTGGAGCTACCAGACTTAATATGTGCCCTGCTGGGTTTTGGTCTTGCTTTTGTCTGATTTTCTATCTCATTCCACTCTTTTTGAATGGGAATGTTTACCATGTGCCATTGTACCATTATAACTTGTTTTTCAATTTTTCAGAGGTTCACAACAGAGTTTGTCTTGAATCTCAAGAGATTTTAACTTAGACTTTTGAAAAATGTTCGAATTGTTGAGATTTGGGGGAAGAGATTTTTGAACTTTTGGTTATATGCAAAATAGTTGTATCATGTTTGGTAGAATTATCAATTTAGCATTGTGTTTATTTGAAGATAAAGTATGGTGTAAAAAGATTTTATTAGATGTCAAATTGACAAGGACTCAGATATGACAATTGAGCTTAATTGTCAATTGGCTTGGAAGTTGCCTAAGAGTTTGATAAAACATACTTCTGGTGTGTCTGTGTGGGTCATAGTATAACTGGTCCCTGATCCCTTACTCTCTGTTGTTCCCTTAAAATGCTTCCCAATTGCCATGATGTGAGCAGCTTTGCTCCATGACACCCTTTGCTATGATTTGTGTCTAGATGTCCCATCAAGCCTCATGCAGTCACAGATGGGGTTTTTTTGGAGATGGCTGGATCTGGAGTGTGCAATGCTGGGATCAAGGGTGTGTGATCACTAAATTAGTTCACTGATTGGTATGGCATACATTTTGGTAGGATTAAGGGTGCTCCATCCTGGATTTGAGTGCTACCCACCCCAAAGGTGGGTAGCCTAGATAGGCTATAATGGACAGAAAGAGGGTCACTGCTTGTTGCTTGCTTGCTACTTGCTGCATTCTGCCTGTCCCGGTTTGCCATGGACTGTTTATCCTCTGTGATGCCCCTCTGCCATGCCACCCTGCCTTGGAGCCAGCCAACTATGGATTGAAACCTTTATGAACTGTAAGTGAAATAAACCTTTCCTCCTTTAACTTTTGGTGTCAGGCATTTTGTCTCAGCAACAAGAAAAGCAAGTAAGACACCATTTCACCATGATGTTTCTGCCTTGGAGACAGCTGATCATGGAATGAAACCCCTGAAGCTTTGAGCCTAATAAGCCATTTTCTCTTTTAAGCAGTGAGTGTCAGTCATTTTGGTCCCAGTGATGAGATGTATTAGTATACAATTTTTATCACTACTTATCAGGGAAACACAAACAAAAACAATGAAATATCAAAAAAAAAAGAGATAAGAAGTGCTGATGGAGATGTGGAGTAAAAAGTTGAGGTTTACACACTGCTAATGGGAAAGTAAATCAGTACAGTCATATGGAAACAGGTATGGTGGTTTTTCATAGAATTAAAAACAGAACTATAATATAAGCTATAAATACCACTACTGGATATATGCATGGAGGAAATGAAATTAATATGTGAAAAAGATGTGTTACTCTCATGTTTATTACAGTGCTATTTATAGTAGCCATGTTATGAAAGCATTTTAAAAGGTTAAAATCCTATAATTTGTGACAATGTAGATATACTTGGAGGGCATTATGTTAAATGAAAAAAGCCAGGCACAGAAAGACAAATTTTGCATGATAACATTCATATATAGAATCCAAAAATTTGATCTCATAGAAGTAGAAAGTAGGCTTATTGTTACCAGAGAATAGGAAGAGAGACAGAAACAAGGAGAATCCTGTCAGCTGGTACAAAGTTACACATAGATAGGACAAATAAGTTCTACTTATTTTATTATACAATAGAATGGTGATAGTTATCAATATAGTGTACAGTCAGAGCTTGATTGAATTGGTCTGCAAGTGTTCTGCAAGACAAGCAAACATTTCTAAGAAGTTTTAACTTGATAAATGTGTGATGTCTTGCAATACAAGTAATACAACAAACTGAATGTCTCATGATCACAACTGGTTCATGTCTCTCTCACTGCTTTTATATACAAGTGCTTTGGATTATGAGTGGAACAAATTATTCTCACAAACCAAGATTTTACTTATTTCAAAATATCTAGAAGAGAGGATTTTGAATGTTTTATCATAGAGAAATGAAAAATGAGATAACAGATATGCTAATTACCTCATTGGATCATTACATCATGTATACATTTGTCAAAATATCACACTGTATACCACAAATTTGTTTAATTATTAGGTGTCAATTAAAAATAAAATTTTAAAAGAGTACTTTTGGCCTCACAGAATGGACTGAGAAGTATTTTCTCCTTTCAATATTTTGGAAAATTTTGTGGAGAATTGGTATCATTTCTTCCCTAAATGTTTGGTGGAATTCGCACTGAAATCATCTGAGACTGAAATTTTCATTGCAGGAAGGTTGTTAACTGTAAATTCTGTTTCTTTTTTTTTGGTACCGGAAATCGAACTCGGGACCTTGTACTTGTGAGGCAGGCGCCGGAACCACTGAGCTAAATCCCCGGCCCTAAATTCTGTTTCTTTCATAGATGTGGGTGTATTTACTTTATCTAGTTCTTTTTTAATGAGCTTAGTGGTTTATGTCGTCGAAAAATTTTTTTTCATTTGATCTAAGTTGTATATTTGTTAATGTTCATAATTGTTAGACTAGAAACTGTCAAAGATTAACAATTTAGCCTCCTGCAGTTTTAGAGTTACATATAGATTTAGACAGATATCTTGACAAAGAAACAAAGTTTACTGGTTGTGAAGAACAATTTATTATTTACAACAAAACCCAGAGAGAGCAATTTCTTAGCACCAGTTCTCCTAGCCCCCATATCTGTGGGGAAATATAAATCAGATATTATTTGTTTATGTAGCTGAAGAAGAATCCCAAGATTGTGAAATTTGGATCTTAAATAGAGGCAGTTGGCACAGATTCCTTTTCTCCCTTATGTTTTATTCTGAAATGTAAACAGATCCTCTTCAGGGAAAACAAGGGGAAGATATCCTATCTTGGTATATAAATAAGATAACAAGTATTTATTGTTCTTTTAGACTACAGTTTTTTACATGCCAAGAGATAAGTAATATAATGGTAAGCATTACTTCCACTCACATTTCATTGGTATGAATTTAGTTATTTGGTCATTGTTTCCATTCATTTTTTGTTACTATAATGAAATACCTGAAGCAAGCTGTGTTAGTTTAGTTTTCCATCAAAAATTTTAAAATGAGATAATTAATTTATAAAAGAATTTTGGCTAAGAGTTTTGAAGATTTCAGTCCATGATAGACTGGGCCCATTGTTCTGGGCCTGTGGCAGGGCAACACATCACGGTACACTGTGTGGAGCAAAACTGCTTACCTCACAGTTATGAAGGAAAAGGGAAAAATAAAGGGGCCAAGATTGAGAACACATATCCAGTGACCTAAAGACCTCCCACTAGATCCTGTGTCTCACAGATTCCATCATCTTCAAAGAGAGCTACCCTGGGACATTTTAAAAGGTACATTCAAGTTCCAAAAATACAGCAATACCTACTCTATAGAAGATCATAGGTTAATGTGATGGGTAATCTTGATTTTCAACTGATTGGCTTTGAGAGACACCTAGGAGCTTAGTAAAGCACACTTCTGGGAGTGGGTGCGTGGGTCATGGACCTGTTACCTTGGGTACTATATCTTGTCCCTGGTACTTTTCTCTCTGGGCTCTTCCCTGGTCTGTGCTTCCCAGATGCCATTAATTGAGCAGTTTTGATCCATCACACCCTTCTACCATGATGTTCCTGGCTTGGAGCCAGCCAACCATGGACTAAAACCTCTGCAATCATGAGCCAAAATAAACTTCCCTCCTTTAAGTTATAGATGTCAAAAAGAAGTAAAAGCAGAAAATAAACATACAAAAAAATGTTCAACATCACTGGTCATTCAAGAGATGCTAATGAAAACAACATTGAGATTCCACCTCACTCCAGAAAGAATGGCTGCTAGCAAGAAATCAACCAACAACAAATGTTGGTGGGGTAGTGGGGAGACAGGAACCCTTCTCCATTGTTGGTGGGGGTGCAGACTGGTGCAACCACTGTGGAAATCAGTATGGAGATAACTCAAAGAAGTAGGACTAGAGGTCCCATTTGACCCAGCTATTCCCCTGCTGGGTATCTTCCCAAAAGAGTTGAAAGAATCATACCACAGTGATATATGTGCACCCATGTTTATAGAGGCACAGTTTGTAATAGCTAAAGCTTGGAAACAGCCCAAGTACCCATCAACTGGAAACTGGATAAAGAAGATGTGGTTTTTTTTAAATAAAATGGAGTACTACTCAGGCATGAAGAATGAGAAACTTGAGAAATTTATAGCTAAATGGATGCATATTGAGGCAACACTCTTAAGTGAAACAAATAGGACACACATACATAAATACCGAATCATTTCTCTGGTGTGAGAAACCGAAAGTGTAAATAATGATTAAAAGGAATAACTGATAATGGGAAGTAGGAAGAAAAGGTCCAAAGGGGTAGGGAAAGTGGGAGGGGTACGGGAAAGGCAAGAAGGGAAAGGAAAAATTATGAGAAAAGGAAAAAATGGAAACAAAGTCTTTATAAATAAGGAAGGGTGGTGGAGGTGAAGGGAGGACAGGGGAATGGGGAAAAAATAAGATCCAAGATATATTATGTAAAGGTACAAGTACCCAATGATAAATGTAAATGTACTGTATACCTAAAATGTACCAATAAAAGAATCTAAGGGAAAATAGTTATAGATGTCAGCTATTTTTTAAAAGTTCCATCAACTGGGAAGTTGACCAGTTAACTGTGGTTGACAGCACAGCACTCTCTATAGCATAATTTTTTCCCCCCTTGTGGTCATGTAACTGAGAAATATGACTCATTGGCTCTGACCACTATTAGGAAAAAAGCATTGTACCACATTTGTCCAACCTGAGAAATGGTCAAAATTCAAAATTTGAGATATGATTTCTATCAGATATGTACGGCTTTCACCCTATCATAAAGTGGAAAAATCATAAGTTGAATCATTATGTCAGGAAATATCTATACTGTTAAATGATGAACAGAGATTATAGAATACTCTGCATAAAATGGCACTACTTATAAAACAAGACAAATGAATATGAATAAATATATTTGCATGAAAAAGTCATGAAAGATGTACTCTAAGCTGTTAACAATGGTTGCTTCTGTGGATTCTTTATCTTTATAATTTTGTTACTGGTTCAATATTTTTTGTCTATTTTATAAATACTACATATTTAAATTGTTTACAATAAGTATCTGTTACTTTTGTAGGGCTATATAATAATAAAAAGCAATAAAAATAAGCATTTTGGGGGGGAAAAACCTCTCTCCCATTTCTTTTTCTACAATGCATGTATAGCACTTCTTTAGCACAGACTCTTGCTATTTATTACCAACGTCAGCCTTCAGCAAAATTTTCTTGTGAAGGACCATATCATACTTTGTGTGCTTCTTTAACAACTACTCAATTTGACTTTATATCTTTCAAGCAGCCACGAACAACACCTAAACAAATATATATGGGGATGTTCAATAAAACTTTGCTGAAACAAGTTCAAGGGCAGCTTTGGGACCATTATTTGCAGACTTCTCAACTATGCTACTGAGGTTCTCAAATTATCTGTCTGCCATTAATGGCTTTACACTCTCCTGCATCATATGCATTTTCTTGCATATATAATTTTAATGCCCTATACTTCTGCTTAAATCTCAGTTGTCTGAAAAATCATTGTTTCTGATAACATTAAGATTATTTTAGCATGAATAATTTTCCTAACCTCATTAAATAAACTTGACTGCTTCTTTTTCATAGACTCCAGTCTTTGTATATATCTTGATTGACACCTTGTATCATTCTAATTTCCATATGTGCCTCCAGTTAGACAACATTTATCATATGGTCTGAGACTATGTTTTTGAATTTCCAGAACTAAATACAACAGACGACATATCAGAGAGTAGGTTTCCAAAAGTGTTTGCTGATTGAATAAACAGAAAGTTATACCTCTGGCCTCTTAGATTTATAAATTAGGTGGAGAAAATTCCTCCTCCCTAGGGTTCTCATTTTTACTATCAGAACAATCAACACTTGGCAGCTTGGATCTTTTTTATTTCCCTTTTAATACTTCCACATGATTTCATGCCTACAGCAAATAAGATCACACAGATAATACCAACTTTTTGAATCTCATTTGCCATCTAATCCAATGCAATACTGTTAGCATTTAAAAATATAGTACTATTAGTCAGGGGATAGTTCATATATACTCCCTAGTCTTATTTCTAAGGATTTCCCCCTAACACATCTCACTAGCTGATGAGCCACTTAACTATGGGAAGTTTATTCTTGTTTGTTTTGGGGTTTTGGTGGGTTTTGTTGTTGCTGCTGTTGTTTTGGTACTGGGGATCAAACTCAGGACCTTTCACTTGCGAGGCAGTCATGGTGCCACTGAGCTAAATCCCAGCCCCTATTTTTTGTTGTTTTTTAAGACAAGGCATCACTATGTAGTTCAAGCTGGCCTTGAACTCACTATGAAGCCCAAGCTGTCATTGAACTCACAGTGATCCTCCTGCCTCAGCCACCTGAGTGCTGGGATTACAGGGGAGCACCATCACGCCTGGCTGGGAAGTTTATTTTTGAAAAGTTAAGGAATATTCTGTGCATAAGTGAATGATTTTCTAGGGCATAACCTGTAAGCTCAAAATATGCCATAGCTATGCTTGGGACTACTTCATAGGACTTGTACACAGAAGTCCTACCTTAAGAAAATTAAGTATCAAAAACCTCTATATGGTATAATAGGCCCACTATATGTTAGGAACCATCATATACAATACATTATTCAATTTAATCCTCACTTATCCCTTTAAATAGGAATCATCACTAATTTGCTAATGAGGAAACTGAGGCACAGGGATGTTAAGTATCTTATCCAGTATCATAGCAAGCTAGTTGGGCTGAGTCTCAAACTCAGCCCTTTAGATTTTAAATGTTGTATTCCTTCCTCATACATTGCTTGCATTCATCTTCTCTTGCACTTGACTTTCTACTAAATAATAAGGCTAATTTTATAAATTATTATGAAAAGTGATTTTAATTTTTTTTCCTATTGAAAACAGAGGATGCAGAAAAAACTTCAGGCATGTTTGGCTACCAGATCTTTGACCAAAGGGCCAAAAAGTTACACTGGAAATAAAATATCCTCTTTTAAAAATGGAGCTGGGAAAACTGGCTATCTACATGGAGAAAATTGGATCTAAACCCATTTCTCTCACCTTATATTAAACAAAAATAAAAAAAATGGATCAAAGATCTAAGTGTTAAAACAGAAATACAATCTGCTACAAGATAAAATAAGTTAAACTCTTGGAGACATAGGCATAGGGAAGAAATTACTAAACAGCACAAGAAATAATAACATATCAAGAAACAAAATGAGATTATATGAAATTAAGAAGCTTCTGCACAGCAAAGGAAACAATTAACAAAGTAAAGAGAAAACCTACAAAATGAGAAAAATATTTTGCTAGCTATTCCTCAGACAAAAACACTTATCTAGGATATATAAAGAACTCAAAAAATCGGTTCCCCAAAATAAAAAAATTAAAAATGAGTAACTAAAATGAACAGATATTTCTCAGAAGAAATACAAATGCTCAATAAATAGATGAAAAAATGTTCAATATCTCTGGCCATTAGAGAAATGCAAATTAAAACAACACTGAAATTCCATCTTACTTCAGAAAGGATGACTATCATCAAGAAATCAAATAATAACAGATGTTGGTGAAGCTTTGGAGGAAAAAGGACTTTCTACTAGTACAAACACTATGGAAATTAATATGGAGATTCCTCAAAAAACTATAAATAGAAATTGCATTTGTCCCAGCTAGTCCCCTTTTAGACATCTTCCCAAAACCAAGGCATCATGTTACAGTGATACATGCCTACCCATGTTTATAACAGTCCAAGTCACAGTAGCTAAATCTTGGGGGACAAAAATCTTGGAAGGGGTTCATATGCCCCTCATAGGTGAATGAATTTAGAAAATGTGGTATTTATATACAATGGAGTACTATTCTGACATAAAGAATGATAAACTTCAGTCATTTGTAGGAAAATAGATCCACCTTAAGACAATAATATTAAGTGAAATAAATCAGACACATAAGCTTAAATACCACATAATTTCTCTTATATAAGAAATTCAAAATAAAAAGCAAAATAAAAGATAGGTGATGGGAAATAGGGACATTGATCATTTGCAAACAGGAAGAAGACCAAGGGATGAAGGGAAGAGGGAGGTTTGGGAGGAGAACGGGATTAAAAACAAATGAAAAAAATAGAAATCCAATAAAGGACTTAATGGTGAAAAAACAAAAAAGAAAGAAATTCAGCTCCATAAGAACAAGCACACCCTATCTTAGAAACAAGGGAGAGACTCAGACACAGAGAAATAAGACCATATGTCAGGAATAAGAACTGGTTGCAAGGTCAATGCTGGCTAACTCGGTGACATAAGGATCCTTCTGTTCCCTCTTCTAAACACAAAAATGTTCCAAGCAATCATATAGGTAAAAATCTCTGGGTGATGAATACAACCCTCCACCTGTGAAGAGACAGAAAAAAGCAGAGATTACATTCCCCATCTACATAAAGGCCTCCCTTCTAACATGTCCATTTCCTTGTATGTGTCTATCTTCACCCCGCCTACCTGCCTGTTTTTCTGCGCGTGGGGGGGTACTATTCTGAATTGTACAAACCTTTATATAATCAAAGTATACTTTGATATATTTTTCTTAATTATGACATACTGTTTATTTTTCTTGTTATAAATTGTTAATTAAATGTTCTATGTTTCACTATGAAAAGAATATATTCTATTTATTTTTTTCCTTTGGTTTAACCATTCTCTATGGAATTTCTAAACCTGCTTTATTAACCAAGTCTTTTCATTTACAGGACTGAAAATTGCAATTAATCCAAGCTGTGCAGATGGAATTCATGTTTTTTTTTAAGACTATGCTTAAAAATTGAGTTGTGCATACATCCCACTTTTACAAATAGAGAAACTGTTCATTATTATACATTCACTTCATGAGGTATTAAGCACTAGTTGAAATATTTTTAAATGCTAATAAGCTGGCTAAATAAATGTTTATATTTTTAAAAATCTGATGATGACTACAACTAGGTAAAATGTTTGCAATCATCCAGACAAGAAATAAAGGCAAATGGTGAAATATATTTTTACTTTTCATATTAATTGGACAATTAATCATATTTCTTAAAATAAAATGTAAACCCAACATGTTTTAGATTTTATTTTTAATATTTGATTTCATATCTTTTTATTAATGCATACTGATTGTTCAGATGAATGAATTTCATTGTGACAGAGTTACACAAACATGTAACACACTTTTACTATTTTTACTTCTGTATCACGTGCTGGTACCAATCACCTTCCTTACTTTCCCAGGTGGTCATTTCAATGCATATAATATATTTGATCATATCCATCCCCCCTATTAATCACCCATAACTTTTATTGAAGTGCTTGAAAAAGCTCACAGAATATGTAAGCAATTTTACAGAGAAATTACCCTAAAAATGCTCAGCTGTTTTTAAATAAAGCATTTCAAACAATGTAGTATCTTTGCAAAATGAATATCTAATTTCAAGTGTCTAAAAAAAAAACTTCTACCCATGATAGACATGATAAAGGAAGGTATCATTCAAGATAGGATAGAATCGAGTGAATTCCAGGTAAATCTCTATGACCTCCTAATCACCCCTATTTCTCTTCTCCCCTTTCCCATCCTTTCAAAATAGCAAAGAGCCATTGTTTTATTTGCGGTTTGAAATTTGACATTACTCCTCACTATTCTTGCAGAGAACACCAGAAAACTATTTTTTACCCTTTCTTTGCTTTCTGATGTCATTTTTAGTTTCTCATTTGAATGTAATTTAATCTTGCATAAAATTAAATTGATTGTGCTTTCACTTACTTTTATTCCTTAAAAGCAGTTTTCCTCCCTTGAGTTATAGTATCAGTCTGATAAAGGCCTGCTTGCATGTACGAATTTATTAAATTAACACTCATTCAATGGAAACATTCAGAAATGATTATTTTGTTATTTATAATATATAATTTATTTCCTTTGAGAAAACATTTATTCTCTCAAAAAATAACGATAAAATATAATAGCATAAGATTAAATACATGGATAGCTTCTTTTCATTATGAGGAAATAAAAATGCTTATTAAAAGTATGGAATTCCCACAAGAACTTCTTAAACATCAGTTTTAAAAAGATAGTGTAAATGCATTTTATAATAGTATTAAAATTTGTGGTAGCTTAAACTAAAATAACATTTTGATATGAAAATGGTTACCTTTGATTGCTTATAGCTTCAGATTCATTGCCGTTATATTGTTTTGGTTGCTAGCTATGACCAAATTATTATTTATTTTTATGTTTTATTGTTTTTTAATCCCATGAAAAACACCCAATTTTTAAAAACATAACATGAAAGATTTTATGTCAATCATAGAATAATTCTGAGTTGTACTAAATATTAATTTGAAATAGTGACTCTAAAACAGGAGTTTAGCATATTCAACAATAGCAAGGAGACAAAATGGTTGGTGCAAAGTGAGAAAAAAATGGAAGGTGGTGAGTGCAGAAGACAACAAAAGATAACCAAGAGGCAAGCCATGGTGCTGCAGAAGTCTTAGAGTTGTTTTTATTTTTTATTTTTTTGGTACTGGGGATCAAACTCGGGTCCTTGCACTTGTGCAGCAGGCAGCAAAACCACTGAGCTAAATCTCCGGCCTGAAGTCTTACAGTTTTATTATACATGTGTTGAAAAGTCATGGGGACATGAACAGAGAGTGACCTAATCTTAATTACATTTTTGAAGGCTCATTCTAGCTGCTATGTGGTGAGTGGATTGTATAATAAGCAAGAACGGAATCAAAGTAATGACAGTGGTGGCTTGGAAACTGTTTTGCACCAGATAGAAAGGTATGATGAGATTTGGGACCTATAGTTGTCTATAGATAGACCATTTATCCAATTTTACCTGCTATTAATATTATATGCTATCTATTACATTCACTCTCTTTTTCTCTTCCTTAAATGTATGTTTCTTTGTATTATTTGAAAGTAGTTATATTAAATATACATCACAAGTTTTTACTTCCTTTTTTTTTTTTTTTTTTTTGAGACAAGGTTTCTCTCTGTAATTCAGGCTGGCCTTGAACTTACTCTGTAGCCCAGGCTGGCCTCAAATTTGAGACAATCCTCCTGCCTCAGCCTCCCAAGTCCTGGAATTACAGGCATGCACCACCACACCCAGATACTTCCATTACTTCTAATTCTTCAGTGTGTATTTCCATATTTCATAAGATTGGAATCATCTCATACAATTACAATACAATTATCAGCAGCAGTAAATTTAACATTGATAAACTACTTTTATCTAATTTTCATTCCTGTTTCAATCTTTTCAGTTAACCCAGTTATGTCCATTATAACACTGTTCTCCTCTAGTACAAGATTCATTGCTCCACTTAGTTGCCAAGTCTCTTAGCTCCCTTTAATATAGAACATTTCAACAAACCTTTTATCTTCGGTGGATACATTTTAAGGTAATTCAACTGATAGGACTATACATTTATACAAATGTCTCAGATGTGGGTTTTGAGGAAGTTAGGGATGATGGCAAGATTTTTGGCTTGTGAAACTGAATAGATCTCAATCATATGTCATAGATGATTGAGCCAGGAAAACGCAGCTGACCTAATCCACTCAAAGTCTTTTGCAGGATTTTTTAAACTAGAATTTAGGAAGTCGGAATCATAGACCATAGTCTCTGAAGATTAAGAGTTATTCCATTTTACATCCCAAATTACGTGGGATGATTTGTTTAGGAAGTGCTCTTAGAGAAGTGCAGAAAATAAAACAGGGAGAAAAAGGAAGTTAAGCAAATGATCTTAGCTGGAGAAGGCATCACTCTGGCCCCACTGGGAGCTCCAAAGCAGGAATTGCATCACTGAGTGGATCCTACCCTGGGGCAAATTGGCCATACTTTGGTTTGTAAGTGGCCCCTGGCCATTCTTGGGGTAATGGGAATAGAGGTAACTTCCTAGGTGTGGCAACTCCACTTAAGTGGGACAATTCTTCAAAAAAAAAGAAGCACCTAAAATCCCTTAACAGTCAAAACTCTTAGCAGCTAGTGATGGGTGTACTTACTCAGCAAAGTTTTCATTTTTTTTTTGGTTTTGTTTTTTTTTTGGTACCGGGGATCGAACTCAGGACCTTGAGAGGCAGGCACAGGAACCACTGAGCTAAATCCCCAGACCTGCTCAGCAAAGTTCTGAGCAGGGCCCCAACATACTCACTAAATGTCTTCTCTTGAATGTTTCACTAGAAGAAGTTGCATCATGCATCAGCCAGATATCTAGGAATAAACTGAGAATAGAAGTTGATTAGCACCCAAACAGATACTAAGTTAATAATAAAATCTTACACATTGGCTGCTGGTTACAATTCCTCTTATTTGAAGATGAGTATAAGAAAAACGAACACAGAGTTTATGAGGGAGATTTCAGAACAGGAATAAAAAACATCAAACTAAATAGAAGGATAACTGAAAATTGGTATGTAAAAAACTCTGAATAACTGGAGATATACCTCAGCAGAAAAGCAATTACCTAGATAGAGTATGTAAGGCCCTAGATTACATTCCCAAGCAACACACAGGCACACATGCACTGTGAGACCAAAAGTGACTCCATTTTGCTAATGTGAGACCAGAATGACTGACTCCATTTTGTCCAAAATGGAGCAGTCTCCTTTGTTCTTTCAAATTAATGATTAAATGTGCTTAATCTGGGACAAAAGACATGATCTGTAACTCAAGATTTCTAAGCTCATTACTCAGCCATCTGTTTGCCCTAAAAACAAGTGTCCCGGGCCCACTATCTATAGGACAATCTGTTAACGTGCTGACTATCCACACAAGATGGTCATGACCATTAGTCAAGATGTCTGCTGACCATCAGTACGTGACAGTAGACGACTAACCTTTGTCCCCATTTTTCTTGTAAAAACCTATCCGTAATCCCCTTCAACCCCCAATGAGCCTAGCCAATCAAAATTCTACACTTCATACTTGCTAAATGTTAACCAATCATATGGCTGCTAATGACCGAAGCTTACTGTAATCTCAATAAAAACCCTGCTAATTTAGAACTCGGGGTTCTCAATCTCGATCCGCTGTGTCGGTGACAATTGAGAGTCCCTGCTTAAGCTTGAATAAACGACCCTCGTGTGCTTACATCGGAAACGGCCTCCTGGTGGTCTTTGAGACTTCGTAATCTGGACACAACAGCACAGAGAGATACAAACAGAGAGAGACCTGAGAACCTTTATAGTTTTGTTAAGATATAATTTCTATATCATGAAATTCACTGATTGGAATGAATAAAAGTATTGTATTTAGAGTTGCATAAAAAGCACAATTTCATTTTAGAACATTATGATCATCATTAAAAGAAGTTACATATCGATATAAAGTTGCTTTTCATCTAAATCTTCTCACTCCTAGTCCTAGGTGAGCCTGTGGTATAGTGTGTGTGTACAGATATATATATATTTTTTGGTAGCGGAGATCGAACTCAGGACCTTGTGGTTGTGAGGCAAGCATGGTGCCCCTGAGCTAAATCCCCAGCCAATGTATATATTCTATATTTTATTAGTCCATGTTTGTAGTATATAATGATTATATTCATTGTAAGGAGATGATACATGTATATAACTCATCTTAATAGTCTTTATATCCTCTTTATTAATAAAGAGCAAAACATAGATAATAGGAAATAGGTAAATCTTCTGTAAATGGGAAGAGCAGAAAGTGAGGGGAGAGGATGGGAATGAAGGGGAAAAGGATGTCTCTTCACTCTGTTCATTCTTGCCTTTGCTGTCCAAAAGCTCTTAAGTTTATATGATCCCACTGGTTGATTCCTGATGTTATTTCTTATGCAATTAGGGTTCTGTATGGAAATTTCATGCCTATGCCTACAATTTCAAGAGTTTTACCTTTTATTCTTCCAGCAAATAAAGTGTTAATATTTAGATTGGTTGTTGATTTTTATTTGAAATTAGTACATGGTGAGAGATATGGGTCTAGATTGAATTTTCTGCATGTGGATATTTAATTTTCCCAGAACAATTTACTAAAGTGGTAACCTTTGCTCCAGCATATATTTTTGGTTTATCTGTTGAAGATCAGGTGGCTGCATGTGTCTGGAGTTGTTTTTGCATATTCTATTCTGTTCCACTGATTTACATGTTTGTTTTTGTGCCAGTTCATGCTAATTTTATCACTATACCTTGTAATATAACATGAAATCTGGAATTGTGATGGCTCCTGCTTTTTTGTTGTTGTTTTTGTGTTTTGGTTGGTTTTGTTGGTGGTTCTTCAGACAGGTTCTTGCTATGTAAACCACACTGGCTTTGAACTCATTATGTAGCCCAGGCTAGCTTCAAACTCATGCCAATCCTCCTGCCTCAGCCTACTTATTGCTGGGATTACAGGCATGCACTACCATGCCCAGCAATGGCTCCTGCTTTGATACTGTTATCAGGATTGTTTCTGCTATTCTTCGTCTCCTCCATAAAAATTTTAGGATTGTTTTCTTGAGTTCTTTGAGAAATGCTTCTGGTATTTCTATTGCGCTTGCATTAAATCTACATATCAGTTTTGGAAGTATGGCCATTTTTATAATATTAGTTCTGCTCGACATGAAGAAAGAAAATCTTTCCACTTTCTAAAGTTTTCTTCATGCTCCTTTTTCAGAGTAGTGTAGTTATTGTAGAGATCTTTCACTTCCTTTATTATGCTAATTCTTAAGTATTTAAGATTTTGATGTTATTGTGAATGTTACTGTTTTCCTATTTTCTTTCACAGTGGACTCATTATTGGTGTAGAGGAATGCTACTGATTTTTGTGTTGATTCTGCAACCTCTTACATATCTGAATTTGGTTATCAATACTATCCATTTTTGGAATAATATTTTGGGTATTCTATGTAAAAGACCATGTCATCTGCAAATAATGACATTTGACTTCTTCCTTTGCTGTACATATTCATTTTTTTCTTTCTCTTGCTTGATTGCTCTAGCTAATGTTTCAAGCACCATATTGAACAGGAATGGTAAAAGTGGACATCCTTGTCTTGTTCTTCATTTTAGAGCGAAAGCTTTTTTACCTTTTCCAATTTAATATGATGCCAGCAGTGAGTATGTCACAAATGGCTTTTATCAGATTGAGATAAAGTCCTTACCTTAGTTATTTTTTGTTGCTGAGACAAAATACTGGACACTCAAATTTGAAGAAAGGTATATTTTGGCTCACAGTTTATCAAGTTTTTAGTCAATGGTCAGCAAGGCATGGCAGAGCAGAAATAGTTCACAAGTGGTAGGTGGGAAGTAGTAAGACTTCCTCCTTCTTTCCCTTTTGGTTGGCACCACCCATACCCAGGGTAGATTTTCTCTCTTCAGTAGGTCCATCATCCATATGCAGAACTATACTAAACCAACCAGTGGACAAATCTAGTACCATTCACAAATGATTCGGTATCACACATCCATGATCCAATCACTCCCCAAAGCCCCACCTATGAATACATGAGGCTCTGGGGAGACATCTAAATATAAGTCATATCTAAATATAAGCCATTCTGTCCCTGACCTCCAAAAGACCCATGCACATCTCTTTATGCAAAATGCATTTAGGCCATCTCTAAGAGTTGAAAAATCCTAATAGTTTCAGCATTGCTGAAGAGTACAAATCCAAATTCTCTGAGATTTAAGGGAAATTCTTAGCTGTGAGCCCCTATAAAAATGAAAAGAAAGTTAAACCTATTAGTCCCTAACTTATAAACATTCAAGTTATGATCTTTTGCAGGTATACTGTATAAGACTTACTTTGTTGGCTCACAAACAAATTGGACTTACAAACAATTCTCCTGAAATGGAACTCATTTGTAACTCAGGAACTCATAGCACTACCAAGATACAAAGGCACAAGATAAATATTCCCACTCCAAAAGTAAAAATAGAGAGAAAGAAATAAGACCAAAGTAAGACCAAAAGCAGCAAGGCAAATATTAAACTGTAGTTCTATGTCTAGCACAGGGGGCATTCTGTGGCAAGATGTAAATTCCAAAGGGCTGCCAGTAGTTGTAGCCCCCATCACTTTTCTCTTGGGCTAATCTTGCTCACTTCTTGTGGCTTTAGAGGTTAAGAGAGGGTGGCATATAGTAAGTACCCAGTAAATGGTAGCTATTATTCAGATGATGACATGCACTAAAAAAGAGGCATGTAGTGGCTACAATGCCTCTCAGAAAGACATAGCCTAATAGCAAGACCTGTAAATACTGTTTTACAGAGTAAAAAATATGATTAAGAGACGAATCCTGAGAGGAGGAGTTCATCCTGGACTTTCTGAGTGGACCCTTAGTCCACTCAGATGGTCCCTTAAAATATGAGGCAGAGAGAATTTGGAGACATAGGAGAAGGCAATTTGAAGAGAAAGGCAGAAATTTTAGTGATATGATCACCAGAAGGTGGAAGAGACAAGGAATATATTCTCCTTTAAAGACATTGGAGGGAACATTTCCCTGCCCTTGGTTTCAGACTTCTGGTTTCTAAGAATCTGAGAGAATAAATTTCTATTTTTTCAAGTCACCCAGTGTGTGGTAATTTAGAGTTGTAGCCACAGGAAACAAATATAAAATACTTAGTCCTGCTTGTGAATCAAAGAATTGTTTTCTGAACTGAAGTAACCTTAAAGAGGAAGGGAACAGCCAGTTATTACTATGTAAAAAAATCAAATTAAAAAATGATGTGAGACATAAAACATCATGACTTTTTTCTAAGAAGTCTATAATGTTGACAAAGCATAAATTGTGGCCATGGAGACAGATAAGAAAAGAAATCAGAGACATAGGCAAGTCCAATTATGTTTTGTGTAGCACAGCTAGGAGGCCAAAGCTGCTCAGTCTTTAGCATTAGCATCGCCTTATAGCATGAGTGATCAACCTTTTGTCTTGCCTGGGCCACAATTAATGAAGAATTGTTTGGGGTCTTATATAGAATATATAATATAGTTAATGTATATAAATAACAATTTCTTTGTAAATACTTTTGTTATGACTTTTTAAAAAGGAGGACAAAATTAACATAAAACTAGTGGGATGTTTGCCCTCGTTTTTGTAAACTAATGCATCAATTTCTGGAGGGAAGTGGTTGCAATTCTTAGTGTGTTCTCAAGGTACTTGTCAGAAATGTTTAATCTAATTTTACTCTTGTGTTCTTCATCTTTTAAAATAGTTGTTCACAAAGGTACTGACTCTGATGGATACAAAAGGCAGAATTCTGTTGTCACCTCACAGTCCCTGTCCAAGCACTGTGCAATGAGGTCATAAACAATATTACTAAAAATCACATAATAATGCTAAAAGGTTATGATCTTGTGGGGCTCCATTACTAGCTGTCCAGGGCCACAATCAGTCCTTAGGGTGTGGGTTGGAAGGACTGTCTTAAAGCTACATCCCAATCTCCTACATTATTATTTATATTTTAACAAGATTCTATGTTATTTCACCTATTCTGAAGTTTGACCAGCTTGCCTCAGAGCAAGGCTACTGAGAAGTCGTGAAAGATTTTTAAGCAGAGAAGTGATAATACCTGCATTTAAGATCAACCAATCTGAAGGTATTTTGAAGACTTAACTGGGGTAAAACCCAAGTCAGAGACCAGTAACTGCTACAGTACTAGCAAGAGTTTATAAAGATTTAAACAAAGATGTTTAATATAGATGGGGAAAATGACAGAAATTTAAGAAATGTTTTAATATTGTTCACACCTAGGTTATATACTGTGTTTGCTTATTTGCATCTGTCTCAAAATTTTAAAAAGAAGGAAATGAGCTGAGAATATAGATCAGTGCAAATGTCCTGGGTTTAATTCCCAGCACCACAGTATCATAGAAAGAAAGAAAGAAAGAAAGAAAGAGAGAGAGAGAGAGAGAGAGAGAGAGAGAGAGAGAGAGAGAGAGAGAGAGAGAGGGAGGGAGGGAGGGAGGGAAAGGGGAAGGGGAAGGGGAAGGGGAAGGGAAGGGAAGGGAAGGGAAGGGAAGGGAAGGGAAAGGAAAGGAAAGGAAAGGAAAGGAAAGGAAAGGAAAGGAAAGGAAAGGAAAGGAAAGGAAAGGAAAGGAAAAGAAAGAGGAAGGAAGGAAGGGGTGAGGGGATGAGAAGGGACAGGAATGGAGAAGAGGTGGGGAGAGAAGAAAAGGAGGATGAGTGGAGAGGGAAAGGAAAGGAAAGGGGTCTAAGAAACTGTTCCATGATTCTTTGAGCCTTTAACCAGAACAAGGATATTAAAAAGTATCAGAAAAGTTAAGATTCTTTGGAGAGCTGTAACTATATTGTGAGTGTGCACTCTCAACAGGCACAGATGAGAACTACTTTCTAAGCTCAAATTAAAGAAGGTATACTACCACTAGATTGTAGGATATATTGGAAATGTGTTTCATACAGTTGGAAAACACAAAGAACTAGTGTATTTCTGACAATGAAAAAGCTTAACTGAACTATAGATTGGAGTTTGATTTCACCCTCCTGAAATTTGGAGTCTAAGATGATTGGTTGTATAATACTAGAGGCAGAAAGGTAGTGTTGCTTTAGGATTGCCCTTTGTTCCTAAAGCTTATCAGGGCAAACAGTGTAAACCAAGGAGAAGAGGATTTGGGTGGGTCATCCTGGGTTCTGTATTAGTCAAGATTCTCTCCAGAGAAAAAGGGCCTCTCCAGATACAAAGAGCTATATGAAAGGATTCACTGTGGGAAATGACTCACATGATCATGGAGACTGGGAAGTCCCACAGCATGCCATTTACCAGCTAGAGACCAAGGAAAGTTCATGGTACATTTCAGTCTGAGTACAAATTCCTGAGAGCCAGGAAGGCAATAGTGAAACTCTCAGTCAAAGGCTAAAAACTGGAATATGGGAGTGGAGAACTGGTGTAAAATCCTACAATCTAAAGACTTGAGAACCAGGGCCACCAACATCCAATGGCAGGATAAAGATGGATGTAACAGCTCAAAAAGAGAAAAATGTACTCTTCCTGTGCCTTTTTGTTTTATGCAGACCATGAAGAGGCTGGGTATGTCCACCCACACTGGTGAAGAAGGATCATCTTTACTCAGTTTATTGATTCAAATGTTAATCTCTTCTGAAAGCCCCCTCTCAGACACAACCAGAAACAATGTTTTATCATCTATCTGGATATACCTTATCCAAGTCAATGAGCACATAAAATTAATCATCACAGGTTCTGTCCAATAAAGCTATCTAGAGAAGTAAGGAGTTTCTTTAAGAAAGAAAGTGTAGGTGCACAGTAGGCTGCACAGGAATTGAGGAAGGAAAGATGCATCATCTGTTAGGTAGTTGCAGGAACTGGGAGGGTCTAGATGGGAAGCTTAAAAAAGTCCTCAGATGTATCCCCCAAGAGAAAACTTCCCTATTAATCATTTACCAGGACCTACATAGGGCCCCTACCTCTAGACCCAAAGAATAAACCACTGGGCTTTGCAGCCAAATGAGAAATTTGTTATATTGCCTGACCTCCTCTCCATCCTCAACATATTTAGTGATGTGTGTGGCCTTGAAAATGACAAACAAATGGTGGTAAGGTGTTGTGATGTGGAGAAAGTAAAGAGAAAAATTACCACTCTACTTCCTCTGCTCTGACTTTCAGCATCAGGTGTGTTTAAACTGGGGAGAGGGAAAAGTAATACTAAAGCCAATTTTGGATTTTCATTATTACACAGTACTGAATACTCTAATTACAACATTGACTGTGGCCTATGAAATATCATTACTTTAAAGTACAGTAAATAGCTACAACAAAGCATAGATTCCAGCAGGGTTTTGAGAAACAAAAATTTCTACAAATCAACCCCACATTTATCCCATCAAATAAAAATGTAAAAGAACTGTTAAAGAAAAAAAAAGAACTTAATTTTGGATATATTAAAACTTTGCTTGCTCAATGTATAGATTTAAATTTTTAGGACATATGGATTTTTAGCACTGATCATGGTAGCACACACCTCTAATTCTAGCACTTAGGAGACTTAGGCAAAAGCACTGTGAGTTCAAGGCCAGCCTGGACTACACAGCAATACTCTGTCTCAAAAACAGAAAACACACACACACACATATATGTTTTTTTAAAAATTTATCTTCTTATCTCATAAACCCTGCAAAGTTGAGTTGATTCTATTAGACCAGAAGATGCTAAACAGAAACAAACAGAATTCTGGTAAGACTGTCAGTTGTGGCATTAGTAAAACACATTCATGTCTAGGTTATGCCAGTCTCAATCTACAAGCTTTCTATTGCTAAGATAGAGTTGTCTATTTCCATAATGTAAAACCACAAGAAGATATTTTATTATTTCTGCTTTCATAAAAGGAAATACTATAATTAGTGCTACACACATGATAAAAAATGTTGCTTAATCTTGTTTTGCTTAATATGTATTTATAGTTCTTTGCTCTGTTTTTGTGAAAGCTTAAAAGGAGAAATACTCCCAGAAAGCATATAAATCACCATTTATTTGTAGACATTCTCTACAGTGGTTGTTAAACATTACCAGGCCTATTTAGAATTTATAAATCTGAAGTTTTATGCTGAGGCAAGGACAATTTTCCCCTTCATTAATTGTCTCCAGATTTTAAATTTTAAAATGAGATATTGATAAAATTAACTTCATACTCTTAAGGAGGAATTTATTTTCATGTAACTTTAGCATATATTTTAAGTACTGATATAATAAAATTAATTATCTATCACTATCTTTGTTGCTTTATGTTGTATAATAACAAAATAAACACCAAGTGACAGAATGTAACCAAAGTGGGCCCCTTCTCTTAGTCTTAAAAATCCAAGAGGGGAAAGAAATTAATACAGAAAATAAGGTAGATCTTGATTAGTTTGTCATGAGTCCTGAGGTCATCCTCCTTTACGAAAGTCTATATCTGGCCAAAAGTTAGGGATCTTGTATTCATCATAGAAGATAAAGTATTTTTTCAAACACAGAAAAACTGTATCCATCACAACCTCCAGAGGCCTTTTGACCAAGAAAGTTTCATGTTAAAGGATAGGCAAAATGGCCCTAAGATGTTCTCATGCAGGAAGATGGCAAACTTCTCAGACTCAATTTCTTTATTTGTTAACTCTGGATATTAACTCATAAACACTCATATAGTTCCAGAAAGAAGTACTTGACACAATGTTTGGTAAATAGCAGATGAGTGTGCAGTGAGTTAGCTATCATCTGCAAAAGATAAAGTGTTGATATTGTTATAATTTATATGTAGATATATATCCCCCTATAACCTTATGTATTCATAGGTGGAGCCATGGGGGAAATGATATTCATCAGTGGGTTACTCCACTGATGAGTTTATAGCTAAATGTGATTTGAGAGGTGAAGCCTGGTTGCAGAAGTTGGATCACTGTGGGTGTGGCCTGGAAGGGTATACCTCTTTCCTTCCTCTCTTGATTCCTCTCTCTGCTTCCTGACTGCCAGGCCAAGAGCAAGTCTCCTCTGCCATGTCCCTTTGCAATGCTGCCCTACCGTGGAGCCAGCTGACTATGAACAGAAACCTTTACAAACTGTGAGGCAAAATAAACCTTTTCTCTTTTAATTTGTAAGCATTGGGTATTGTGTCTCCATGATGAGAGAAAGTAACTAAGACGTATTGTTTGCCATTTGTCAACTGACTTTTACAGTAGGTGTTCATTATATAGCAATTCACTGAATGGATTAGCAAGTCTTCTAATCAACCAACATTGCTAGTTAAATGCAACTTTTAGTTTGAGCCTATGAGATCAGAATCTCATGCCTGACTTGAACCTTGCCATTACTAACCCATGACTCCATAATAGCTACCTTCCTCACCTATGGTTAACTGACATCAACTGCATTGTCCTACTCAGGCTTTCAAGGTGATTGTTCAGTCTTCTGTTTGTTTCATCAACTTAATTTCTGTATCTGTAATATATCTTAACAAGAACAAAAAATGCAATTCATGTCTAGACTGAGAGGAGCATTGAAGCTGTCAAAAAGGTAATTGAAAAATAGTTTAAACATAAACTTGACATGTAATAAGTAGTACCTTAATCCTTAACTTTTGTCTTTGTTGTTTTTGTTTTGATTTTCAGACAAGGTCTTGCTATGTTGCCCAAGCTTGTTTCTAACTCTTGATTCAAGCAATCCTCTGTCTCAGCCTCCTCAGTACATGGGATTGCAGGCATATGCCACAGCACCCAGCTATTTGAACTTTAAATATTTTAATTTCGTAGTTATTAGAATGATCTTTTAGTACTATGGTGATAACTCCTCAATTATATTTATGTAAAGAATTTTCAAAATATAGAGACAATTTTTTTTTTGGTACCAGGGATCGAACTCAGGATCTTGCACTTGTGAGTCAGGCATCAGCACCGCTGAGCAAAATCCCCAGCCCTAGAGACAATTTTTGACAACTTACTCTACCTTTTAGAGGCATTACAGAGTTTTACTCTTTCTAGGAAAGTCCTGCCCAATCTCTAGTCCTCAAAAGCTTAAATTTTGCTGCTTAGCCTTACTTTTCACTCATTTTTAGATCTGGCATTACAGTCTACTAGAAAACTCTGATTTTTAATTTGTAACTATTTTACTACAACTACTCTTTTAAAAAAGAATGCTGCTGGTCAGCAGTCTTGGTCAATCAGCCATGCTACATGATGAAGCCTTCCCAAAAAACTCCGGACACCAATTTCAGATGAATTTCCCTGATTGGCAGTACTTTCTATATTAGATGTAAGATCAGTAATATATTGACTCCAGGACTAGAAGATGATTGTATTTGAAACTCTGGATTCTGCTCTATGTGTATCTTTCTTTGGCTAATCTTATTTATGTATCCTTTCCCTTTAATAAATTATAACCTTGAATACAATAGCTTCCAATGGGCTTCATGAGTCTTTCCCAGAGCCTCCTGTGTGCTACACAAGCACTCCACCACTGAACAAAATTGTCAATCCTAAAATAGTTCTGGAAACCCTTCAAACTTGCCTTTGGTGTCAGAAATGAGGATGGAGACTGTTTCCAACTTTTTAGTTGGCCTAAACTTCTCAAAGGATGTTTCCAGGTTTTTTAAAGTAAATATTACCAGCAACTTAATTGTCATTTTGGAAGTACCAGGCTGTACTAAATGGTTCAGGATGAGTTTATTCTGACTTTACTAGTCTTAAGGTAAGCACAACCTGACTTTGAAGTTTAAAGATCAATGACATTTCTAGTGTAAAATTTTTTAAAAAGTGTAATAATTAAAAAAACTTTTCAAACCTTTATTGGCTTCTCCTATAAGAAAAGATTCTTAAAATGGAGGACAGAAAATACATCTTTCAAATACTGACATGTCTCACCAATTAACACCAGAGTAGCAACAAGAGGAAAAAAATGTTGAATGACATATTGTTTGATTTCCTTTCTATGAAGTTCAAAACTAGGACTATTAATCTATGTTTATAAAAGTCAGAATGCCAGCTACTTTGTAGTGCCTGTGGTAGAGATAGAGATTTGGGCATTGACTAGAAGGGGCCATTAAAGGAATATTGTGGAGTGTAGAAATGTTCTAAATCCTAACTTGGATGGAAGTTATATGAGATGGTGTACAGAACTGTTCACTTGTGATTCCTACACTTTGGTAGATCCCAAATTTTAAAAAGCTATACCACAATTTTTTTAAAAAAAGTAAGTCCTCAGTCACATGATAAAGAGAACACAGCATTAAAGGACATTAGATTTATATAAAAAATACTCAGTGTCTATTATGTGCCAGATAGTCTGTTAGTATTTATGGATACAAGATAGAGGAAAAATCAAAATTAGATCTGTTTATAGACTGCTATTGTGTCTTGTATCTAGATGTCCCCCCAAAGGCTCATGCACTCATAAGTGGAGATTTTCAGAGATGGCTGTATCTAGTACATGTGATACTGGGATAAATGGTGTGTGGTACTAAACTAATCTACTGGTTGGAATTAGCATAGTTCTGGGTGTGGATAATGGAAGCCCCACCTAGGGAGTGGGTAGCACCAATCAATAGGCTTATAGCCTTGATGGAATATAAAGGGAGAGGGAAGGCAGGCTTGCTGCTGGTGCTTTGCTGCATCCTGCCTGTTATACCATAGACTATTTGTGCTCTGTGATGCCCCTCTGCCATGCCATCCTGCCTTGGAACCAGCTGGCTATGGCCTGAAAACTCTACAAACTTGAAACTGAAATAAATCTTTCCTCCATTAACTTGTGTCAGGTATTTTGTCTGAGCAACAAGAAAAGTAACTAAGAAAACTACTAATTCATTCAATTTTAGGCCTTATTAAACTCATTTAAACTTCACAAGAAAACTGGTACTATAAGATTAGCCAGCATTTTATTTTGCCATTGTCTTCTATCTCACTTTTCATATACTCAAAAGAGATAAATGTTATTCTTGACATTCTGTTCCTTTCTTTGGAGCTCAGTTCTGATAAGAATTGCAGATGCTACCCTTATCTTTTTGCATGACATATGTTTGTTTTAATTGAGGAGAAGCATTCTAAAACATTTGTTTCCAAGTATTTCTTTATCTCTCACAATAATAGAGTCCTTATTTTTTAACTGAATAGTTTTCCCTTGTTATCATTGAAAGATGGGTCATAGAACATCTGTCAATAAGAAAATCTGCAGATGCTCAAGTCCTTTATAAAAAATAGTATAGTATTTCTATAGCCTATGAATATCCTCCACATACTTTAATTATCTCTAGATTATAAATAATACCATGTAAATAAAATTCAAATAGCTTTATGCTTTGTTGTATTGTTTAGGGAATAATCACAAGAAAAAATCTGTACACATTCAGTATTTTTCTAAATATTTTAAATTTGCCATTGATTGACTTCACAGACATGAAACCTACAGATATAAAGGGCCGATTACACTTTTGTTAGCTGCCTAAAATAAAACCAACATCTCCTACTTACCCATGCAACTAGTTGTGGCCATGTGATTAAGGTCTAGTAAATAAAATATGACTATAAGTAATATTTGTACTTTCAATTTATGTTACAAAAGGTATTTTTTTGTCCTCTTCCTTTAGAGGGTTACAAGAGAGAAGCGGCTGGGTCCCTAAAAGATTAAATCAAGGAAGCAACTGCACTATTTAAGAATTGCCCATCTCTAACTTGTTATATAAGAAGAAAACTATATTTGTTAAAGCTGTTATTTTCAGTCTCATGATATGCAGTCTAAACAATATCCTAACTTATAAACTGAGGGAGTCATAGAATGGCAGTAGTTGGCAATGAATGAGTTTTCCTTTCCCACTCAATGATTTAATGAATAAATATATTTCAGCCTCAAAGTTTAGTGGATTATTTGTTTGTATAGGAATGTCAAATCCATTTTCTGATATTAAAAGGCTAATAAAAATGACTAGTTTTGGAGCTAACTTTCCATAACCTGTTTTGCTTTCACAAGTCCCACTCACATACACAAACACATTTTCATATACATACACTTATGATGGCATATCACCTGGCATTTGGACAACTACTTGGGTAAATATTTAAAGTAGTCAAAGAGAACTGTAAGACATGTAGTTTTGTTTTCATATATCCATATCGACTGAATTTTATTATCTGTATTTTAAAATAATGTATGAAAGTGTTATGTCATATTATCTTGTAGGAAGTTGAAAATAGTCATGCACTCAAGAATTAATATCAATGCCACTAAAAGAAACATACTTTTCATATTATATATTTGATTTAAAAACTTTCACAGCCATGTATTTCTCAATACCCTAAGCTTTCTCTGAGTTTTCAAGCATCCTCCATTTCTTCCCTCCTATTTCACAGGAAAATATCATTTTAGTAAAGTTTAGAATAGTTTCACTCATGATCTTCAGTGCATCCTTGACTGTCTTCATCTCATGATTTCCTTACTTAACTCATCTCCTTAATAATTTCTGTCCCCCTATCAATATCTAATTATTTTCTATCCTAAAAACAGTTTTTGGACCATGTTACTTCTTCCATGTATCACCTTGGTTTTCTCATTCATTTATTAGACAAAAACAATTATTATCACTGTTTTTTCTCATTGTTTATTTACTCACATTTTCCCCTACTATGATTTGGATTGTAAATATCCCACAAAGGCTTATCCACTAACTGTGTAGTTGCCAGCCTATGCACTCTTTGGAGCTTGTGGACCTTTTACACAGTGAGGCCTCCTTGAAGAAAGTTAGGTTATTGGGGGCTTGCCCTTGAGGATATTGAAACTCGGGGAATGAACTAACTAACTCTCTCTCTCTCTCTCTCCATGAATTGAGCAACTTCCTCTGCCAAACACTTCCCTCAAAGATGCACTGCTTTGTCACAGGCCCAAAGGCAACAGGACTAAGTAATAATTATATACTGAAACCTCCAACACTGTGAGCTAACAAGAATCTTTCCTCCCTAAATTGATTATCTCAGGAATGTTGTTATAGTGATAGAAAGCTGATTAACACAGTCATATCTAGCTCCATCTCTCCAGGTTACTAAAATTGTTTCTAAATCATCAGTTACATTTCCAAAGGCTCAATCGTTATTCTCCATAACTTTAAACAAGAATTTACCTTGTTGGTGACATAATTCTATCTCTAACTTCTTGAGGCACTCTTTCTTTTTATCTTTTGCTGGGTCTTTTTGTCTCCTCTCATCCCCAGGAGTAATGGATATAAGTTGTTCTCTATCCTTTTCATGGTAACAATTTTCCTGAATGTCCTTTGAGGAACAACTCCTTTCCCTCTTTTATCCATGTACAATTTTATTTAGTATGGCTTCATTTTAACTCCCTTTCCTACTATCTACTCAAATTGTCCTCTGCCCCCCACCTCCATTAAGACCTCACTCCTTGAACCTCCATGTTCTTCCTCTAATTTATACTATTTTCTGTCTAGACTTGCTACACAGTTATTTTGTAGGAATTTTTCTTTTCCTGTTTCTAGGATTAGTACATCTTTTTCTGAGCTGCGTTTTTGTCCTTATTTTGCTGGAGTATATGGCTTAATACAAAGGGCATAATATTGGATTACAACAATCCATCCCATAGTTTTGTACTAAAAATTTATACTTTAGCATAATCATAGCCAGCTGTGGTCTGAGTAGCTGCAATGGGGAGATACAGGAAGCAATCTTTCTGTTCACCCACTTGGTATGATGAACATTAAGGTGTACGCACATGTGCAAAAGGGTCAAACCGGGGTTTTTGCCCACATGATGTTCCACCTAATTTGTGTATGTTTATCTGAGCATCACAGTGGTAAAATACACCCACACCACTTTTCTGCTATGAAAACATGTATTTTACCATAATAGAATGTGGGTCACAGTATCTGCATTGGAGAAAGTGTAAATCTATATGTGTATTAATCTATTTGTCAAGATGAATGGCAAGGTGTGTACAGGAGGTACAAAGCAGCAACAGGTGAGTTTTACCCATGAAATGTTCATGTTAAATTTCTGTGCATTTAGGATTTGTTTTTTTTTAAAGTTTTCTTTTGATTTTCCTCGTAGAAGTAGTTCTATTCAGTACAATGGCACATGAAAAAACAGATTTGCAAGTTTTAGAGGCCATTAAAACTGAATGAGATTACTCAGGCATCGATGATGAAGATGATTCATTATGATAAAATACATATTTTCATAACAGAAGAGTGGTGTGGGTGGATGATGATGATGATGGTGATGATATGATGACTTTGACATTGGCCATATGAGCCAAAGTTCCTGTGACAGTGAAATGGAGCAAGACTCATACACAAAACATCTATGGAGGCAGAAATTAATCTATGGGAAAAAACAAATTTCCCATTAATCAATGATCTGCTCCTATTAGAATGAACTGTTCCCTTATTGCTAGGACCCTGCTCACCTCAGTGCTCTCTACTCCACTGTTCCAAGCACTGCCCCTTGCCCCACCAAGAACTGGTGTGTTCAATCAATAGTGGCAAGTTTCAGGAGATAGTGTGCTAGCCTGATGAGAGCTTGACCATCCTGGACTCCCCAATTATGCAGTAAAGATCTTGTCTTGTCTTTTGTTTTTCTGCTGCCATACCCTTGGTCAGGTGATTGGAGGTCTGATCAGCCTCCAATAATTGAAGAGGGAAGATCAACCCTGGTTGTGGGTGTCACCACCCAAAAGGCTTGTAGCATGGATGGAAAGAATAGGGAAAGAAGGAAAAAGTCTGCTGCTTCCTGTCTACCCTCCCACTGACTGTTTCACGCCCACCATGCCCTTCTGCCATGCTATCTTGCCTTGGATCCAGAGGACTATGGACTGAAACCACTATGACATTTAAGCTAGCCAGGCAAGAATAACTCCTACTTGTCCAGAATATCTGTCGGTCACCCCTCTCTCTTCCCCTTTTCCTGCACCTTCAAAGAAATTGTCTTTTTTATTTTAAAAAAATGTGAGCTACTATATAAAGTATCATATCATCAGCAAATAATGACAGTTTAACTTCTTCCTTTCCTATCTTTATTCCTTTTATTTCTTTCTCTTTTCTAATTGTTGTGGCTAATGTTTCCAGAACTATATTGAACAGGAGTGGTGATAGTGGGCATCCTTGTCTTGTTCTTGATTTTAACATGAAGGTTTTCAGTTTTTGACTGTTCAGTATGATGTTAGCTGTTGGTTTTTCATAGGTCGCCTTAATCAGGTTGAGGTAAAGACCTTCTATTCCAATATTCTGTAGGGTTTTTATCATGAATTGGTGCTGGATTTTGTCAAATGCTTTTTGTGCATCTATTGAGATGATCATATGGTTTTTGTCCTTGACTCTGTTAATATGGTGTATTACATTTATTGATTTACAAATGTTTAACCATCCTTGCATCCCTGGGGTAAATCCAACTTGGTCAGGGTGTATGATCTTCTTGATGACCCTCTGTATTCTGTTTGCCAGTTTCTTGTTGAGGATTTTTCCATCTATGTTCATTAGGAAGATTGGTCTATATTTCTCTTTTGGGTTGTGTCTTTCCCTGGTTTTGGAACCAAAGTAACACTTGCTTCCCAGAAGGAATTTGGAAGTATTGCTTCCCTTTCAATTTCCTTGATGAGTTTAAAGAGTAATAGCAATAGTTCTTCTTTAAATGTCTTGTAAAATTCAGCAGTGAAGCCATCAGGACCTGGGCTTTTTTTGGTTGGTAAGTTTTTTATTACATTTTCAATTTCCCTCATTGTAACTGGGGTGTTTAGAATTTCTATATCTTCTTCATTTAGCTTTGGCAATTCATATGTATCTAGGAATCTGTCCATTTCTTCTCTGTTTTCCATTTTATTGGAGTAGAGGTTCTCAAAGTATGTATTGATGATCCTTTGGATTTGCGTTGGGTCTGTTGTGACTTCACCTTTTTCATTCTTAATTGCATGTATGTGTGCCTTTTGTTTCCTTTTTTTGATAAGGTTGGCTAAAGGTTTATCAATTTTATTTATTCTTTCAAAAAAACAACTCTTTTGAGTTATTGATTTTTTGTATTGTTCTCTTAGTCCCCATTGCATTGATTTCTGCTCTAATCTTTATAATTTCATCTCTTGTGCAAGCTTTGGATTTATTATACTTTCTTTTTCTAGCAGCTTGAGCTTCTGCATTAGGTTATTTTTCTGAGTTTTCTCTGTTTTCCTTATATGGGCATTCACTGCTATGAATTTCCCACATAGAACTGCTTTCATTGTGTCCCATAGATTCCTGTATGTTGTAGTGGCATTCTCATTTATTTGTAGAAATTGTTTAATTTCTTCTTTAATTTCTTCTGTGACCCATTGGTTGTTCAAGAGGGTGTTATTCAGTTTCCATGTGTTTGTTGGGGTTTTGCAGTTTCTTATGTTGTTGACCTCCAATTTTATTGCATTATGGTCTGATAAAATACAGGGGATAACTTCAATTCTTTTACATTTACTTAGACATGACCTATGCGCTAGCATGTGTTCTATTCTGGAGAATGACCCGTTTGCCGACAAAAAGAATGTGTATTCCGATTTTGTGGAGTGGAACACTCTGTAAACATCTATTAAGTCCATTTGTTCAATAGCTTGGTTCAGTTCTAGAATTTCCTTGCTAACCTTTTATCTAGATGATCTATTTGTGATAGTGGGGTATTGAGGTCCCCCACTACAATTGTGTTAGTGTTTATTTGGTTTTTCATGTCCATTAATACTTGTTTTGTATAGTTGGGGGCATTCATATTTGGTGCATATATATTTAGGATTGTCATCTCTTCCTCTTGGATTGTTCCCTTCACAAGGATGTAGTGACCATCTTTGTCTCTCTTAATTAGTTTTGGTTTGAAATCTACTTTGTCTGCAAATCAGATTGCTACCCCTGCTTTTTTCTGCGTTTCTGTCATGTGGAGAACTGTTTTTCATCCTTTTACTTTCAGTCTATGAGTTTCTTTTTAGTTAGGTGTCTTTCTTGTATACAGCATATTGTCGGATCTAGACTTAATTGACAGATTCAGTAGAGTAGCTGGATACAAGGTCAACACTCAAAAAACAATTGCCTTCTTGTACACAAATAACAGACTCACTGAGAGAGAAATTAGGGAAACAATTCCTTTTACAATAGCATCCAAAAAAATGAACTATCTAGGAATCAATCTAACAAAGGAATCAAAAGACCTCTACACTGAAAAATACAGCACTCTGAAAAAGGAGATTGAGGAGGATATAAGAAAATGGAAAGATATCCCTTGTTCCTGGGTAGGAAGAACCAATATAGTGAAAATGGCCATACTTCCAAAACTACTATATAGATTCAATGCAATGTCAATTGAAATTCCATTAATATACTTCACAGAACTAGAGAAAACAATCCAAAAATTCATTTAGAAACAGAAGAGACCTAGAATAGCAAAAGCAATTCTAAGTAACAGAGACATGGCTGAGGGTATCACTATCCCAACTTGAAACTATACTACAAAGCTACTGTGATAAAAACAGCATGGTACTGGCAAAAGAACAGACCTGAGGATCGGTGGAATAGATTAGAAGATACAGAAACAATTCCAGACATACTCAGCCATCTCATCTTTGACAAAGGTGCCAACCACCATCATTGGAAGAAAGATAGCCTATTTAATAAATAGTGTTGGAAAAACTGGATTTCAACCTGCCAAAGATTAAAACTAGACCCATACCTATCACCATGCACTAAACTAAGATCAAAATGGATTAAAGATCTAAATATTAGAACAGAAACACTAAACTTGCTGGAAGATAAGTTAGGTAGAACTCTGGAAGACATTGACATAGGAAAAGACTTCATGAACAAAACCTCAGCAGCACAGGAACTAGCAGAAAGAATCAACAACTGGGATCTCATCATATTAAAAAGCTTCTGCACTGTAAGAGATACCACCAACAGAGATAAGAGACAATCTACAATGTGGGAAAAAAATTTTAGCAGCTGTACATCAGACAAAAGACTACTATCTAGAATATACAAAGAATTGAAAAAAATCAGACCCCCCCCCCAATTTCAAAGACCCAATTCAAAAATGGGCATCTAAAATGAACAGACATTTCTCAAAGAAATAAAAGCAGCAAACAAATATATGAAAAAATGTTCACCATCACTCATCATTGGAGAGATGCAGATGAAAACAACACTGAGATTCCACCTCACCCCACAAAGAATGGCTGCTACCAAGAAATCAACCAATAACAAATGCTGGTGGGGTGTGGGGAGAATGGAACCCTTCTCCATTGCTGGTGAAAGTGTAGACTAGTGCGACCACTGTGGAAATCAGTATGGAGATAACTCAAAGAACTAGGACTAGAGGTCCCATTTGACCCAGTTATTCCCCTGCTGGGTATCTTCCCAAGAGAATTAAAAGAATCATACCACAGCGATATATGTGCACCCATGTTTATAGTGGCACAGTTTGTAATAGTTAAAGCTTGGAAGTAATCCAAGTGCCCATCAATTGGAAACTGGATAAAGAAGATGTGTTTTTTTTTATAAAATGAAATACTACTCAGCCATAAAGAACGAAAAACTAGAGTCATTTATAGCTAAGTGGATGCACATTGAGGTGCTACTCTTAAGTGAAATAAATAGGACACATGTGTAAATACCGAATAGTTTCACTTGTGTGAGAAACTGATAGTGTAAACAGGGGTTAAAATTATTAAAATGAATATTGGATAATTGGAAATAGGAAAAAAGGTCCAAAGATGAAGGGGTGAAGGGAGGGGAAGGGGAAAGGAAAGTGGGAAAGGAAAAACTATGAGAAAAGAAAAAAAATGGAAATGATGTCTGTGTAAATATGGAAGGGTGGAGGGGATGAAGGGTGCACAGGTAATGGGGAAAAAAATAAGAACCCAGATGCATCATGTACAGGTACAAACATCCAATGATAAATGTAAATGAACTGTATACCTAAAATGTACCAACAAAAGAACTTAGGGGAAAAAAATGTGAGCTAAACCTGTCCAGCCCATAACTGGCTGGCTCAAAGGCAAGGTGGCAGGGCAGAAAGCCACTGCAGAGGAGACACAATTCATGGTAGGTAGAAGACAGAAAAGCAACAAGGGACTAAACAGTTCTTTCTATCCCTTACTATACTTAGGATAGATAGTACTCACACTCTTAATCCTAGTGCCATCAATACTAGTGTCACACACTCTCGATCCAGCTACCTCTGAAAAAGCCCCATCTATGATTGCATCAGGCCTTGGGAAAACATCTACAGACAAACCATAACATTCCACCCCTGGACCTCCAAAGACTCATGTACATTCCTTTATGCATAAGGCATTTAGTCCATTTCCAAGAGTTGCCAAAGTCCTAACAGTTTCAGCATGGCTGAAAAGTCCAAGTCCAAAGTCTGCTCTGAAATTTAAGCCAAACTCCTACCTGTAAACCTCTGTACAAATGAAAAACAAGTTAAACATTCCCTACATTCAATGACATAAGATAGATACTATCATGACATAAGGTACAAATAAGGGGATACAAAGGAATGGGACCAAAGCAAGTCCAAAATTCAGCAAGCCAAACATTAAGTTCCATGTTTCCATGTGCAGCATCCAAAGTAATCTGTAGCAAGATGTAAACTCCTAAGGGCTTTAGTGGCTCCACCCACATGGCACTTCTGGTGGTTGTAGCTCCATGGCTTTTTTCATTGGCTGGTTTTGCTCACTCCTTCCAACTTTCTTTGTATGATCCACGTTTCTGGCTTCTCCAACCTTCTGGGGTCTCCACAACCTCTTTGGCTTCACATTCACAGATTTACACAGTGCCCTCGAAGGGGGACACTGCCTGGCCTCCCAAGCATTCTTCTGAAATCTGAGGGTGAGCCTTTCTGACCCCACAACTCTTACATTCTGCATGCACCTAATACCAGCACCATAAGGATGACTCCAAAGTCTACTGCCAGCTGGAGCAGTATGCAGGCTTCCTTCTCTCTTGGCTATAGGGGTCCAATGCCTGTGACCCAAATTCCAAGGAACAACTTCCCTAGGCTGTCACCATTCTGGAACATGGTGTTCTGGGGCTCTCTTCTCAAAGCAAAGTCTTTCACTTTTTTTCAGGCTGCAAAGGGTGGAGTCTTGCTGCTTTTTTGATGCCCTCAGGCCATCTTTTCTATCCTCCCGTTCCTTCTCAGCAATAAATATCTCCTCTGCTTTATCTTTGTAGTCCACAGCTTTACTAGACCTTCCTTTCTAGCCAATGTCAAAATATTTTAAGTCATTCTGCTGGGCTCTTTGCTCTTGATTCTCAACATAAATCTGGCTAAAAGCCCCCAACAGTAGCCATGCCATTCCCTCAACCTTAGACTGCCTTGAAATTTCTTCTGCAATATTAATTAGTCCACCATCCTTAATCTCAGTCTCAGGAAAAGTATCTGGACATGAGCAAAATGTCTACAAACTTTCTTTCTGCGAAGCCATAATACACATTGTCTGGAGTCTAACAGCTAATGCAGTCCTTCTTCAACCAAAAAAACCTCCTAAGCTGAGTCTTTACCAGCATTATTTCTATCAGCATTCTAGTCTTCTGAGCTCTCTCCAGAATCTCCAATCAGGTACAGCCTAAGGGATTCCAACTTTCCTTTTTTAGCCAGCATCTCCAAACCTATCCTCTTTCCACAAGCCATTCTCAAAGGTTCCACAGGGTCAGATATAATCACATTAAGGACCACACTCTCAGTATCAAATTCTGTCTTAGTTACTTTTTACATTGCTGAGACAAAAATACCCAGTTCCTAAAGTTAAAGGAGTAAAGGTTTATTTAGCTCACAGTTTGTAGAGATTTCAGTCCATAATTGGCTGGCTCCAAGGCAAGGTGCCATGGCAGACAGGCATCACAGATGAGAAACAATTCATGGTGGGTAGAAGGTAGCAAAGCAACAAGGCTTTTTCTATCTCTTATATCTTTTCCAGGCTACTTAGGGTGGGTAGTACTCACACTCTTAATCCTAGTGCCCTTGATCCTAACATTGTACCATGAATCAATCCTAGTGTCAACACACTGTAGATCAAGCCACTTCTGAAAAAGCCCCATGTATGACTGCATGAGGCTTTGTGGTGATATCTAGACACAAGCCATAAGAAAACCTTTTCTCCTTTAACTTGCGGGTGTTGAGTATTTTGTCCCAGCAATGAAAAAGCAACTAAGACAATGTCTAAGAGCTATGTTACATTCTATTGTTGCTCCTTTTTCAGAGAACCCTTGAGGCCAGAGATTAGGTCATGGCCAACCAGCTAAGCATGTGGGTGTATTCTTTTAGTCATGAAGATCCAGGACAGCTGTGTGACCAGTAACAGAAATGAGGACTGTAATTGTAATTGTAACTGTTATTTTCCATTTTGTTAATATGCTTGTGCATACATGCACATATATTAAGCAAATATCTTTATTTTCTTCCTTATAACATAATGTTAATAGACAATATTGGTACTTAAGTATTGGTAAACCTATTCTATACCTGTATTGTTAAACCTATTTAAGTTATGAAATGTTTGAAGTAAGCATTAATGAAAGAAAAACCTTGCCTTCTAGGGAGGAAAGAAATGTGCTTCCATTTGTACACAGGATAATTATATCATGTTAGGCATAATTATGAATTTGCTATTGTATCTGGACCCTAAACAAATTTTAAGGAAATCTATCCAGTTGACAAGAAGTGGATTGTAATAATTAATTGTGGTTTCAATTTGAACAAGAAATGCCTAGCGGATTGATTTAGCACAGTTCTGGACATGTGTGAATGATTGCCTTACTGAAGATGGAAGACCAACCCTGGGTATGGGTTGGCACTAACCAGTAGACTTATAGCCTGGATGGAATAAGAAGGAAAGGAAGAAGCAAGTCTCACTTTTGCTTCTACAGAGGAGCTTCAGTCTTCACCACTGCCTTTGGACATCCATTTCCAGGCTTCCAGCATAGGCTCTCCAGACTCCTGGCATAGACTCTACAGCCTTCCAGTACAGACTCTGACTTCCTGACACAGACTCACAAGGGACTCTGCGTTGAGCTCCAGGCCTCCAACATTTGGCTGGATCCTTCAGATCTGTAGACAAGATCTCTTCTTTTCCATTCTTTCACACCTGACTCTGCAGGTTGCCATTATAAGCCTACCTTATAAATCCTTTATATAAATCTGTTCCTCTAGTGAACCTTAACTGATACATATTTTGGTACCAGGAGTGGCTTTAGAGAAACAGAAATGTAAGGATTAATTTATTTAATGGTGTTAGTGTTTCCTAGAGTTGGTCTCTAATTTGATGACACCTAAAGATGCCATAGTCTCTCCTTTTAATAGTTCATGGTGTGAAGTTTTTAAAGTGAAATGCAATGTAGATCCATTTGATTATACTAATTCACCACTTATATAGTGGTGAATTCAGTGATTCTATATACAAAACTTTTGAATATTTTTGGAAGAGTGGAAAATGTAATGGTGCTGGCTGGTTGCTCTCAGCATCTCTGCACAAACTAGTTGTCTTACTTTCTTGTTGCTTGAGCACAATACCCAAATCCCACAAGATAAAGAAGGAAAGGTTTATTTTGGCTCATGGTTTATAGAGGTTTCAGGCCATTGACAGCTGGCTCCAAGGAAGACCAGCATGACAAAGGGTTGTGGCAGAAGAGAAAGAGCTCATGGCATGCAGTAGGAAGCAGAGAGCCGTCAAGGAAGGCAGACACATATGTATATCCTTCCAGGACACATCCACAGTGATCTACTTCTTCCTACTTGGCTTCACCTCCTAACATCACACCTAGGTATAAATCCAACAGTGAACTAACCTAGTATTACCCACCAGTGATCCAGCATTACATACCCTTGATCCAGTTACCTCTCAAAAGAGTACCTATCAGTGCATGAGGCTTTCGGGAACATCTAGATATAAGCTATAACATTCTACCCCTGGCTCCAAAAAGACTCATGTGAATCCCTTTATGCAAACTGTAGTGTATCTCTAAGAGTTGCTGTATTAGTTATGTTTCACATTCTTGAGACAAAATACCAGATGTTAAATGGAAGCAAAGTTTATTTACCTCACAGTTTGTAAGAACTTTCAGTTCATAGTTGGCTGGCTCTAAGGCAGGGTGGCATGGCAGAGGGGCATTGCAGAGAAATAGTTCATGCCAAGTGGAAGATAGTAAAAATGACAAGGACAGCTTCTTTCTGGCCCTTTTATATTCTATCTAGGCTACTTGGCTTAGGGCATGTGCCAAATCAATCAGTGGACAAATTTAGTAATTACATGTCACCCTTAATTCCAGCACCCTTAATACTGGCATTGCAGCATGAACAATCACACACTCTAGATCTATCCACCTTTGAAAAATTTCTACCTATGACTGCATAAGGCTTTGTGGGGGGACAGCTAAACACAAGCCATAATGGTTGCCAAAGACCTAACAATTTCAGCATTGTCAAAAAGTCCAAGTCCAAATTCTCCTATGAGATTTAAGGTAAACTCTTAGCTACAAGCCTTCATAAAAACAAAAAGAAAGTTAAACACTTCCAACACAGAATGACACAACATAAACATTCCCACTCCAAAAGGTAGAGATGGGGATATAAAGAAATGGAACCAAATCAAGAATGATATCCAGCAGGGTAAACATTAAATCCCATAGTTCCATGTCTAGTACTCTGCAGAAAAATGTGAACTCTAAAGGGGTTGAGTGGGAAAGGAGACCTCCAAATCAGAGCACCATGGCTCTCAGGAAGCAGGAGGCTTCTGGGTAGGCATGCTGTGGCTCCAAGCAGAGAGGAGGTGAGCCATGTGGGTGCCAGGAACACAGACCCACCCTACCTCCCCACCATGCATCAAAGTGAGAAGATAGGTAAACAAGCCACAGAACCAGACTTCCAGATCATGTACAGCAACCCCAAAGGGAAACAATATGGAACAATCTGATACTCAACCACCTGGACCCCCTGAACTAGCAACAAAAGAGGATCTGGGAAAAATGAAATCAGAAATAATTTCTCACATAACAGCAAAGATCATGCCCATAGTGCAAGACATGATTAATAAATCTAGAGAGGATACAGATTAAAAAAATAGAGGAGCTGAGGAACATGAAGGAATGCCAACATAGGAAACAAATGGAATCCATTAAACAGATGCAAACAGATTTCCAGGAGATTAAACACTCCATTGAAAGACCATGCAGCAGAATAAGACAATGTGAAGACAGAATTTCAGATACAGAAGATAAGATTGCAACTACTGACCAGGAAAAGAAAAATTGCTTTAAAATTGTAAGGGAGCACGAGAAATCAATCCAGCAGCTGCTAGATGATGCAAAGAAAAATAACATAAGGCTGATTGGAGTCAATGAAGAAACAGGAGAGAGTGCAGATGACATAAAATAACTGTTCACAGAAGTGATGGCAGAAAACTTCCCAAATAGGGGGAAAGAATTTGACATACAGATAAGTGAGGCATATAGAACTCCAGCTAGCCTTGATCAAAAAAATCTACACATAGGCATATAACAGTTAAGATTCCAGAAACCCAACAGAAGAACAAAATTCTACAAGTAGTTAGAGAAAAGAAACAAATCACATACAAAGGAAAGCCCATCAGAATCACAGCAGACTTCTAAGTGCAAACCCTCAAGGCAACAAGAGCTTGGAGTGATGTGTTTCAACCCCTAAAGGAAAACAACCTCCAACACAGAATGATGTACCCTAAAAAACTATCTTTCAAAGTTGATGGAGAAATAAGATACTTCCATGACGAAGAGAACCTTAGGAACTTCATGAATACCAAAAGAGCACTCCAAAAAATTTTAGACAAAATCCTAGGAAAAGACAACGTGGATTACAAACCCAGGAAGCCCAGCAGAATGAATCCACCAAGCATGACAAGAAATTAAAGCAAAGGGGAAGGATCAAACAAAAAGAAAAAGTCATGACAATGATAACTCAGTACATGTCAGTTGTAACCATCAATGTTAACGGTCTCAACTCACCAATCAAAAGAAATAGACTGAGCTCACTGCAGACAGGCAGGTCTGTGGATGCAGTCCCAAGGTCCCAGTCACGTGGAAAACACTGAATCAGAACGCTGCAGACAGGCAGGTCTGCAGATGCGGTCCTGAGGTCCCCAGTTGTGTGGAAAACACCAAATCAGCCAGCGCCCAAGGAGCAATCCACAGGACACCCCTCCCCCCGCTCCTTTGGCCTCTTCTCTGTACAGCCACCTGGTTCCACACTACAAATACGCACAGAACACTGGAACACCAGACCACTGTACTGGAGCTAAATAAGTTCTCAGCATTTAAAGAATTCCTGCCCAAGAGGTAGGGGCTTCTGAGCCGCCGTCCCACTGCTCCTGGTCCAGAGGAAGGGGCTTCCAGGCTGCCAAACATCCCGCTGCTCCTGGCCCAGAGGAAGGGGCTTTCGGGCCACCATCCCTACCACCAGTCCCGGCCCCTGGCCCACCTCTCCCAGCTCAGAGAAGGTGAGCCACGTGGATGCCAACAGCAACTCCCATGCCCCCCCAGTCGAAATGAGAAAAAAAATAAATAAGTCTCAAAACCAGACTTCCAGATCACCTACAGCAACCCCAAAGGGAAATGAGATGGAACACTCTGATACTCAAACACTTGGACCCACTGAACTGGCAACAAAAGGGGATCTGGAAAAAATGAAATCAAAAATAATTTCTCTAATAACAGGAGAAATAGTGCTCCTAGTGCAAAACATGATTAATAAATCTAGAGAGGAGCTGAAGAACATGATGGAATCCTAACATAGGAAAAAAATGGAATCCATAAAACAGATGCAAATAGATTTCCAGGAGATGAAAAGCTCCATTGAATGTCTACACAGCAGAATGAGCCAATATGAAGACAGAATTTCAGATATAGAAGATAAGATTGCAATTAGTGACCAGGAAAAGAAAAACTGCATCAAAATTATAAGGGAACATGAGAAATCAATCCAGCAGCTGCTAGACGATGCAAAGAAGAATAACATAAGACTGACTGGAGTCAATGAAGAAACAGGAGAAAGTGCAGATGACATAAAAAAACTCTTCACAGAAGTAATGGCAGAAAAATTCCCAAGCAAGGGAAAAGAACTTGACATACAGATAAGCGAGGCATATAGGACTCCAAATAGCCTTGATCAAAACAATCTACACATAGGCATATAATTGTTAAGATTCCAGAAACTAAACAGAAGAACAAAGTTCTCCAAGCAGTTAGAGAAAAGAAACAAATCACATACAAAGGAAACCCCATCAGAATCACAGCAGACTTCTCAACACAAACCATCAAGGCAAGAAGAGCTTGGAGTGACATATTCCAAGCCCTAAAAGAAAACAGCCTCCAACCCAGATTGATGTACCCTGAAAAACTATCTTTCAAAATAGATGGAGAAATAAGATACTTTCATGACAAAGAGCACCTTAGGAACTTCGTGAATACCAAACCAGCACTCCAAAGAATTTTACACAATAGCCTAGGAACAGACATTGAGGATCACAACCCCAGGAAGCAAAGCAGAATGAACCCATCTGGCATGACAAGAAATTCAATGTAAAGGGGGAGAACCCAACAAAAAGAAAAAGTCATGGCAATGATAAGTCAATACATTTCAGTTATAACCATCAACATTAATGATCTCAATTCACCAATCAATAGAAATAGACTGTCAGAATGGGTCAAGAAGCAAAATCCAACAATATGCTGCATACAAGAAACACACTTAATTGAAAAGGAAACTCATAGAATGAAAGTTAAAGGGTGGAAAACAATACTCCATGTGACCAAAACCCAAAAAAACACAGGAGTAGCTATCTTCTTTGCAGATCAAGTAGATTTCAAACCAACACTGATAAAGAGAGAAGAAGAAGGACACTACATCCTTGGAAAGGGAACAATCCAAGAGGAAGAGATGACAATCATAAATATCTATGCACCAAACACTAGTGTGCCCAAATATATAAAACAAATGCTAACAGACATGAAAAGTCATATATGCACTAATACAATTGTAGTGGGGGACCTCAACACTCCGCTGTCTCAAATAGATAGATCAACTAGAAAAAAAAATAAGTAATGAAATATTAGAACTCAATTGAACTCTTGAACAAAGGAACTTGACAGATGTTTACAGAGTCTTCCACCCCACAAAATCAGAATACACATTCTTCTCAGCTGCACATGGGTCATTCTCCAAAATAGACCACATACACACAGAACATGTTTAAGTAAGCGCAAAGGAATTGAAGTTATCCCCTGTATATTATCTGTCTGAAGTAGTGCGATGAAATTGGAGATCGATAGCAAAAGAAACTGGAGAAATTTCATAAACACACGGAAATTGAACAACACACTTCTGAATAACCAATGGGTCATAGAGGAAATCAAAGAAGAAATGAGACAGTTCCTTCAGTTAAATGACGATGAGAATACAACATATCTGAATCTATGGGACACAATGAAAGCAGTCTTACGAGGGAAATTCATAGCAGGGAATATGCATATTAGGAAAACAGAACGAGCCCAATTAAACAACCTGATGCTGCACCTCAAGCTTCTAGAGAAAGAAGAGCAGGACAAACCCAAAGCTCATACAAGGGAGGAATTTATAAAGATCAGAGGAGAAATCAATGCAATGGAGACTAAGAGAAAGATACAAAAAATCAGTGAAGCCAAGAGTTGCTTCTTCCAAAGAATCAACAAAGTTGACAAACCCTTAACCAACCTTATCAGAAAAAGGAAAGAAAAGGCCCAAATCCATGCAATTAGGAATGAAAAGGGTGAAATGAAAACAGACTCAGCATAAATCCAGAGGATCATCAATACTTACTTCCAGAACCAACATACCAATAAGATGGAAAACACAGAAGAAATGGACAGATTCCTAGATACATATGAATTACTAAAGTTGAATGAAGAAGACCTAAAAATTCTGAACAACCCAATATCAACCAATGAAATTGAAAATGTAATTAAAAACTTAACAACTAAGAGAAGCCCAGGACCTGATGGCTTCACTGCTGAATTCTACAAGACATTTAGAGAGGAACTACTGACACTACTGTTTAAACTCTTCAATGAAATTGAAAGGGAAGCAATACTCCCAAATTCATTCCTGGAAGCAAGCGTCACCTTGATCCCCAAAGCAGAGAAAGACCTAACTGAAAAGGAGAACTATAGGCCAATCTCACTAATGAACATAGATGCAAAAATCCTTAATAAGATACTGGCAAATAGAATGCAGAAGATCATCAAGAAGATCATACACCTTGATCAAGTGGGATTCATCCCAGGGATGCAGGGATGGTTCGACATATGCAAATCAATCAATGTAGTACACTATGTCAACAGAGCCAGGGACGAAAACCAAATGATCATCTCAATAGATGCAGAAAAAGTAGTTGACAAAATCCAACATGCATTTATGAAAAAAACCCTACAAAAAATCAGAATAGACGGTCTCTACCTCCATCTGATAACAGCCATCTGTGAAAAACCAACAGCCAATATCATACTAAATGGTCAAAACCTGAAATCCTTCACACTAAAATCAGGAACAAGACAAGGATGTCCACTATTACCACTCCTGTGCAATACAGTTATGGAAACATTAGCCATAGCAATTAGACAAGGGAAAGAAATAAAAGGAATAAAGATAGGAAATGAAGAAGTCAAACTGTCATTATTTGCAGATGACATGATACTCTACATAGAAGACCCCCAGAAATCCACCAAAAGTCTTCTAGACTTAATAATCAAATTCAGTAAAGTAGCTGGATACACAGTCAACATAGAAAAATCGATAGCTTTCCTCTACATGAACAACAGAGTCACTGAGAGAGAAATAGGGCAAACAATTCTTTCCACAATAGCATCCAAAAAACTGAAATACCTAAGAATCAACTAACAAAAGAAATCAAAGACCTCTTCTCTGAAAAATATAACACTTTGAAAAAAGATGTTGAAGGGGATATCAGAAAATGGAAAGACATCCCTTGCTCCTGGGTAGGAAGAAGCAACATAGTGAAAATGGCTATAGGTCCAAAATTGCTATATAGATTCAATGCAATCTCAATTGAAATCCCAGCAGCATGCTTCATGGACCTTGAGAAAACAATCCAAAAATTCATTTGGAACAAGAAGAGACCAAGAATAGCAAAAGCAATTCTAGGTAACAGAGACATGGCAGGAAGTATTACAACTCCCAACTTGAAACTATACTGCAAAGCTACTGTGATAAAAACAGCATGATACTGGCAAGGCAACAGAACTGAAGACAAGTGGAACAGATTAGAAGATGCAGAAACAACTCCAGACATACTCATCCACTTCATCTTTGACAAAGGACCCAAACACCCTCGCTGGAAGAATGATAAGTCTCTTTAATAAATGGTGCTGGAGAAATTGTGTTTCAACTTGCCGAAGACTAAAACTAGACCTAGATCTCTCATCATGCACTAATCTAAAATTGAAATGGAGTAAATATCTAAATATAAAAACAGAAACATTGAACTGGTTGGAACAGAGGTTAGGTAGAACTCTTGAAGACATTGTGGTAGGAAAAGACTATGAACAAAATGTCAGTTGTCCGTGAAGTAGCACAAACAATCAACGAGTGGCATCTCTTTTTACTGAAAAGCTTCTGCACAGCAAGAGAAACCACCAGCAATATGAGGAGACAACCCACAATGTGGGAAAAAATCTTCACCAGCAATCCCTCAGACAAAGGTCTACTATCGCGAATCTATAAAGAACTTAAAAATATCAGACCTCCCAAATTTAAAAGACTCAATCCAAAAATGGGCATCTGAAATGAACAGACATTTCTCACACAAAGAAGTAAACATGGCAAATAAACATATGAAAAAGTGTTCAACATCACTAGTCTTTCGAGAGATGCAAATGAAAATAACCCTGAGATTCCACCTCACTCCAGAAAGAATGGCTGCTATCCTGAAGTCAACCAACATCAAATGCTGGTGGGGCTGTGGGGAAGGAGGAACCGTGCTCCACTGCTGGTGAAAGTGTAGATTGGTGCAACCACGGTGGAAATCAGTATGGAGATACCTCAAAGAACTGGGACTGGAAGTCCCATTTGACCCACCTATTCCTCTGCTGGTTATCTTCCCCAAAGAATTAAAAGAATCATACCACAGTGATATAGGTGAACCCATGTTCATAGCAGCACAGTTTGTAATAGCTAAAACTTGGAAATAGCCCAAATGCCCATCAACTGGAGATTGGATCAAGAAATTGTGGGGTTTTTTTTATAAAATGGTGTACTACTCAGCCATAAAAAATGAGAAATTAGAGACATTTATTGCTAAATGGATGCACATTGAGGTGATACTCTTAAGTTAAACAAACAGGACACACGTGTAAATACTGAATAGTCTGTCTAGTATGAGAAACTGAAAGTGTAAATAAGGACTAAATGGTATAACAGATAATGTGAAATAGGAAGAAAAGGGGCAAAGGGGAGGGGGAAGTAGGAGGGGTAGGGGAAAGGAAAGAGGGGAATGGAATTAATATGAGAAAATGAAAAAATGGAAACAAAATCTTTGTAAATACGTAGGAATGGAGGGGTTGAAGGGAAGGTTGAAGGGAGGGGTGGGCAAGGGTGAAAAATAAAAACCAAGATAGTATGTAAAGGCGCATATCTCCAGTGATGAATTTCATTATGTTGTACACCTAAAATGTACCAATAAAAGGATATACAAAAAAAAAATTTTTTAAAGGGAGTTGAGTGGCCCTGTTCCTATGGCACTGACAGTGACTGTAGCCATCATGGTCTCTCTCTTCAGCCAACTTCCTCACTCCTTGTAGCTTTTCTCAGAAAAATCCATATTCCTGACTTTTTCAGATTCCTGGGGTCTCCACAGCACTTTCAGCTTCACACACACTGCCCTCTCAGGAACACACTGGTTGGTCTCCCAAGCTTTCTTCTGAAATACGGGTGAAAGCCTTCCTGACCATACAACTCTTCCATCCTGCATTTACTTAAAAGCATCACCACATGGATGATGCTAAGATCTGCTGGCAAATGGAGCAATATCCAGTCTTCCTTTTCTTTAGGCTATAGGGGTTGTGTGCCTGGATTGCTGAGCACTATGAATCCAATCCCAAGGAATATTTTCCCCAGGCCATCTTCCCAGATGCCCTTAGGCAGTGTTTTCAAAACAGAGCCTTTCACCTTTGCAATATGCACTGCAAAGAGTGGAGTCCAGCTTGTTCTAGCAATGCCCTCAGGCTATCTTTTCTATTGTCCTCTTCCAAAGTACTTGGTTTTTCAATACTAATCATTTCAGTAACCAAGTTCTCCTCTGCTCCATCTTTACAGGCCACAACTTTACCATAGCTTCCTTTTTGATCATACTAAAAACTTTTTAAATAGCTACGCCACCATTTCAACATTAGACTGTTTTAAAATTTCCTCTGTCATATTAATTAGTCCATCACCCTTAATCTCAGTCTCTGGCAATGTTTCAGGACAGGAGTAAATTGTAGACAAATTTTCTGTCGGAGCATAATACATATGGCCTGGAGTACAACTGCTAATGCAGTCCTTCCCAACTGAAACCTCTTGAGCCTGTTTTTTTCTAGCTACATTGTAGTCAACATTCCAGTCTTCTGAGCTCTGACCAGACTATCCCACCAAGCGTGGCTCACAGCACCCTAGGGCTCATTCTCAGCCAGTATCTCAAATCTTTCCAAACTCCTCCCACAAGCCAGTTCCAAGTCTTCTGAACCACATGATCAGACAGACCCCGAAATCTGTCTTATTACCTTCTTGTTGCTGAGACACAATACCCAGCACCCACAACTAAAATCAAGAAAGTTTATTTTGGCTTAAAGTTTGTAGAGGTTTCAGCCAATAATCAGCTGGCTCTAAGGCACGGCAGCATGGTAGAGGGTCATGGCAGAGTAAAAAGAGCTTATGGCACAGGAACAGAGCATTGTGCCATCCTTCCAGGCCATGCCCACAGTGACCCACCTCACAACATCACATCCAGCTACAAACATAAGTGGACTAATCCAGTATCACACATATGATCCAGAATCACACCCTGAACCAGTCACTTCCCCCAAACCCTATCAATGAGTCCATGAGGCTTTGGGGGGACATTTAGATATAAACCATTACACTGGTAAAAAAAAAAATTGTGAGCTCCAATCATGTATTACAAATCTAATATCTTCTAAGTGTGAAGACAAATTAATAAAAGAAAATAAGAAGCTCAAAATTTCAAATTTCCAGTTTAAGTCCCTTGACTTAGAAATTTAAATGCATTGGGTACAACTGGATTCCAGAGTGGGAGGTGCAATGTTCCAGCACTCCATCACCAAATACAAGATGGGCCTACTTACTATAATGGACAGCAAAAACAAAGCAATGATCTGACACGTGTAGTCCTATAACACTGTTAATTAGTCATGGTGTCCTCAGAAGTAAGATAGATAGGAAGCCTACTAAATTTTTACTAGATTTATATCTAAATATAAATTTAAGGCAAATGAACAAAAATCTACCTCAAATTGTATGAAAAGAGAACCGTGGCCCCTTAACCAATTCTTAAACTTGAGTCATTTTATAAACTCAGAACCCCTTAAATGAAGGGAAGTTCAGGTCTCCTTAAGGATCATGATGAGCTATCCAAAAGTTGTACTGTTAATCTTTTTCCCACTGTTCCCCCAAAGGGTTCTAAGGCCTTTTACCAGAGTAACTCTACATTGAGGAAAAGGAAATGATCAGATATTTTGGGGACTGCTGGACATTGATTCTGAAAAAATGCTGGTTCCAGAAGATTCAAAACATCATTGTGGCCCTCCGGTAAGAATAAGGGTCTATGGAGGTTAGGTGACCAATGATGTTAAGGTCCAACTCACAATGGGCCCAATAAGTCCCTGAATTTATCCTGTGGTCATTTCCCCTGTTCTGGAGTAAATAATTGGGATATATACTTGGTACTTGTCATAATCCCCCTATTGGTTCCCTAATCTGCAGTGTTCGGGAAATTGTGTAGAGAAAGGACAAATGTAAGTCACTAGATCACATCTTCATGGGAAAATAATAAATAAAAAATAATACCTGGAGGGGTTGCAGAGATTAATGCCACCATCAAAAGCTTGAAAGATGCAGGAATGGCGGTTTCCACTACATCTGCATTTATTAACTCTTCTACTGTGCAGAAAATAGATAGATCTTAGACAATGATGGTGGATTACAATAATTTTAATCAACTGGTGACTCCAATGACAGCTACAGTACCAGGGGTGGTTTCCTTGCTTGAGCAGATTAACACATCTCCTCATACCTGCTATACAGCTATCGATAAAGCAAATGCATTTTTCTCCAGTCTTATCCATAAGACCCATCCGAAGCAAGTTTTGTTCAGATGGCAAGGCCAGAAATACACCTTTATTATCCTAACTAAGGGGAATGTGAACTCGCTAGCCCTGTGTCACAACTTAGTTCACAGGGATCTTGATTGACTTCATCTTTCATAAGGTACCACACCAGTACATTACATTAGTATTATGCTGATTGGACCAAGTGAGCAAGAAGTAGCAACCACTTTGGACTTGTTGGTTAAGGATTTATGTGTTAGAGAAAGGGGCATAAATCCAACTACAATTCAAGGGCCATCTACCTCAGTAAAATTTCTAGGAGTCTAGTGGTGTGAAGCATACAGAGACATTCCTACTAAGGAGAAAAATAAGCTGTTGCATCTGGGCCCTACAATCAAAAGACTAAGACAATGGTCAGCAGGTCCAGGCTGCCATGCAAGCTGTTCTGCCACTTGGGCCATATGATCCAGCATATCTAATGTTACTGAATGTGTCAATAGCAGATAGGGATGCTGTATGGAGTCACTGGCACGCTCTGAATCACAGCAGAGGCTTCTGAAGCAAGGCTTTGTCATCATCTGCAGACAACTGCTCTTGCTTTGAGAAACAGGTCCTGGCACACTACTGGGACTTACTGGAAACAGAACTCTTGACCAGAGGACACCAATTTACCCTGAAAAATAAACTATCCATAGTGAAGTGGGTGCTATCCGACACACCAAGGTGTAAAGCTGTATGTGCACAGCAAGAGCACATCATCACATGGAAGTGGTATATATGTGATTGGGCCTGAGTAAGTACAGAAGGTAAAAGTAAATCACATGAAGAAATGGCTCAAACACCCATGATTCCTACTTCTGCTATTCTGCTGTGGTTCCCCAGCATGTAACTATGGCTTCAGGTGTATATCCTATGATCAGCTGATAGAAGGAGAGAAGACTAGGGCATGGTTTAAAGCCAGTTTCTGTAGGGATCATTCTAAACAGATGCAGCACTATAGCTCCTTTCCTAGACATCTCCGAAGGACAGTGATGAAGGGAAATGTTCACATTGGGCAGAATTCAGGGGGTATGCCTAGTTGTACATTTCCCTGGAAGAAAAAAATGGCAAGATGTGTGATGACTATATATCCATTCATAGGCTGTAGCTAATGGTATGCCTGTATGGTCAGGGACTTAGAAAGAACATGACGGGAAATTGGTGACAAAGACATCTGGGGAATAGATATGTGGATAGATCTCTCCATATGAGCACAGGATGTGAAGATATTTGTGTCTCAAGTAAATGTTTACAAAAAGACCTGGGCAGAAGAAAACTTTAATAATTAAGTGGATAGAATGACCTAATATGTGGATAGAAATCAACCTTTTTCCTCAGCCATTTCTTTCATTTCCCAGCGGGCTCATGAACAAAGTTTTTGTGGTTCCAGAGATGAAGATTATGTGTGAGCTCAGCAACATGCATTTCCACTCACCAAGGCTACGTAGGATGCTGCTATTGAGGAATGCCTGAGTCCCCAGTATTCCCCAGTGTGATCAGCCTGTGGCCTGTTAGCATGTTGATTACATTGGATTGTTTCTCATGGAAAGGGTACTACTTTGTCCTCATTGGAATAGACACTTCTTCGGGTTATAGATTTGCCTTCTCTATATGAAATGCTTCTTCCAAAACTACCATCTGTGGACTGAAAGAATGCCTCATACACCATCATGGTATTTCACAGAACATTGCTTCTGACCAAGGAATGCATTTCATAGCCAATGAAGTATAGCCATGCACTCATGTTCATGGAATTCATTAGTTTTATTTTGTTCCTCACCTTCAACAAGCAGCTAGATAGGTGGAATGGCCATTTCAGGATTCAAATTAGTGCCAGTTATGTGGCAATATCTTGTAGGGCTATAGCAAGGTTCTCCAGAGGGCTGTATTTGCTTTGAAACAGCATTCAGTATATGGTACTGTTTCTGCTATAGCCAGGATTCATGGATTCAGGACTCAAGGGCTAGAAATAGGAATGATACCACTCACTATTACTGCTAGTAACCCATTAGCAAACTTTTCACTTCCTATTTCTGCGACTTTTTTTCACTGGTGTAGAAGTCTTAGTTTCAGGGGTGAGAAGGCTTGTACCAGTAGGTACAATGATTCCACTGAACTGAAAACTAAGACAGCTCCCCCACCGCCGTCATTTTGAGCTCCTTATGCTTCTGAGTCAATAAGCTTAAATGGCATTTATGGTGCTAGTGGGGATGATTAATCTAGACAACCAAGGGGGAAATTAGACAGCTACTCCACAATTAAGGCAGAGTAAAATATATTTGGGGCATATGAGATCCCTTGTGGTGCCTCCTAGTATTACTGTGCTCTGTTATTAAGGTCAATGGGAAACTCCAATAACCCAGTCCAGGCAGGATGACAAATGGCCTACAACCTTCAAGAATAAAGATATGGGTCATGCTGCCAGGTAAAGAACCAAAATGTGCTGAGGAAGTGCTGAACACCACGGAAATACAGAATGAGTATTAGAAGAAGGTAATTATAAATACTAGTTACGATCACATGATTAATTACAGAAAAATGACTGTAAGTCTTAAGAATGTTTTTCCTATTCTGCCAATATGCTTGTGCATATATACACGTGTCCAGCCGGTGTTTTGTCTTCTTTCTTTGTAACATAATAATGATGTTGGTACTTAAGTATCATTAAACCTACACTATAATATTTAACTTATGGAATGGCAAGAGAAGAATAAGCATCACCTAAAGATAAACTTTGCCTTCTCTTCTGGGAAGGAGTTGGTTTATTTCTACTTTTACATAGGTGTATCATATTAATCATACATATGAAGTTGCTATTGTATTTGGATATTAAGTATAGTTTTATGGAGATGTATCTGGCTATCAAGTTCAAAAGTGTTGGATTGTGATCTTTAACTGTGGTATGTCAATGTGATTTAAGTAAGAACTGCTTAGATTAGTAAAGTTCTGGGTCCATCTGTGAATGACTGACATAGGCCAGCAAACTAAGGAGGGAAGATCCACTGCATGTGGGTGGCAGCAACCAAAAGGCTTGCACCCTGAATGTAATAATAAGGAAAAGAAGAAAAAAGTGTTGTTTCTTTTTTTCCTTTGGAAGAGCTCCAGGCTTCACCACTGCCTTTGGATAGTGGTCCTCAGGTTTTCATTTAAAAATTTTTTTATTTTACATGTTTTCAGTACCTAATGATCACATTCATCAGGAGGAATTGGTACATGTACATAACACGTCTTAATTTTTTTTCATCTCCTTCCCCTCCCCTCTTCATCTCTTCCGTTTCTTGGTCCTCTGTCCTTTTGCAAAAGATCTATAACCCTGTTTCCTATTATCTTTCTTTAATTTTACTCTTTAATTTTTTTATACTTTGGGTTTCTCATATAAGAGAAACCATACAACATTTAATCTTCTGTGTCTGATGTATTTCACTTAATATTATGGTCTCAAAGGACATCCATTTTCCTACAAAAAAACCTCATTTATCTTTCTTTATGGCAGAGTAGTACTTTACCTTGTGTACATACCACATTTTCTTTATCCATTCATCTGGTGATGGACACATAGGCCACTTTCAAGATTTAGCTATTTTCAGTTGTGCTGCTATATACATGTGATGTATCACTGTGATGATTTTTAAAAACTCTTTTGGAAAGATAATTAGCAAGGGAATAGCTGGGTTGAATGGAATTTCTATTTTTAGTTTTTGAGGAGTCTCCATACTGATGTCCATAGTGACTGTATTAGCTTACCTACTCACCAACAATGTAGGTTTCCTTTCCCACTGCAGCCTTACTAACAATGTTATTATTTGATTTCTTGATAATAGCCATTCTTTGTGGAGTAAGATGGAATCTCAGTGTTATTTTACCTTTCTCTAACAGTCAAGAGATGCTGAACATTTTTTCATATATTTATTGGCCATTTACTTATACATCTTTGTAAGAGCCAGCTTATGAGTTTGTCCTGATTGAGGGGTGAATGAGGATTAAAGACACAAGACATGAAGATAATTTGAAAGAGGGAAACAGGGGACTCCTGCCTCTAGTAGATAAAGAGCCCTGAACTGGCAGTACTCTTTACTTTTATTAGGCTCACACAAAGAAGCAAGCAAACATGTGATCCAGGGTTTGGTGAAAGGTCATTAGGTTATCATTTGTAGACTGCACCTGAATCTGTATTTTCTTTAATCCGAGTTGAGCTGTAGTTGAGTTTCTCCCTGGAACTTGGTGAAGGAAGCATGCCAGCATGTAGCCTAAGGAACAGCTTGCTATCTCCTCCCTTATGTCCCAAGGAGAGGTCAAGTCAACCCTCGGTCCTCACACTTAGTTTCCCCACACTTCTTTTCTTGCAGTGTCTATTCATTTTGGTTGCCAATTTTTGATTGGGTCTATTATTTTGGGAGATCTTTTTTTTTTTTTGAGTTCCCTATATATTCTAGATATTAGTCCTCTGATGAATAGCTGGCAGTCTTTTTCTCATTCTGTAAATTGTCTCTTCACTCTGCTGTTTTCTTCTCCATGTGGGAGCTTTCTAATTTAATATAATCCCACCTGTTGATTCCTGGTATTATTTCCTGTACAATTGGTGTTTGGTGCAGAAAGTCCTTGCATATGCCTATGGCTTGAAGAGTTTTAAGGGGGGGTTTTGGTACCAGGGATCAAATTCAGGACCTTGTGCTTGCAAGGCAGGTGGCAGAACCACTGAGCTAAATCCCCCATCCGAGTTTTACCTTTTTTTATATACAGTGTCTCACTTGTAGTTCAGGCTGTTCTTGAACTCACTGTGTAACCGAGGCTGACCTCAAACTTGTGGTGAACCTTTTGTCTCAGCCTCCTGAGTCCTGGGATTACAGGCTTGCACCACCACCCCTTCTGAGTTTTACCTTTTTTATGTTCCAACACTCAAATGTTTTAATATTTAGATATTTGATTTATTGTGACTTTAGTTTGGTACATGGTGATAGATATGGGTTGAGTTGGTCTTCTGCATGTGGATAGGTAATCTTCCCATCACTGTTTATTAATGAGACTATTCTTTTTGCAGCATGTGTTTTTGGCTTGTTCATTGAAGATCAGGTGGCTGAATGCATCTAGTGCTGTTTTTACATCCTCTTCTGTTTCATTGATCTGCATATCTGTATTTGTGCCAATACCATGATGTCTTTATCACATTAGCTTTGTATTATAACTCAAAATCTGAGATTGTGTTGCCTTTTGCTTTGCTTTTGTTGCCCAGGATTGCTTTCATTATTCTGGGTCTCTTTTCGTTCCTTGTGAATTTTGGATTTTTATCTCTAGTTCTATGAAGGCTGTTGATATATTGATTGGGATTCTATTATATCTGTATTTCATTTTTTGAAGTATATTCATTTCCACAGTGTTGGTTCTGCCTATATAGGAACAAGGGATGCTTTTCCATTTTCTGATGTTCTCCTTGATGTCCTTTTGAGGTCTTTCTCTTACTTGCTTAGGTTAATTTCTAAGTTTTCAATTTTTCTTGATGCTATTGTAAATGTTGTTTTTCTGATTTCTTTTATGGTTGGTTCATTATTGGTGTACAGAAATGCTATTAGCTTTTGTGCATTGGTTTTATATTCTGCCACTTTGCTGTATTCAGTTATTAATTTTAGGAGTCTTTTGGATCTTCAATGTAAGGGATTCTGTGTTCTGTAAAAAATAACTTGGCTTCTTCCTTTCCTAAACATATTCCTTTTTTTTTTATTGTTTTAGCTAATGTTTCAACTATTATATTGAACAGTAGTGGTGGCAGTGGGCATCTTTGTCTTGTTCCTGATTTCGAAGGGAAAGCTTTCAAATTTTCTCCATTTAATATGATGTTAGCAGTAGGTTTCTCATAAATAGTTTTTATGACATTGAGATAACATCCTCCCCTACCTATTTTATTCAGAGTTTTTAATATAAATGGATGTTAAATTTTGTCAAAGGCTTTTTCTGCATCGTGAAATAATCATGTGATTTTTGTCATTGCTTCTGTTTATGTGACATATTACATTTATTGACTTGCATGTGTTGAAACATCCTTGCATCCCTGAAATGAAGCCTACTTGATCATAATGTACTAGCTCTTGAAGATTTGTTGCATTTTGTTTGTCAGTATCTTATTGAGGATTTTTGGGTCTATGCTTATTAAAGAGATTAACTTTAGATTTTTTTAATTTTTTTTTTTTTTAAGATGAATCCTAGTCTGATTTTGGAATCAGGATAATGGTAGCTACCAGGAATGACTTTGAGAGTACAGGTTTTCAAAAATATTTACTAATGGTCTTCTGGATTTTGGCAGTGTCTGTTGTGATTGTCTTTTTCATTTCTAATTGCATTAATTTGGGTCTGCACTTCCCTTTTTTTTGGTATGATTGGCTAAATGTGTTTCTACTTTGTTTATTCTTTTGAAGAACAAATTCTTTTATTCTTTGTATTCTTTTTTAGTCTTAATTTCATTAACGATTTCTGGATAGACATCTTTATTAGGAATTACCTTCATTGGATTGTCTTTTCATTAACATTTAAAAACTACTTCTAGGACTACAAAGATGCCACTGATAGTTTTAGAATTCAATGAAGTGTATTGCCTGTCAGGCCATGACTGTCTAAACCACTTATGTAATTTTAAATTTTTTAGGAGTTACCTTTAAAAAGTGAAAAATAAACATGAAATTAATTTATTACTACATTTTATTTGGCCCAGCATATATATATATATATATATATATATATATATATATATGCAGTATTATTTCAACTGTAATGAATGTAAGAATTAAGATATATTTGCTTTCTTACTAAGTGAAATATGGTATATATTTTGTACTTACTCCATTTTTCAATTTGGAGGTGACATTTCCAGCATCAGTAGCTACATTTGACTAGTGGTTACTCCACTAGATAGGGATAATTCTAGGTAGTCTACTTTCAGTTTCCTTCTCTCTTAACACTCTGGAACTCTGATAGGAACTATCAACCACCTCTCATAATTAGATGGTGTCCTTTCATTATTTATTGTTATATTGGGTACTGAACCCTGTTCCTCACACAGAGCAACATCTCCAGCCTGTTTTATGTATTTTTAAATTTTGAGACAGGATTTGGCTAAATTGCTAAATTGTCCAGGTTAAGCTCAAAATTGTGATCCTCCTGTCTCAGCCTCATTATTGGGATTATAGGTATTTTCCACTATGAGGCTTATTTATATTTGATACTTTTATCTAGTCTCATAATCTAACTTGTATACTTTTTGAAGGCCAGAACCATAGACTCAATGAATCTCAAAATTGGAAATAACTTTAATTATCATCAATTAATTCTGCTTGTCACATATGGTTCCCCTGCATAAATTCCCTACTGAGTACTCAAAATCTACTTGGAGACAAATCCAGTGGTTGGGGTATTCACACATGACACAGTATATATACTTCTTTGGCTTGTGCTACAAGGAGATCCTCTCAGAATCTGAAATCTATTTCCCTGAAGTTTACATTACATGAAACAAATCTATGTCACATGATAGGTCTTTTTATATTTGGAGATAGTTGGGTGGCTTTTTTTTTCCCCTTGGGGAGTCCTCCCAAATTTGATCAGTACTTCATTGCTCCCGCCTAAATTGTCTTCATTATCTTTGTCTTTGAAATAATTCTAATTTTACTGAAGTCTTCTTAAAGTGCTCAATCTGGAACTGAACACAGAACTTTAGATATGGCCTCGCTATTGAAGGGTATAAATGGATCGTTAATTGGTTGCTTCTATATAAAACAGTTCTATCAGTCATCAGGATAATTAACTTAGTTCCAAAAAGGGAGACTGGAAGAGGACAATCACATTAACTGATACCATCTTTGAATTCTTTGGGTTTAGTCCACAATTCTAAAACGTACACCACATAATTATTCAAGTTAGTTTTTCTTAATGTATTCCTATTTTCAACTGAGCTAAGAAACGTTTGAAGGTTTTTGTTTTTTTCCTGTACTGACTGGAGGGAGAATTTTAGAACCATGCTGAGAATCCATAAAATTCAGGAACAGAGGGACTTGAAGCCAGAGAACGGTGTATAAAGTGCCAGCAGCCAGGGTGCTCTGGCTTACGATCTTGATGGCAATTTCCTACTGCCCTTCTCTCCTTCACTAGTAATAGGAATTATTTCTTCCACGTATTCACCAGAGAAGGGAGGGGGCAGAACGAGGCCAAGATAAGTGATTCCAAGGAAAGACTCACAGTTCCCTAACTGCAGGGGACGGCAAGCCTCGCTCTGTACGGGCACCCGCGGAACACGAAGTCCACGAGAGATTGAGCCCGGCTGCAGCACCTCACAACAGGGCTAGCGCTGGCGGAAGCCACGTTCCTGCCGCGCGGGGGAGGGACGGGCCGAAGACGGTAGAGGGATGACGCGCAACGTTTGCGCCGGTGCCGGCGGGTGACGTATGCGCTGGCGCCCGCCCCGCCCCATCTCAGCTCGCCTGTTTGGTCTCTGGGTGTCTGGGGTGGTCTGGCAGTTGTCGCTCTTGGAGCGGAGTGACTTGTTGAGACCCGGGCCACCCGAGAGTGGGATACGAAGGAGAACTGGGCGTGCAGCTGTCCACAGGCGTCCTCGGCTTTGCCCTCCACTTGGGACATAAGAATAAAAGCGAAAGGGAGGGAGGTGCCGAGGCTGGAGCGGACGGAGTGATGGGAAGCGCGTGAGTCAGGCCACGAGAGGAGATGAGGAAGTGGGAGGAAAGTGAGGGATGCGGCGGGCGGGCGGCGGGATCGGGAGGGCCCTCGAGCCATTCCTCCTGCCCAGGCCACCTCAGAGCTGTCATCCTGCTCCGAGTCTGACCTATCCCGCCCACTCCGGGAGTTGGTGGGTGGGGGTGGGGCTGAAGAGAAAGCCGGAGCCACGTACTCACCGAGTGTTAGGCCACGAGTGGCCAGGTGGGGTGATTTTTTCTGTACTGCGTGGGAAGCACTTTTTTATTAATTTTTTTTTCTTGGTTGTTTCAAAGCTGTAGTTACATCGTTTTCTTCACGTAGCTTTTTTGGAGGCTAATCTGCCTTGTATCTTTCCACCCCAATGAAAAGTAAATGTATTGGGTAGGGAGTTAATTTAGCAATCAGGGAATTGAGAGGGTCATTTTGAAATAAGTAAATGTGTATGCATTTGTTAGGCAGCTGATATGAATAAGTAGGTGATTTTAAAGACAAGTTTTCTGGTCATAAATTAACTTATAAAGTTTGCTTGTATATTATATTTTGGCTTAAAAGAAGTAATTTTAGCAGTAACTAAAGGTTTGATAAGTGATGTCACATGTGCATTTCAAATTGAAATAGTATTTTGTCTTTCTCGAAGTTAAGATTAGATCGAATAGTCGTGATCTCTATCACTAGAGTTCATATTTCATAATTGAAGCAAATTTTTTCTAATTTTTTAAAAGTGTCTTCAAAAGTTGAGAATTTGGCTTTTGGTTCTAGTTTGGAGTGTGCTTCAGTTCATATTGTATTTTTTATTTTTAATGATGATTCTAGTCGTTTTTATTATAAATATTTTGATCAAAAGGTACAGTCTATCAGGGATTTCATAGTTTAAAAAGTTACAATCACATCACATTGAAACTACATTTTAAAAACAGTACTGTAAATGAAACGGGTTGACTTTGACCATGTACTTTTCTGCAGAACCCGTACAGAGTGTGCATAAAGAAATTTCTCTCCTTGCTTCTTGGATGTAACTTGCGTTTCTATTTCAGTATGTACAATGTGGTGAAATAACAAGGCCAGACAAGAAGCAAAGGTTGCTCCAACCATACAGGAGATGGGCCATGGTCTTTCCCAATCTAATGGAATAGGAAATTCTCCAAGCCATGCCCCTACAAAACTAGAAATTGTAGTGATCTGGAGACTACTCTCCAAAATGGATGTAATGCCATTTCTACTGAAAACTCTTAGCCCTGCTATGAGGTTCGGTCCTAACAAATAAGATATCGTAGTAAAAGTAGACAAAGTAACTGCAAATAAAAATGTTTCCAACCTCTTCTTTTAATGGTGCTCCATATAGGACAAAAATCTTATGATCAGAAAAATAAGACATTAGAAAGTAGATACAGCATTTCAACAATCTGGTCCTTATGATAATGAACTTCTTTCAGAGGATGCATTTGCTTCACTACTAAATACATGAAATTGATTGAAGTTAGAAAAAGAGAACAGATGCACAAACTTTGTCAGGTGGTTTTCCAGTGTTGAGAAATTTTCCACCAAGAATAAGTAAGGAGAGTTCTATCCCCAGTACCAAAAAAAAAAAAAAAAGGAGCTAAGATGCTTAGAATTTAGGATCTTCTCAGTGAGATATTACTTCCCTCCCCCTGTTTTGAGACAAGGTCTTGCTAATTCAGTAAATTGCCTAGGCTGGGCATAAACTTCCAATCCTGCCTCAGCTTCTCAAGAGTGATGACATTACAGGCATGTGTCACCACATCCATCTGAATGAATTTTTTGTGATCTAGCCTCCTTAATCCTGTTGAACAAGGTCTTAAAAAGGTTTTTGGGGGGAGTCATTCATTCATGTCATGTGTGCCAGGCACTATGTGAGGTTTAGGAAATAGAGATACAACCTCTTGCTCATGGAAATTCCTGTAGAGGGTCCAGTGGTACTCTTTTAAGAGAGAATCTTGACTAGTACTCCTTTTCATGTCATAGTTGAAGGCAAGGCTTTTTACAAGAATATGTTATTATTAGTGTTTATGTGTAACTAATATTTAAGTAATATGACTTGATATTGTCTTTGATTAAAAAGAGAGTGTACATGCCAGTGATTTGCTACTTAAGAGTTTTTTTTTCTTTTTCCAAAGTTAAAGTTCACAATTGAAATTCAGTTTCTACCTGAAAAGTCTTTATTTTTCTAGAAATTACATGGTGTGATTGATTTCTTATGCATTAATGACTGTAAATTCAAAAGTTGCATGTACAAAGTACATATGGATTAGGAACATATATGATACTGACTAAAGTAAATTTATTGCCTCACAACACCTTCCTTGGAGACATAGATGACATGTCTTTTCCATATAAATTATATCATGATACAATCTGGTCGGTTTTCATCTTTGAGAAGATATATAACTCAAACTGAAGTTTAGCGAAAGCAAATATCTGTGGAAAGAAATAGTACAAAACTACCAAGGAGGAGAGAGTAAGGTATAGGTTGAACATTGCTAATCTAAAAATCCAAAATCTGAACCTTTTTGAGCACTGACATATCACAAGTAGAAAAATCCACACCATAAAACATGTACGAAATTATTTAGAATACTATATGAAATCAACTTCAGGCTATGAATATAAGGTATATATAGTAAACTAATGAATTTTATGTTTAAACTTGGTATCCATCCCCAAGATACCACAGTATGTACTGGCAGATATTCTGAAATCTGAAAAAAACAATCTGGAGCATTTTACTTAAGGAATTCTCAATCTGTATTTAATAACTATTTAACAACCATTAGAAGGAATGTATTATATGTTTATCTCCTACATTATAATATAAGATTAATTCATTTCTTTTATCATTTGCCTAACTTTGGAGAGCGAATCGGAGAAATGGAGAAAAACTAGCCCAAATCTGCCAAACCTAGAAGAAATATGGGAGTCTAATGTAATAATAGGCACTATATAAGATGTTAATTCATAAACTATCTCCTTTAAGTTCCCCATTTTACATGTAGATAAGTATGAGAAATCTATTGTTCAATTTCATTTTACTGCTGTTTGCTAGAGGTTTTAGAGGTTGTTTGTAATTCCAGTTCAGAGGTAATATAATTTAATTCCTAAATGAACATTCTGTTTAGTCAGATTTTTCAACCAGATTTTGCAGTCCCTTTTCATTTTATTGATGAAAAAAAATGATGCCAGAGAAGTTAGATGAAAATCTGGCTTCTGAACTTAATTATCTTTATTTTGTTTTCTATGTCATTCTGCATCTCCTTATTGCTGTTTGAGTAGACCAACTCTTAGGGACCTTTATGAATTATAAATTAAGATTCTGATGTTTCTTCTAGGTTTTGATAGGTTTTGGGTAGTCTTTCTCCACTTCTATAATTCACTCTCCAAAGAAAAGTCTTAGGAATTGCACTCATTATCAACAGTTTGTTCTGGTGTAGACAATTAGGCTAGAATTTGGTGAGGCATATAATTAAAAATCTAGGAATAAGTATGAAATTTACAGTTTAACCATAAGCATTCTCAGGATGATTTAATAAGATAATTGCTAATTGATGAATATTTATATTTGGGGAAGAGAAAGTCCACATGTAGTTATTTAACCAAAGAATGCCCATTACTGAACCTGAATTTCTGGAGATAGGGTCTGAAAAAAATATTTTTTTAAGAAACTCCCCAGTAATGTGGCCAATTATATTAGTGGAGAATTTGTTTAAACTCAATTCAGTAGCCTCTTAATTTGGGGGGTAATACTTGTTCCTTGAACTTAAAAAAGTAATTTACCTCAGGACTGTAGAATAATTGAATATCAAAAAGAAGGAAAGTAATTTATCTCAGGATTACAGAATAATTAGGGTAGCAGTTGCTAATGTTTCTCACCATTTTCAAAACCTTGTTGAATCACTTTAAGGGAATGGTTAGCAAAATTATCAGTTTTGGGTAGCTAATAGATATGGCATATGAATTTCATCAGAGAAAATAAGAATTCCATTCCAAAAGAAGAAATCCATGCTGCTGCTCCCCCGCCTACCCCATACCGGGGATCAAATTCAGGACCTTGCACTTGCCAGGCAGGTGCCACTGAGCTAAATCCCTGGCCCACCATGCTTCTTTTCGAGACAGCTTGTTGTTTGGAAAACTTTACTTTTCAATTTTTGTTTTTTAGGATGGGATCTTACTATATAGACCAGGCTGGCTTCAAATTTGTGATCCTCTAGCCTCAGCCTCCTGTGTGTTAGAATTACAGGGCTATGCCATGGCACCCAGCTAGAAATTCCTTTACTTTCTTATGTCCATTAGGCTAATCAGATGGAACAATGTAAATATGTTAAATTCTCCTCTTAAGCATAGCAGAAGCAAAGGCACCTTCTTCTTGACTTAGGAAATTTACATGTAAAATTCTATGTAAATGATTTTTAAGAAGAAATTAATTTGAAGGTGATACTCAATTTGCAAAAATAATTCAGTACATCTTTTCCAGTGTAAATGCATTTTTTAAAAATAAGACCTGAAAAAAAATTTTTTAAGTAAAATGAGACCTGTATTATACTCTTTGGTACTAAGGAGGTTCAGTATTTTTGAGCGTTCTTACAGAGTGAAGGAAGGTTTGGTAAAAGTATTAACAATGTCCGTAGTCCAAGCATTAGAATGGTAAGAAACAACTTAAAAATCACTTCTGGACCATTTCACAGTTTAATGCTCTGAATATACATCAATCAAGAAATACCACTGTCAGAAAGGAACGAATATACTAGTGTATTGACTTGGAGCAAGGCCTTGTCTTTGATTAATTGAGTTTAACCATCAGCTTGGAACAACTTGAGTAAGATGTTAGGAAGTTTGAGGAGTGGTTGATTTAACTCCAGCTTTTCAGTGGTGTGTTTTTACAGTATGTATGTATGTATTTATTTATTTTGGTACCGGGGATCGAACTCGGGACCTTGCACTTGCGAGGCAGGTGGCGGAACCACTGAGCTAAATCCCTGGCCCTCTTACACTGTTCATTAAAAATTAGTTGAGGGGATGGATCATGGAGGTATGACCCTGGGAACTATATCTGATACCTGATCACTTTCCCTTGGGCTCTTTGGCTTTCTCTATTTCCTGGCTGCCTTGAGCAGCAGCTTTCCTTTGCCATGCCCTTCTACCATGATATTTCTACTTCATGGGCCTAAAGCAGAGTAGCTGGCCAGCTATGGACTAAAAACTGAAACCATGAACCAAAATAAATTTTCCTGTTTTAACTCCCCCTTATTGTTAGGTATTTTGTTACAGCAACATTAAGCTAGCTAGCTCATAAACCTAACCTGGTTAATAGATCCTCAAAATCTCCTTTCTTAACAAGGTAGATGTTCTTGTTCTGTGTTCCAACAACACTTTTTCCTGCCACTTTTCATAGCAATCTATTTTATTTTATTTTGAGTTATTTAATTGGCTTCTCTTCTCCATCAGACAGTAATTCTTAAGGGCAAGCACTAGATTAATTTTGCTTACCATAGTCTACCTAGCATGCTATCCAGCGTATAGTAGAATTACTACTTAAGAAATAGCTAAGTTAGTGAAAGCTGTTGCAATATTCATCTACTATGATTTTTCCTTCTGATGCCAGCTCTATTCTAGGGTTTCTAACAGCTTGCCTTTTCTTTTGGCCTTTTTCTTTTCTGCTTTATTACAGATTTAGAAAATATTTAAGTATTAATTTTCTTTTTTAATTAAGTGAACTTAGAGCTGGGTTGCTTTAGCTACCAGCCACATTGAGATTGTATACAACTGGGGCTGGGGATTTAGCTCAGTGGTTTTGCTGCCTGCTGCACAAGCACAAGGACCCAAGTTCGATCCCCGGTACCAGAAAAAGAAATTGTATACGACTTTATTTTTCTGTGGAGCCTTGCGAATGTTAGGCAAGAGTCCAACACTGAATTTTATCCCCAGCCTCCTAAATAGTAATTTTAGAATTGTGTCTATGTGTATAGCTTTGAGTTCTTTGGATTGAATAAATCTCAACATGTTAGATTTTGGCAAAGGCATAAAAGCTTTTTCTATGAAAAATATTTTTGTGGTCTTGAAATATATATAAATATATAAAAAGTTACATATTAAAATATTAAATATACGTATTAAAATATATATATATAAAATCCAGACCTGTAAATACTACCCTTTTTTGGTGGCAGCTTTATCCTTCCTTTTAATCTGTACATCTATCCATTATACAGATACATACTTACTGACAAAATACTGTGTCCTAGATGCTGTTGGAGGTGCATATATATTGCAGTGAACAGTTTATAGTGTATTGGGTGAAACTCACATAAACACAGAACATGTGCTGTGTAAGTGATGTGAAATAAGGTGGGTTTGTTACAAGAGAATGATCAAGAAAAATGTTATGTTAGATTGGGTGATTAGGGAAGGATTCTCCATTAAGGAGAAATTTAAGCAAAGACCTGAAGCAAATGGAGCTATGTATGTGGCATCTAGGGAAAGGGTACTTGGTATAGTTAATATCATTAGAAATAAGGCCAATGTGATTATGTACTTGAATGAGCAAGGAAGAGAGTTCTAGGAGACCAAATCAAAACATAACAGTAAGTTCTTTGGAGCCTTTGGAGTTTTACATGAGACACCTTTGGAGAATTTTCAGCCCTTAAAAGACCAGCAGCATTACTTGAGTTTTTAAAAACATTTCTCAAAACAAAACAAAACAAAAGAATTATTCTTTGTATGTAGGAATTAGATGTTTGGGATTAAGGGTGAAAACTGGAAGACAATAGGATGATCTAAAACATTTTTCTACACTCACAGAATACTTCTGACACCAGATGTGCTTTTTTATTTTTTTTAATTATGGTGACATTTTCAGACACCAGCTGTATGTCTAGCAATGAAATTTAACTTTGACACTGTCTGGAATCAGTACCGGAACTCACAAAGCCCACAAGTCTACTTCTACTTAAGATACTTTCCATAAGTCTGGGCCTCCTGAGTTTCTGACTAAGCAGCTATAAATGAATTCTTACTATACCCAGCTTGTGTTCAGTAGTTTGTAAAAATGGCCCACAAAACACAGGAAAATACTTTACTTCCTTTGTTGGTTTATTATAAAGGGTATTGCAGAGGATACAGATAAAGTAGTACCTAAGACAAAGTTTGGAAGAGTCCCAAGGAGATGGAGCGTGCTACCTACCAGCAGGCAGATGCTTTCACCAATCTTGAAGTTCAAGAAGTTCTTTTATTTTAAAACATAAATTCATTTAAAAATTTTTTATTTCTATTAGTAATGTAGTACATAATGATTACATTCATTGTGAGGTGATTCATGTACATAAAACATTTTAATTCTTATGTCCTCCAAGAGTTTTTATAGGGGCTAGTCTACCACATCTCCACCTTCTTTTCAGAGAGTAGTGGGTGGGTCTGAATCTAGCCCTTTAATCACTTGGTTATTTTGGTAACTGGCCCATTCTGTCACCTCATTAGCATAAATACAATATTATCAGAAAGGGCTTGTTAATTTTGGGAGAGACTCCTGCTAACTCGAGTAATTCCAAGAGTTTTAAATGATCTATGTCGGGAACCTGGGACAAAGACCAAACATTTTTTATTATACCACAAAGGCCATAAGCAATGATCTAGGGAAGAAATGATAAGGATGTGAAGTGGTCAGCTTACAGATAGGTTAGGACTGTTTGTTGATAGAGTAAAGCCTTGCATAAAGTTTTCTGGTGTGAGCAACCAGGCAGAATGGATTTGTGTTTTATTACTGGTAGATAACCGGAGGTGGTTTGTACTAAGATACCAATTTTGATTTTTAAGTTTGAGCTAGCTATTAGACATCCAGTTAGAGATGATGAGGCAGTGAGTATGAAAATAATGGAATACTGGTGAGATGTGGAGGATAGAGATGGGTTTGGAATTAGCATGTAAATGATATTTAAATCCTTGAGACTGGATGGGTACACCTGGGGAGTGAGTGTAGATGTAGAACTCTGAGCCCTAAATTTGGGGGTACAGTATATGTTTAAAGATTAATGGGATGAAGAAGAACCAGCAGAGAGGAAAGGGCCAAATAATGTAGGAGGAAAAACCAAGAGATACTGATGTCCAAGATGCCAAGTAAGGCAGTTGTATGAAGAATGGCTGGGTTGGGCTAGGATGTAGCTCTGGTAAAGTGCATGTGCAGCATACACAAAGCCTTGGGTTCAATCCTCAGCATTGCAAAACCACCACCACCAAGTGCCTGCATCAAAAACTCCTAATGGAATAAAAAAAGACTGAGACATAATATTGATTTAGCAGTGTTGAGCTTATTTATGACCTTCGTAGCTCTTTTGGTAGAATAGTAAAAAGCCTGATTAGAATAGAATTTTTGCTGTAGATGAGGAACAGAAAAGAGGGGTAGTAATTGAAGGAGGGTTGTGTTCTCTAGTGTGATATAGAATCCAACTTTTCATACCAGTTTCTTACTGATTTTCAGTACAGCCATATGTTTTTAATACCTGTATCATTTTTTTCTGATTTATAATCTAATTGCAAAGACTTATATCAGAGTTAGCAAAATAATTGTATCACCCTGAGACCAAGAATGGGTTTTATATTTGTCTTAGTTACTTTTGTTGTTACTGAGATTAAAATACCTGACACCCAAAGTTAAAGGAGGAAAGGTATATTTGGCTCACAGTTTGTAGAGGTTTCAGTTGGGTGGCTCCAAGTCACAGTGGCATACCAGAGGGGCATTACAGAAGAGAAACAGTTCATGACAGGCAGAAGGCAGCAAAGCAGTAAGAGACAAGTGATAACTCTCTTTCTGTCCCTTATATCCTATCCAGGCTGCTCACCCTTAGGGTGGGTAGCACTCACCCCCAGGGTGGAACAGCCTTAAACTTAGCGTCACACCATGAATCAATGCCAGCATCATATCCTTGATCCCAGCATCAGATATCCTAGATCCAGCACCTATGAAAAGCCCCACCTATGACTGCATGAGGCTTTGGTGGAACATCTAGTTAGAGGCCATAACAATACTTTTAAAGGATCATTTAAAAAAATGAACATAAAAGGCAAAGACTGTGTAGCAGAGACTGTTTGTGGCCTGCCACATCCAAGTATTTTACTCTTCCCATGAAAAGTTTGCTAACTACTGATTTGCATAATATTTAATTTTTTTGTTGAAATTTGTTGAGATTAATTTTGCTGTAGTACATAGCCTATTTAAAAACTATTTCAAAAGATATATACATTTTTAGTTATTAAGTACAGGTTTTTAGTTAGACTTACTGATTAAACCGTTCAGGCTCACTATCTCTTTACTACTGATTTTTGTGAGCAGGGAGTCTGGGATGACTTGTGCCTTGACCCATCAATAACTGAAGACTTTGAACTATTATTTTAGATATCATAATTTTTTCTAAAGATCGATTTGCCTTTATTTTGAGGCTATTTTATGAGTGTATACTAATTTATATCCTCTTTACTGTGTCTTTTATTACTATGTAGAGAGTTTCTAAAAATCTGTTGTACTTTTGGTTTTAAAATTGATTTTGTCTGATCTGTTTGATACAACCATCAGTACTTTTAGTTATTATTTGCTGGAAGATCTTTTTCTATCCCTTAACTTTCAGTTGTTGCCTGTCCTGTGCTTTTGTTGTAGCTCTGGTGTTTAGTTCGTTGCTATTTAACAGTTCAATATGTTGATCTTTTGAGAAGTTTATTTATATTTATTGTGATTATTGATATAGTCGAACTTGTTTCTGTTTGTATTGCTTAATCTGTACTTGGTCTATTTGTTACAGCATACTGCATTATTTGTGCAACTCTCATCTAGGTCACTTACTTTTCCCCCCTTTAGGATTAATCTGTAATTTAATTCATCTATTGATTGTGTTCAAATTATATTTTTATTTCTAAAATATATATTTTTATTTCTAAAAATTACATTTTCACATTTTCCTGGTCATTTTATTATTCATTATCTTTAAATTCCTTTTGTTAAACATTTCAAACAATTATTTTATACTTGATTATTCTAATATGAGTTACAGAGCTTCCCAAGTATTACACTTTATAACTTCAGAAACATAGCAATCAAGAGGAAGGGCAGAAGCATGGAGTGAGTGGTCTGAGACATCGTATGTTTCCCACATCCCCTAGTTTTATTTCTTCCTGTTTTGGTCATTTGGGGCTAGATAATTCTTGCAGGGAAGCTGTCCTTTGTACTGTACAATGTTTGTTAGCATCACTGACCTCCACTCACCAGAAGCCAATTGACCTCCTATTCCTTCTATCACAATTGTCACAACTCAGAATATCTGCAGATACTGCCAAATTTCCTATGGGGCTGGGGAATCATCCCTAGTTGACAACTCCTTTCAACTTATATAGTTTATGTGATATTCTCTAGGAAGGTATGCCTTGTAAATCTGTAGCTTATAGTTTTGTTATAAGTTATCTTAAATCAAGACTATACTGAGTATTCCGTAGATGCCTGAAAGTTAGCTGTTTAGTTGTTAGCATGTTAACAAGAACGAGAAGACTGGACCAGTGCTTGACTTCTCTTTTTCCCTGGTGGTTCTCCCCAACCAGCTGCTTTACTTGTTTTTCTGCTAGTCTTCCTGCTCCTATTATCTCCCATTCTCCAATTTGCCTTCCTTTTATTTATTTAACAGATAATTACTAACCACCAAAAATATTCCAGTATAGGCCTATTTGCTAGGGGATTTCAGTGAAATAAAGGCTTTGTTGTTGTCAACTTTCATTTGGAAGGGTTAGACAGCATATAAATAATCAAAATTTCAAATATTTGCTAGTGCTGCAGAGATAATTAAAATGTTGTGCTCTGGTAGACTATGTAGCTGTACTGTTGTAAATTAGGTGGTTGGGAAGGCCCTATTCCAGGATGTCTCTTTTAAGCCAGGAACTGCATATTGAGAAGTCAGTTGTGCAAACTCGATCGGAAAAGCATTCCAAGAAGAGGGAACCACTGAAAAGTTGTGTAATTTGAAATCAGTAGGCATAAAACAAAATTGAGGAAAAGATGGACAAGTATGTTCATCTCAATATTACTGGCAGTGGTCAATAATATTTGAGAATTGTAGTCAGGAATGTGTAAAACTCATTTTGAGGGAATATTATAGTAGTACCTATAAACTAGTTGGGTTTTTTTTGCCTGTTCTTTTTTCTTTCTCCAACTGTAACCAATGTATTATTGAGAACAAACAAAAATTTCATGAGTGGAAAATGTATCAGGAAAGTTTTTAACAATTTTTAATTGGTGGCAGTTACTCTTCTGGTTTGTGTGTATATGTTGTGTACAGGTCAGTTTGTTAAATTTGACTACCCCTCCCATCTCTGAACAGATAAATACCATCTTGTTTTATTTCAGGCTTCTCATTGTATGGATCACTGATTGAATAATACATGGCTTTACCTCGTCTCACAGGAGCCTTGCGCTCCTTTTCAAATGTCACTAAGCAAGAGAATTATAATGAAGAAGTGGCTGACTTAAAGGTATGTTTTAGATGAAATGTTTTAGATGAAAATTATTATAAGCATGGATTATAGGAAATAATTGATATTCCTTTATTCAGTTTTATATGCTTGAATTGGAGGCTTTACCTTGTTTGGTATGAGACCAAGAAGGAAAATGGTATAAAGATGTTTTCTATGGGAACACTTATATGCCTATGACTGTAATATTTAAAAGAGAAAAATCAGAACTATTGTACTGAGTTCTTTGTTAATATGTCTGTTGCTGTGCTTCCTGCAGTAGTTAATTTTGTGATTTGACCCAGTAATTTACTCCTGAATCATTTGTGTAAGGTTTTAGGTCTCTGGTAAAATTCTTATCAAATGAACAGAAAAAATGTCTGGACCTTAACATGGGAAATGTGAGGATTCATCCTATGAACTCAGTAATTAGTCTTATGATTAACTTATTAGTTTTACAACAAATAATACTAATTTTACTCTTGCTATAAATATAAATATATGATACTAGAGTAAAATGTTATCATTTTGGAATATCACTTTTGTCTTACGGAAAGACTGCCTTCAGTCTCTTTCCTACATAGGCTCAAGACTAAGTTTTCTGAATCATAGATTAGGGTGTATGATTTGACAAAGAATTTGTTCTGATGGGTATAAAAGTTTTATAAAGCTATAAAATAAAACATAGTTTTAAATTAATATAGAAAAATAGAAATAAAATCGAGTTGTAGGAGCTTCAGAAGTTGCAGAAGATTCTATATATGTTTCTTAGAATTGTCCTTGACATGTGGAATAATAGTTTGCACAAAATAAGATAAAATGTCATAGATTAGGTGGCTGAAAAAAATTATTGCCTCAGTTCTGGAGCTAGAAGTCCAAAATAATAAGGTGTTGTTGGCAGGTTTGATTTCCTCTGAGTCTTCTCTTGCCTTGTAGATGGCAGCCTTCTCACTGTGCCCTCACATGCTGTTTCCTCTGTGCAAGCACATTTTTGGGTATCACCTTAAATGGTTACTAGTCAGATGGGAGTAGAGTCTGCCCTACTGGTCTTATTTTAATTTAATCATTCTTTCGGAGGCCGAATTTCCAAATACAGTCACGTTCTAAGGTACTAGAGGTTAGGACTTGAACTGTGAATTTTGAGGGACACAGTTTAGCCCATAACATGTGAATTCTGATCAGATGGCAAATGTGAGGATGTTTCTATTACTATGATAAACTTTAAGAAATTAATAATTTTTAAATTACTGCAGTTTCTTCCTAAATGTGATTTTGTAGCATATGCATAATTGGTTCAAAAGGCACAAGAAACAAGAGCAAAAGCTGTAGACATTTTTATGTATTTCAGATATCTTTCAAATTTTTAAGTTGCTGAGATTTGTAAAAAAATTAAAGTATTAATAACAGCTTTCAAATTATAGATGAAATCTATGGAGTTATTTATATACATAAATGATAAATTGACCTTTTGCTAAGACAGGATAAATGTTTGGGAATCTTAGCTATAATGTTGTGAACTTCATAGCCATGAAGCTGTATAAACTGTATATATGGAAAAAGGAGCCATGTTATAATTTGTGAAGTAACTGGCTTTTTGTTTTTTGTTTTTAATTTTAAGAAACAACGGTCACTTTAATTGCTAATGCTTTACTTGACTCTATTGTAGGGTAATAATAGCCTTACCTGATAAGTTGGAATTGACAGCTGTTGCAGTATTCATCTACTATGATTTTTCCTTCTGCGCTATGATTTTTCCTTCTGCGGCCAGCTCTATCCTAGGGTTATTAACAGACCCTTATGCAATTTTACATTTAGTAGCTTCACTTGAAGATTGTTTCTGGAAAGAAAAGATTTGTTGCAGTCTTTAAATAGACTTTTTTTTCGTGTAATGTAAAGATACAGAATTTTGTCAAACACAATGTGGTTAACCTTCTTTACTATGGCAGCTATTTTACATCTTTTAGAGCAATTTAGAAAAGGATAAATTCTACAGTTAATGTTGATATCTTACACTTGGATTATTTCCTATCCTTACATCCCTGACCCATTGCAAGTTATTTTGAAATAATGATATAACAGTGTAGGTGACCCTGGTCCCAAGCCTCATGCTGTAGCCAAGCCACCTGTAGCCAGCTCAACAGGCCCGCCTTACTTTGGGACTCAGAGCCACTACTTTGTTCCTCCCTGATTGGGGCTAATGAGGATGAATGACAAAGAGACTTGAAGTCAGCTTAATATGCCGGCAGCCAGGGGGCTGTACCTTTAGCAGGCAGAGGACCCCTTGCCTCATCTCACTTTTATTCACCAAAACAGGGACACAAGCAATCAAAGTAACACAAGATTCCTCTGGTTTTTAATATTCATTAGTACATTTTCTAGTAGACAGCTTCACCTCAGCTGCCTTAACTTTTCCTTAATATGCAGTCACCCTTGAGTGCAGCCTTTCTTCTTTGTGCTCACAGAAGAGGCCAAATAGGCCTTAATTTTCCTCTGGTCCTCAACAGATATCAAAATTTAAAAGTGTATAAGAACTAATGCTTGTCCCATGTAATTTTATTTATTTTTGTGGGCTTTTTAAACATTGTTTCCCCCTGACTAAGGAAAGTGGCATATATAATAAGCCCCACTTTAATGTAATTTTTTATCTTAAAAAGTGTTTGGGCCAGGGATTTAGCTCAGTGGTTCTTCCACCTGCCTCGCAAACTCAAGGACCCGAGTTTGATCCTCGGTACCAAAAAAAAACCAAACAAAAAACTTCAAAAAGTGTTTAGCATATACAAAAGTGGAGACAGAAATAACATGAATCACTATATTACCCTATTGTAACAACTTAATTCATTTTGTGGCAGGTCTGTTTCATCTCTGTTTGCCCTTTCTCTTCCCCCTAAACTCAAATTAACCAGCCTTGTTTTAAATTATAAAACCAAAGCATGAACTAATGATGAATTATGAATGTCATCAGTACAACCAAGAGTAAAATTATAGCTTTCTACCTGACTCAACAATTTTTCATTTGACTAGAGTGCGTCCCATGTCTTTTATCCATGGATCAAAGGTATAAAATTGTTATGGCTTTCTGTAGACAGGTCTTGAGAATAAAAAGCTTATAGTCTCAAGGAGAGTGTGTACAGAAAAGAATCTCCTATATGGGCAAGCTGGTCTAGGATCTTACTTTGGAAAATAAAGTATTGACTTGAAATTGTTGAACTTATCATTCGAATCTAATTGAATACATTTCATCGAAAAGAATACTATAAAGCTCTTATTTATATACACTGTAAGATAGGTTAAAAATAAGCAGAAAATGGAAAGAGGTACTCTGTGCTACATTATTGTTATTATCTTCTGGATATTGAACTTTTTATTTTGCTTTGAATTTTATTTGTGATTTTATTTTATTTATGATTTTGAATATGCATTATAATTAAAATTATAAAATAAGCCTTTATTAAAACATACCAGACAAAAGAGTTTTGGTGGAATCACATTTAAATGAAAGTCCTCCGAGGGAAGTCAGTTTGGGTACAAATAGATGAAACTTTATTCTAGTGGTTAGTGCCAAGTTGTATTTTGTATTATAAAATATATGCAATAAGTAATGGGTTTGAGAAACACTTTAACCAGTATTTATCTTTATTATGGTTTCTGTTTCAGCTGAAGCGATCCAAACTTCAAGAACAAATTTTAGATTCTGGCTTGACATGGAAGAAGATAGTGACATTTTTGAATGAAAACGTGGAGAAGAGTAAAATGCAAAGTATAGATGAAGATTTAAAAGATATATTACAAGCTGCAAAACAAATAGGTATCTTTTAAAAGACCCTATAAGGCTTAAAAACAGATTGCTTATGACTATAACGTGTATTAAAAGCAGGAAATTTCCTGGCAAGTATGAAAGTCTTGTCTATCAAAGAATTTAGGATAGAGTGGTGAGAAGTAAGTTACTAATTATAATACAACTAGACATGAGGGATTTATAGAAATTTAGAGTAGGAAAACTATTGTCATGATTTAGATAAAGATTAGGTAAGTTAAATTTTTAATCTAGCCTCAAGGAACCTTAAAAGCCATGTAGCTCAGTCTCTTATTGTAGATCATCACCTAGTATACAGTGAATGGTGGAACTTAATCTGTACTTTGCTCAAGTTCTCAACCCATATTAACATTTTCATTAGTTGATTATATTTGAACGAAATTACAATTTGGAATTACAGTACACAATAGTTAATGCAAGTTTCCTTCCCAAGGTTAAAAACAAGACTAAGTGAAACAAAACAAATGATTCTTTCATAAAAATCTCTGTACATTCAAATTTATCATGTTATTTCCAATTCTTGATGACTCAAAGGCATATTTAATTCATCTATAGTTCTAAATTTTCAAATAGAGCAAATTTGTACCTACAGAGTCCAGACTCATTCTTTGACTCTATGTAACGTGGTGTCTTCCTTGCCTTGACCAGTGGTGCTTTAGATATGGCTTTCTCTTAGTTCTTCACATCTGCCACACTGCTTTTTTTGGGGACTTTGAACATGGTCTCCATGTGCTACAAGTGTTCTATCTTACTCTTAGAGTGGTTGGGTCCTTGTTGTTCTCAACTTAGCTAAAAAATTATTTCCTTAGAGAAACCTTCAATGACCATCTGATCTCAAATAGTCATCCAGTCACTTTTTATTTTAAAGTCTTCCATAACATTTTCTCCATAACAGTTATTATTATATAATATTTTGCCAGTTTCATGACATGTTTTATGTTAATAGGATGTATTATTCTAGTGAATCCTCTATTCTCAGTGCTTAGAATAGTGCCTTGCATATTTTAGGGTCTTAGTGAAGATTCATTTGACAAAAGAAATGTTTTCTCATTGATTTCTTTGTGGAGGGAAAATAGATTCTTTTAATACTGGTTGGTAGCTTTCTTCTGTATACCAGCTTTGGTGGGTGTTTCTTTTGTATCCTATAGACTTAAAGACTTAGTTATGATCATCTAATCTTTATATTTTTAGGATATATTGACTTATTTTATATGTCATTTAAGCATGTATTGTTGGTCTGTGATCTGTTATGATAATGAGTGTTCTCATTGTTTAACATTGTGAAAGTACAAAGTGCATGCTTTGCAATCAGATGATCTTTAGAAGTTCAAGAACTTTAGTTTACTTAAGCCTAGTTGAAATAGAGTACAATTCAGTAAGATTTGTGATAGCATTTGACTAAGAGTCATACTTTTTGTTTTTTTTTCCTTTGGGATTGTTTTTAGCAGTAGTGAAAATGGCGTAATTTCTGACTCATTTTAACTTGATCTTCACTTTTGTGATCTTCATTATTTTCATTTGTAAGATCTTGGGCCACCAATATCTGACTAGTAGTACTTTTTAGAAACTCTAGAGCTGGGAATGTAGCTCAGAGGCACAGTGCCTGCCTCGCAGGCCTGAGGCTCTAAGTTTGGTCCCAATACTGCCCCCCATCAGAAACTCTACAGAAAATTCTTCTAGTTCTTTATTTCATAATAAAAATGCTATAAAATGCTTAGAAAAACCGTACTGAAATGTTGAACTTAGTACCATGAGTAAATTTTTTTCTTTATATGAATTATGTATACAATTCGATTTAAAAATATAAGCTAGTATTTAGGCTATTTCCTCACATATATCTGTTCACAAGTCAAAAAACAGTTTTCAGAGCAGAAGTCATTAAATGTAATCCTGTTGATGCATCAGCTGATTCAGACTTAGGGATGAACAGTCAACCAATGTGCTTAAGATATTATTTTGAGACCAAATAGCTTAATAATATTTCCAAGAAACATAAAAATCTTGGTATTGGGTTTTAGCAAATGCTCTGTTATATCTACTTTTTAATGCTGTGCTTAAGTTGAAATACTGCAGATTTAATGAATCAATTAATAGTTAGCTACCCTTTCTGAAAATTCTGACAGAAATTTCATTAAAACTAGTGGTTTTGAAAAGATGAGTATCATAGCGAAAATATCTTGATAGTTTCTCCTATATTTTCTTTTTTAGCACAGATAATTTTGGTGTAATTGTATTTAAAAGGTAGAATCACAGAATAAAAAAAGAATAATTGTATTTTGTTTGTATAATATAGTAGAAGACAATAATTGAGGGTCATGTACTGTATATTATTTGCTAAGAGTAATAGACATGTTAAGCTGGAGGAAGCATCAGGTTACTTCTTATCTGATCCTTTCATTTTATATGTGAAGAAACAGGGCTCCTGAAGATTAAGTGAATCCCATGGTATGCTTTGGGATGCTTCGCAGCCTGTTCACCTACCAGCTCTCCAGTGTGTTCCACAATTTTTTTGTGTAGCTCCCTGGGCAGAAACATTTTGTTTTTGCTATGCTGTAAATGATCTCTTGTGAGTTCTAGTCCCAATTCTCTAAGAAAATTTCTCCATGATATCTTGCATTTGTTATTTTCTTTGTCAACTGTCAAACATTTATGCCACACGTTTACATATGTACAGAGAGCCTTAGGTGTTATAACTGAAGTAAAAAAATTTTTTTTGGTAAAATGTTATTGGTATTTTCATTGTAATTCATATAAGAGTTTATTTGTTTTTCCTTTTAGACTTGTGCACCAAAAAAGTCGATATTGAATATTTTGATGCTTTTTTATAAATGCTCAATAAATATTAAAAATTCAATACTTTATTTTTGTGATTTTTTTCCTGTTAAGTACACATTGTTTAATAAAGCTCATAAAATTAAAATTAATACTTTATTGGTAGAAATGTTCTAAAGAAAATAGATCTACACTTATGCTTCTTTATGATAAAATTAATGTTATGCTCTGTAGTTTAAAATCAGCTAATCTTTGTTGAACCATCCATTTGAAATTAGGTACCGTGAGAGAATGCTAAAATAAGGACAACATTGTATTCTTCCTTGAAAGAGGCAGCTGAGCCATAATCTGGAACATAGGTAGAATTTGAATAATCAGGGACCCTGGGAAAAGATAATGATTTGGAAATAGACATAGAATAGGACCTTTTTCTTTTGTAATCACATCTTTTCAAATTTTGTTGTTTTGGGACAGTCTTGTCTATGTTGCTTAGGCTATCCTCCAACTTTGGGGCTCAAGTTATTCTCTCGCCTCAGCCCTCCTGAGTAGCTAAGAGTACAGTTGCCACCACATTTGGCAGGACTTTATGTTTGAATGTTAAGAAATCCTTTTTGGCTACAGTAGAAAATTTGTACTAGACAGTGAAGCTGGAAGAAGAATGATGCAGTCAGTTCCTGGCTATATAGGAAATTTGGACCAAGCCGTATAAGCTGTTCAAGATTTGTGTGTAATGATATTAGAGCCAACCTTTCAGTAAGATACCAGTGTTAATTATCTTATTGACTTTACTAGTGTTATGGTAGGTTACATTTTGTTTAGGGCCTCTTGAAGATTTTATTCTCTTTTTTTTCTACTGTAAGACCAATCTTTGAAATCTGTCACAAATAGATTCTTCTTTTATTTGAGAAAATTGGATACAAGAATTTAATACCTTAAAAAATTAAGGCCTGATACTTTACCTATTCCTACTTTGATAAAGAATTTCCTTCCTGTCCCTTTTAAGAAGCAGCTTTCTTTTATATCTTGCTGTTAAGTTTTTTTACACTTATACATATAAACCTTGATGACATGAAATGCCTTTGAACGTAAATCTGTAATACATTCATTTCTTGTCATCTAGGTTTATGGTACAAATCAGAAAGAAAATGACAAATCACTAATGTTTCCTTTCAACTCCAGAAGTCTATAATTCAGATAGTTTTACATGGTCTTTATTTCAGTGGCTTGTCAAATCAGTATTTAAAATTAGGTTTAAAATTAAAATTTACTTGGTTCCACTGCCTGCCTCGCAAGTGCAAGGACCAGAGTTCGATCCCTGATACCAAAAAAAAAAAAAAAAAAATTAAAAATTACTGGTTTTGGTTTATTTACCTAAAATAGTTCCTTGGAAATTCAGTGATGGATTTTTCTGCTCCTAAATGGATTATTTTCCTTGATATATTTTGGCTGTTGAACTAACATATATATGATGTGTGTGTCCATACATATAGATATATATGTTATATATATTAGCTAACATATATACACACACACACACACACATATATATAAGTTAACATATATGTAAAGTTCCTTTTTTTTTTTTTTGGTGGAGGGTGAACCTCGGTTCACTTGAACTAATTTCTTTTTCTTGTCTTTCCATAGTTGGAATGGATAACGGGAGAGAAGCAATTGAAAGTGGGGCCGCATTTCTCTTTATGACATTTCATTTAAAGGACGCTGTTGGTCACATGGAGACAAAGGCTATCAAACAGATGTTTGGTCCGTTTCCATCGTCATCTGCCACTGCAGCTTGTGATGCCACTAACCGAATTATTTCTCAGTTTAGTCAAGATGACTTTACTGCTCTTATCCAGATGACAGAAAAGGAATATAGTGATAGAATATTTTTTGGTAAAAACATAGCATTTTCATTTGACATGCATGATCTGGACCACTTTGATGAACTGCCATTAAATGGTGAAGCCCAGAAAACTATAAGCCTCGATTACAAGAAGTTTCTGAATGAACATTTTCAGGAACATTGCACCCCAGAGCTAAAACCTGTGGAGAAAACAAATGGTTCCCTTTTGTGGTGTGAAGTTGAGAAATACTTAAATGCAACTTTAAAGGAAATGACTGAAGCGCCAAGAATAGAAGATCTTTGCTGTACCTTATATGATATGCTTGCTTCTATTAAAAGTGGTGATGAACTTCAGGATGAGGTATAGTTGAAGTTACTGAAGTTTTATATAAATGTGGATGACCTTAATAAAATAGCCTTTCACATTTTATTTTTGTGATTCTGGAAATTGAACTTGGCCTTGCACATGCTAAATATGTGCCGTACCACTTAGCTACCTCCCCAATAAGAATACGCTTTTTAAACACTGATAATTAGCGAAGAAAGAACTTCTTTAATATTATGGCTATGTAACTCTATTGTATAGATAAATGTTTTTATGTGGTGGGTAATGTTAGGAGGGCTGTGAGTGTAAAGAGCAGTGAAAGAATCACAGGGCAGTAGTTAAGGATCTCCATGTGACAGTTACCAGAACAGTCCTCTTTAAATCTGTTGTTTCATTGTAATAACTAGTACTTTTACTCTGAAAAGGATATAGATTTGATTGAAAATTATATCATCACTCCAGTAATAACTAGAAATACTTTTTCTAAACGTTTTGTATTTCTAGGGGATCTGATAAAAATTAATAAATTTTAAATTATTAGAATTTTTATATATTAGTGACTTGCTAATTCAGAAAACTTTCTAATTTCTGTTTGAAAAACTGTTGAAAAGCAGATTCATTTAGTAGTAATTGGATTAGTTGATGTATTAGATCACTTGTTCAATAAAGTATTGTAAGTTTTTTCTGTCAGATGAAGGAAAGCATTATTTTTTAATTCCTTTCTGTACCACAATTTGGTTATGGTACTCAAAATTATGAACTACTTTTACTGTCACATGAAAAGTTTATCTTGAGGGCTTTAGTTTTGCCTTCAATATTGGCATTATATTTTTTCCCAAATTTAAAATAATGTCAACCCAATTTTAAATATGGACAAATTGAGCTTGTAACACATTTGATGAAGGACTAAGAGTGTTGACATATTGTTGTAGAAAGGGCAGAGGCTTGAAATCAGATATTTTTTTCTCTATATATTGCTTGTCTGACTTTAGGTTATTGAATCTCTTAGAAGGTCAGTTTTCTTCTTGAGCTCTTTTTAATTAATTTAGAGAATTAGCTAACTAGGTTTGGGAGGACTAAACTCATGGTAGTGATAAATGTTATGTTTCATATTAGTTTGGAAGTAAGATATTGTTAAATCTGTGGTTTGTCTCATATTTCTTGATATCAGATCTGTTTCACATTATTAAGCGAATTATCTCTAACATTATAGAAAGAATATTGTTTTAAAAATTGTAATTTATAACACATATTTTACTTATATTTGCTTATTATAATTTTTTTGTTTTGTTTTTGATACCGGAGATTGAACTCAGGACCTTGCACTTTTGAAGCAGGTGTGGTGCCACTGAGCTAAATCCCCAGCCCTGCTTATTATAATTGAACACATAACAGCCTATTATGGTTATCATAAATTGAAACCTAGAAAAATCAAACTAAAAGATATTTTATTTTCTAAGATATAATACTATTCTTTTTACTTATGAATATCTGGAAAGAAGTTTGTATTCCTAAATTCTTCACCACAGTTTTAAAGTCTATAAAAGAATCTCATTGCTAGTAGAGAATATGGTGTAGTTTTCAAGATTTTTCCCTAATCGTCATTGCAAGGTGAAATTGAATTTGTGCATCCATCCATTCATCATGTTGATGCTTACTGTGTTACTAGGCACAGTGCTAATTGCTATACATAAAAGAATGACTAAGACAGCAACTTTGTTCTTAGGGAATTGTTAAACAGGAGGCGATATATCAACAAATACCTTATTCAGATAGGAATCATACTTTATACAAATGGTGGCATTAAAGAACAAGTCATAGACTATAGAAGGGTAAGTATGGTAGGGAAAATATTTGAGGAGGTTAAGCTTGAGCTAAATCTTTAAATATGACTAAATTTATCTTTTGAGTGGCTCAGAAAAGTAGAGAATACATTTCAGGATTGAGGATAAACAGTGTTTAGACAGCTGCAGGATTGAGAGTAGGTATGTGGAGAGACAAGGGTGTGTAGATTGATAACAGCCCAATAATGCAAGCCACATGTACATTGTTAAAGTGTATTTATTATAAGGTGCTCTTAAGCCTGTGTGGTCTGGTTCAGTGATGTTTAAACAATAGTTTAATGGGTAATGGTTCAATATTTAAGTAAACATTCACTTTTCTGCCAGTGGCTTCAGTACTACTAGAGTTTTAAATGATTCATTACCTCAGTGTTTTGGTTTTCCTGTCTGTGAGTGAAAATGAATAATTATTATCATTTTTAATTCTGCAGTATAAGTTATTAGTGCTGATACTTTGAATCAATTTCTTTGTAATGATCTTGTTATTATAGTAAATTTTATGTATAATTTTCAAGCAATGACGATATTGGGGATTGAACTCAGGGCTTTTACACTGAGCTGTATCTGCAGCCCTTTTACTTTTTACTTTGAGACAGGATCTCACTGAGTTCCCCAGGCTGAGCTTGAACTTTTGATCCTCCTTCCTCGGCCTGTCAGATGGCTAGGATTGCAGGCTTATGCCACTGTGCTTGCTTCAATGTAATTACTCTTTTCCTATCCCTTACATGTTTGTTTATTGTACTGTTTTTTTATACTTGAGTTTGAACCTAGGACTTCACAGTGTCTGTTTACTACTGTATTTCTTTTCCAGTGAAACATGAAAAGAGAGTGGTCCATGTGGTAGTATAAATCCTTTTTATTTTTTTTAAGCATTTACATGGATATTTAAGTAATCATGTTTTTTGCTGTTGCTCCAGAAAGTTAACAAAACCATAGTGTATATTTTTACATGAAACTTAAAAGGAGCATACAAAAAGCTGCTTCTGTGCTGAAAGCAGTTTTGTTCCTTATTATGTGATTTCTCAGGTCTGAATATAGTTCACTGACCTAGGGACTAATGATGATAGAGTTGTTTTTTAAGTGCTAGCCGTAAAAGTCCTTTTTCTAAGAATCTGTATTTTGTTGTGAAACTAGTGTTAGAAAGGTGGAATTAAAAAGTGTATGCATACTTGTGATTTACTACTGCAAAGACAGTGCAAGAGAGGTTCCAGTCTTAAATATATTGAGGAAAATAATACTGACAGACCTTAATAATGACATGACAGTATATGAAGTTATTTATACAGATGATTGAAAAATACGGTATATATTTAAATTAAAAATTTATTACAGTAAAATATACGTTGCCCCCACAAATTACACTCCCTAGCTTCAAAAACACCTACCTTATCATTGATGCCACTTTCTGAAGCAATGCTGGAAGTCCTCTTTCATAAGTGTCTTTATAAGCTATAAAAAATATGGTGACTGTTGCTGCCAAGTGCCATCTAGTGGAAGGGCAGCCTCGTAAATATATTCTCATGTGTACTCATCCACCCTATTCACTGGATTTGGCACTATGTGACTTCTGGCTCTTCCCCAAAATCAAAATGATCATGAAAAGTAAGGAACATTGAGGCAGCCATAACAGCACAACTGAAGATGTGAAAAAAGACTTGAAGAACTGCTTCAGAAAGTGGCAAGAATATGGGATAAGTTAGAAGGAGAAATATTTTGAGGGGAATTTATGGTGATACAGCTTTTACTGTAATAAATGAAAAAAATCTAAACATTCCCGTATTGTTTATCATTTCTTGTACATGGCTTCATTTTATGTTTATAGCAATGCCTTGAGGTATGTAGTATAGGATTAAAGACTTTGAATCTCTAAAAACTGAAAAAGTTACACTCAGAGGGACTTTTCTTCTCCACTTATATGTGATTAGAATTTTTTAAAATAATACACTAAGGCAAACATAAGAAAATCAGAATTTCATTTGTTACTGTTGTAGCAAGCTTGATGTCTTTTTCAAACATTGAAAAATTTTTTAAAAAAATTTTTTTAAATATCCCTGCTGTGATAATAACTTAAGGAAATGCTTTGTTGGCTTCATAGATTATTGCTCACTATAAGTACTTTTAAATGAGCAAGTTGAGTTTAGAGATGTTTGGAAATTTGCCTGAGATTATAGAGTAAGTAGTGCATCCAGAATTTAAATTCAGGCATCTGACTCCAGTGTGTATGTACATCCTTTGCTAAGAAATAAATTTGTACATTTTCCTATATTTGATACTTTGAAACATCAAACATCTTTAATATATATGGATAAATCTTTGCATTAACTCTTGATTCTCAGCTTCTTTAGAAATGATGCTTTTCCCTTTTAGAGTTCCATATAAGGAACTTATTGGAATAAACGAAAGGATACAACACTTAAACTACAGTGGACTTTTGAACTCCATCAGTTCCCGAGGGCTGGTTGTAACTCAAGTTGGTTCTGAGTCAGTACAGCTGAGATCTGGATGTTTACCTGGGTACATGCTATAGATAACAAAAGGCAGATGAATTTTCCATTAACCTAATTAACCCAAGTTGTTCATATGTCAAGCCAGTCATAACTGGAGGGTTCACTGTATGTTTAAGATCATTTAAATAATTTTGTAGAGAATTCTTTACTTTCAAAGTACATTTGGCCCTTGACATCATGGGTTTGAACTACTTGGTTTTGCTTGTATGCAGGTTTCCTTTTCTTTTTCTTTTTGGAATAATTTGAGAAAACTTGCAAAGGAACAGTGTAACCAAGAAATATCAAAAACTTTAAGAAAAAGTTATATATGAGAATGTATCAAATACATGTAGATTGTAGTTTTTTATCATTTGCTACTGTAAATGTACACAACGCTATTATAAGAAGTGAAAGTTTATCAGGACTTACACACTGAAAAACAGACTATACATTAGTGTCCCTTGCAGTTGAGAGACTAGTATAAAGCTGTGGTCTTAATTATAACTACATAAAATTAACTGCAATACACACTGTACTACTGTCATAATTTGGTAGCCTCTTCCTGATGCTGTTGTGAGCTCAAGTGTTGCAAGTAGCCACTTAAAATACTAATAATCATCTCATTATGAACTCATCTCTCCAGTAATTGCATATGGAATAAAAAAATGATGTCTCCAGTTCTTGAATATAATACATATAAAATACAGAATATGTGTTAATTGACTGTGTATGTTATCAACAGCAGGCTATTAGCTTTTGAGGGGTCAAAAATTGGAGGTGGAATTTGGGAGCTAAGAATACTGGATCTCAGAAAGCCCTCAGAATATAGCCCCACTACCCACTGCCTCGGCCCTAGTTATCCTTATACCCCAGGAAGCTCAATAGCCCTACCCCTATTTACAAACACAGGTGAATGTTCTTGCCTTACTAGGAGTGGAAACCCTTTGGGAGTGTACCACAGTATTCTAACCTCCTATACATAGAGGAGAAAGGGAGGGCCTAACAGCCAGGGTGCAAGAAAGCAAGTCCAAGGAGGTAAGAGATGTAGTGGGGTTATAGACTACTATTCTGTCTTGCCAAAGATACCCTGGAGAGGTTATCAGTGTAAAGGATAAGGAAAATCAAGAAGATAAGACCCAAGGTCAACAGCCACTTCAACATCAGTACTACCACAACTTCAGGTATTGAAGCAGGTGCCCTGAAAACTCAACCCCAAGGTGGCAGAAACAAGCAACTGATCCAGCAGCTGAGAACTCATTCCCTCCCAAGGCTGAGTAGGACAGGCATGAGTGAATATCATCTTAGCATCTTACCTTAGTTCCCTAGTATCATAAAATATTTGTTTCACAATGTTGCTTTGAGAATTGTGAGGTAATGTATTATGAAGCGCCTATGGTAGCATAATGTTTCACACTGTATATTCTCAAATGTTAGCACAATATATTTGGACACATAAGAGTTTTGACTGTATTTTTATAGATCACAAAATAAATTATGTCCTATATATGGGTGTTTTGAGTAACAAAATGATGGTTGAGGGGCTAGGTCTTCAGAAATATGTAGGGTGGAATTTTAAAGGCTGGCATAATATATTGGATTATACATACGTCATTATTTCAGTATTAAATACTATTTGCAGAGCTATTAATACCAATGTTAATACTGATGGGGTTATTATGTAGTCAGTTCTTGGAAAAAGTAAATTTTTGGTTTTACTGAAACCATCTTAGCTTGCTTTTGTTCTGATTGGGCATCTTTGTAGCATTTATAATTTAATACTCACTGTTAGCATATTCTCCTGCCTTTCTGCAGATGGTATTACTTATGCAAATTCATTTTTGAACCTGACCCTGTTCCAGATAATGTGCCTGATCTGAAGAAGTGGGAATTATTTGGTTAGATAGAGAGAGAGAGAGAGAGAGAGAGAGAATTTTAATGTAGAACAATTAACATGGTTTAATGCAGTGGTTCTCAAACCCTTTTCTCAAAACAGTCTTAAAAAATTACTAGGGACTTTATAGAACTGTTCTTTATGTTATTTAGCTCTATCAATATTGTATTGCAAATTAAAACAAAATATTAATATATTAAGATACAATGAGTGTTTATAAAATCTTTTAAAATATTACTGTACCTTAACATTATTTTAATGAAAATATATCTAAAATTTAAAAATCGTATAAAGAGTTCCACTGTATTATATTTCTGCAGATCATTTCATTATTTAACTTAATAGAAAACGGCTAGATTGTTATGTGCGTCTGTGTTCAGTGTGCTGTTATATCACATAGTACTCACTGTAAACTCTGCAAAACTCCACTCTGCTCTTGCGAAGATGAGAATGAAAAAAGCAAATAATTTTTAGTATTACTGTGAAAGTAATTTTAACCTCATAGATCTGCTGAAAGGATTTTAGAAATCTTGGGCCACACTTTGAGAACTACTTTAATGTGTATAACAGTTTGGCTAAGAGGGTCTACTGATTTGTTTTGTGTCTAGGATAAGGTATATCCGTAAAATATTACTGTGCCAAAACAGTACTTGTCTTTGCTTTATGAAGAAGTTCTCTATCTGTTAGGTATTGTGCTTTTGGGGGGGGGCAACCTTAACTACCCAGCAATAAGGTAGACAACATCAACTAGGTTGGATTAAAATTTTATCCCTTCAGATAAGATAACTAAATATGTATGGCTTTTCCTGTAGCAGCGGTGGCATACCTTTGGGACACCTGCCGCATCCGGCTGTTTATTATTATTGAAAGGTCTACAAGGTTTGCCATCATTATCCTATAGTCTTTTCATCAAATAATCAAAAGAGCCTCTACTCGCCCACCCCCAGTCAAAAGTTATTCTTTACAAGAATGTTTAGAATTACAGAACTTTTTCAACCAATGTAGCCTTTTAAATGATTATCTTTATGTAATGTCTTCTAATGAAATTTCTTTTTTTCAGAGGCATCCATACCTTTCTAGAGTAGTTCTCATGAATTGTTTTGCTGAGCTAATACCACTTCTAATGTGCCATTTAGTCTTAGTCTTTTTTTTTCTTTATTTTTTCTTTCTTTTCTGTTTCCTCCTACTCCTCCCCCTCCCCCTCCCTCTTCCCCCTCCCTCCTCCCTCCTCCATCGCTTGCCCCCTTCCTCCTCTTCATGTGTGGTACTGGGGGTTGAGGCCAGGGCTTCTGCCGTGAACTACATCTGCAGCCTTTATTTCTATTTTTTGAGACAGTGTCCTGCTAAGGTGCCACATTGCCCAGGCTGGGCTTGAATTTGTGATCCTCCTCTTTCAGCGTCCCCATGCCCAGCTTCCTCATGCTTGTGTCACCATGCCTGGATTTCTTAACCTGTTCTTTGTGGAATTCCTTCAATTTTCTTCAGTTGACCTTAAACCATTAGCACTACAACTTGCATACAGTTTCCTGTTCTAATAGTACTGACATAGAATGCTTTTCATTATTTCATCTTCAAAGATGTTACACTTTTAGTTGCTAAGTTATCTTTCTAATAATCTCGTAGAAAAATAATATTGTTTTGTCATGACTTAATTTGTGAATCTTGTTGTCCTATTGCCATATGTTGATATTAAGCTTACAATTAAGTAATATCATAATCCATCAATTTTTCTTTTTTTAAACTGAGTACTTTTGCCATCATCTAGCAATTGATATTCATTATAGGGTAGCAGTAATTCTGAGATCAAGTTTTTACATGGTTCCTGAACCTTACAGCATGATGCCCCAGGGCCTGAACACTTGAACTTATTCAGAGCCTAGAATATCACTTTTTTCTTTTCCATTGTAGCATGCAATATTCATGTTTTTCCTGTTTTAAGTTAACATTATCTGTAAGAGAAGATGCAAGTCAGTTGAGATTGATTACTTCTCCCATCTTCACCAAGGAAAAAAATATTTTCAGGGTTTATTTCTTGGTTCAAGCATTGATAAGAAGACTGTTTCTTATCTCATTTTTGAGTGCCTAGCTTTTTTTTTTCTTTTAAGAGATTGAACCATATGGCTACAGTGTGATAGGTTTTAAAAATATAGAAGTGTGTTTATTTACTGTGATTTTACTATCCTTTTTTTGCTCTTTGGTCTCTGCTTCGTTTTATGACAAGTAGTAGCTATCTTATCAGACATCAATTTTTTTCACTTTTTCATGATTGTGACAAATTCAATTTTAATAAATGCTAGTTTAGTTTTTAATGCTATCTGTTTTAAAACACAATCTTAGTTTTCTAATTTCAAAAGGTATATCGGGCTGGGGATGTAGCTCAGTGGCTCTGCACCTGCCTGGCAAGTGTAAGGTCCTGAGTTTGATCCCCGGTACAAAAAAAAAAGTATATCATCATTGTAGAAAATTTAGTATGTTTACAAAGTACAGGATCTAAGTTACTTAGATTATCTATAATTCCACCTTTATACATAACCACTACAAATATTTTGGAATATATATTGTTAAATATACTTAAAAAATTGGATTATATAGTATATATACTTTTGCACCTGCTTCTTCATTAACATTTCCTTCTGTATGTGTTTTTATAATTTTTGTAAGTTTATAATGATGTAGAATATTAGATTTATATCATGCCATAGTTTATTAAATTCTCTCTTCTGTCCCTATCACTTTATGCCTTATATATTGCCCAGGCTGTTCTCAAATTCCTGGGCTCAAGGAATCCTCCTGCCTCATTCTCACAAGGATCTAGGACTCTTAAGTACATGCTACTGTGCTAAGTCTCTGTTATTACAGATTTAAATTGCAGTAACCTTTTCACCATTATAAAAAAATTTCATCAAAGACTATTCTGCTAAGTAATTACTCATATATATTTTTCTTGTATATAATCTCATCAGTAAAAATTTTATGTCCAAGTATACAACTGTCCCTTAGTACATGTGGGAGATTGTTTCCAGGACTCCATGTGCATACCAAAATCTAAGGATGCCCAAGTCTCATGTAAAATGTCATAGTGTTTGTGTATAATCTACATACATTCTCCTGTATACTTTAAATTATCTATAGATTACTTATATTATCTCATACATTATACATGAGAAGTAAATAGCTATTGTATTGTTTAGGGAATAATGACAATAATATGTCTGTGCACACTCAAAAAAGATGCATTTTCCTCCCTCACATATTTTCAATTTTCAGTGTGTGCAATTTGTTGACACGTAACTAGATACAGAAGACTATCAACAAAATACTTTCTTGTGTCTACCAGTTTGCATATTGTAGTGTTTTCTGTAGTTATATCATTAATTCTTTCAAAAAATTTTTTCTTATTTAATAGAAAAATGATACTTACTGCTAAGATATTTATTACTACTGAGGTTAAGTTTTTTTAAAGTATGTATATATAGACTGATTTTTTTATTGTGAGAATAGGTTTTTTTATTTGATGGAGTTACTTTTTATAAGATTTATATTGAGATATAAAAATGTCTTTGCATGTTTCAAATGTTCAAGTAGACAGTCTATTCATGTTTTCATTTTAAGAATCTTTGGTGTTATGCTTAGAAAGGCAGTCCTCATTATATAGCTGTACAGCCATCTTTTTTGAACATTTTTTCATTTTAGTCTCATTGGTTTTGAGTGAAATGTTACTTCGGTTGCATGTATCTTTGTTTTTGTTTTTATTATTTGAATATATGCATATTATCTAAAGTGATATGGCTGTTTTCTCCCAAGTTTCTTACTACTTCTACATTGTCTCCTTTAGGTTGCTCATTTCTACTTTTACTTGAGGTATGAAATTTTCGTGAACTCAAGAATCATTTAACTGATTCCAAGTTTTATAATCTATTTAGGAAAGTATCATATATACATTATGTGTTATATATATTTATTCATATTGTTTGTATATGCCTTTTTTCTCCCTTTGTGGCTCAAATTATTAAACTGATCATCTGAAAATGATTTGACATAATAGGTAAGTAAAAGTCAAATATATGTAACCAAGAATATGGTTAACCCAGATAGGAAGATTTGTTTTAGCAGCTGCATTTGTTAAAATGAAATTCAGTGTGAATCAGCCTGGAAGCTACAAATTGAAATGTTTAAAGACATAGATTTTGAGGGTAGACACATGTATGAGCCTAGCTCTGCCACTTTCCAACTGACCTTGTCCAGGTCACTTCTCATTTCCTTACTAATTATGTATGGAAAGTTATAACGCTTACCACATAGGTTAGCTCTGAAGATAATAGTGTAATGCTCTTGAAGCACTTAGAGTGATGTTTAAC